>NW_026652276.1:237190438-237377240 GCF_009828535.3 Hylobates moloch | reverse complement strand
TTGGAAACACACACACAAAGACAGAAATAATAACTTCCCAAAGAAAAGCAACATTCATCACCTGACAGGCGGTTTTGTTAGAGGTTGGATCTGCCGTGGGGACCTGGGAGTAAGTAGACAGAACACGGTGCTTTTCTTATCAGAAGAGAGTAGATCTTTAGCAGCAGTCACGCGGTGCTGGACACTATCTTTTAAATTAGCTGCATTTTAAATAATATGGCTTAAAAATACACAACAATAAATCAGGAGATCATTGTAAATCACAGTCTCACATTACCAAGCGTCGTCTCTCCCTGGTGCAATGTATGATTAATCTTTCCATTGCCAGGAAAGTGATGCTTCCTGTTGGAGAGATTGAGTGTGGATCTGAAAGTTCCCTCACCTTGAGTTCACTTGTTAGCACGGCCCCTGACCCAGCTGTCTGCTGCCTGTCTGAAGACCATGGAAACCTGCTGTCTTTCAGAGTGAAATTCTTATTGACATTCAAAGAGTAAACATCTACCAAGATACATTTGCTTATTTTGTCTTCTTCTTGGTGAGCTGGAAATATCTGGATTTTCACCATAATAAAGGCATTTCTCAATGACAGACACTGTACCATCACTAGATAGCAAGTTTTAACCCCCACGCTGAGGAGTAAAATCTCCAGCCTCTGCCTCTCTGGGGTTGGCTCTCAGGCAGTGGTAATTATCAGGATTTTATCCTAGAAAACAAGGCAAGCCTAACACACCATTTCTCAATTAAGTTTCCTGAAAACCAATTTATACTATTTGAGTAAATTATATATTTGATACTGAAATTACAGAAACATTTTACTGTTTAACTAGCGTACACTCATGGGTGCTTTGCAGAACAGCTGGTTGGGAATACTTATTGTAGAACTTTTCACAGCATTTATCGATCTGTCTGGCAAATGAATCCCCAGACAGGAACTGTCTATGGGTGACATTTTACAACGCCAATATAGATCCAAAGCTTTTAATGTACCTTTCGCCTTTATCATAATGTCACCAAGAAAATCAGAGTGGGTAGGAATAGCCTTCTGACATCAAACGGCACGTTTAACTATGTTAAGATGGTTCTGACCTACTCAGCCTATACATCTAAAGATTTCAGTATGGTTCTTTGCCAATCTGGTCCTATGGCCTCTAAAATTAAATAAGCAAGAGACGATCCTCCATGTTGATGATATAGGACCACGGCCGAGTTCTCAGCAGGCCTCAAAGAGCAACTAAAACTACCGGTCAACCATTGTCAACATGAACAGCGAAGTATTAGTTATGCCAACCAACATCAAAATAGGTATTCTTGTCAGACCAATCCTGGCATCTAAACTGATCATACTAAGCAACCCTGTTTAAGGGCTGAACTCACGATGTTGGTAATGTTAAGAGGTACTGGCCAGGCGAGGTGGCACGTGCCTGTAATCCAAGCACTTTGGGAGGCTGAGGTAGGAGGATTGCTTGAGGTCAGGTTACTTGGAAGCTTCACTTAATGGGTTTATATTTTAGAGGGCGCCAGATAGAAAACAAAAAAAACTAGTTTGCTTCTCCAGAATTTAAAAACAGGGCTTTTGCTTTTAAAGTTATTAAACCTTCTCATGGATGTTGGACAGCATTGTGATGGAGAGGCTGTAAATTGCACAAACTGATTGTTGTTTTGTTTTGTTTGAGATGGAGTTTTGCTCTTGTCGCCCAGACTGGAGTGCATTGGCGTGATCTCCACTCACTGCAACCTCCTTCTCCCAGGTTCAAGCAATTCTCTTGCCTCAACCTACTGAGTAGCTGGGATTACAGGCGCCTGCCATTATGCCTGGCTAATTTTTGTATTTTTAGTAGAGATGTGGTTTCACCATGTTGACCAGGCTGGTCTCAAACTCCTCACCTCAGGTGATCTTCCTGCCTTGGCCTTCCAAAGGGCTAGGATTACAGGCATGAGTCACTGTACCCAGCCCGTTTTCTTTTTTTGGAGTACAATTGTTCTGATAGTGGCTGTGGTTCCACATATCTGTAGATGTGTTAAAATTCATAGAACTATCATCTAAAGTCATCTTTAACTGTATGATGTTTTACAGATAAAACTTTAAAAATGCATTTAGGTTGGGTGCGGTGGCTCACACCTGTAATCCCAGCACTTCCCACTGGGAGAGGGGGAGGAAGACGGCCCTGTGCCTGCAGGATCATGGTCCAGGAATCGGAATGAGCTCCCGGGTCTCTATTGGCTGGTTCTGTTCATGCCCCTGGGGGTTAATTAAGCATCCAAGTTGAGATGTCAGATAAACAGTGGAATACAGTGTGGACTTCAGGGGCTTGGCTTGGGCTGGAGATGAAGTCATCAGCAGGTAGATGACATTTAAAACCCTGAGCAGGAATAAGCTCCCTATGAGAGGAGGGGCAGGCAGAAAACCCGCCCGGGGGAGCCTTGAGGCACTGGGAGCTTTGAGAGGACGTGGTAAGGAGGAACCAGGGCTGAAGAGGAACTGGTGGTTGGGGAATGCCCAGAAACCATCCTCAGGCTGTTCAGCTTTGCAGAATTCCCTCTCTTCGAGCAGCAGCAGTCACACCGATAGCTGCTATTTGTTGAGCCTTCTGCGTGTGCCAGGCAGGGGTGAGAGCTCTCATTTGCTCCTCCCAACCATGGTCTGCGATGGATACCAGTGTGCCCCCTGCACAGGTGACACAGCCGACACTTTGCCCACATTCTGGAGCAGAGCAGTGGGGTCTGAACTCTGATCTTTTTCTTCTCTTGCCCAAATTCCTATCTTAGGGGTCTGGGGAGTCTACACTACAAACCGTAGTCTTACAGGAAGGATTTTATTTAACCCTATATAATATGGTTCACTTTCCAACCTGACTCTGGCATAACCTCACATGACAGATAAGGAAAGAAATCAAAATATTTTAACCCAAATATGCTTCCTTGCCAGATCTTGAAATAGCCCTGCAAAGTTGTCTCTTGTGGGGGAAATCCATTCTGTAGAGAACCCCTTTCTGTTTTCCAGAGATTTTCCCGATCCAGGAGACAATCACCTAACAGTCTGACACCTTTTTATGTCCGATAAGAAACATTTACAGTCTATTCTCCCCCGAAGCCTGCTACCTGCGAAGTAAGAACCTTGGTCTCCAGAATCCCATTATCTTTTTTTTTTTTTTTTTTTTTGAGACGGAGTCTCGCTCTGTCGCCTGGGCTGGAGTGCAGCGGCGCGATCTCGACTCACTGCAACCTCTGCCTCCCGGGTTTAAGTGATTCTCCTGCCTCAGCCTCCCGAGTAGCTGGGACTACAGGCGTGTGCCACCATGCCCAGCTAGTTCTTTGTATTTTTAGTAGAGACAGGGTTTCACCGTGTTAGCCAGGATGGTCTCGATCTCCAGACCTTGTGATCCGCCCGCCTCGACCTCCCAAAGTGCTGGGATTACAGGTGTGAGCCACTGCACCCCTGGTACACAATCGCATGTCTTAATCCAGATATTCCTTTCTATTGATTCCAGGTCTTTAGATAATAACTCAACCAACTGCCCATCCGAAAATCTTTGAATCCACCTGTGACCTGGAAGCCCCTGCCCCTTCCAATTGTCCCACTTTTCCAAACCAAACCAACGTACATCTTACATGTGTTGGCTGATGTCTTTTGTCTCCCTAAAATGTACAAAGCCAAGCTGTAGCCGAACCACCTTGGACATATGTTCTCAGGATCTCCGCAGGCCTGTGGCCTGGGTCATGGTGTTAGTGGCAGCGAGCCTGTATGGGTCTGCAGCAACCTCAATTCTTTCCTCCTCAGAAGAAAGAATTCAGCTGAGGGGCATAAGGCAGAGTGAGAGATTCAGGCAAATTTTAGAGCAGGAGTGAAAGTTTGTTTAAACATTTAGAGCAGGAACAAAAGGAAGGAAAGTATACTTGGAAGAGGGCCAAGTGGGCGACTCGAGAGCTCAAGGCCACGGCCTTTGACTTAGGGCCAGGGGTCTTGCATGCCTTCTCCCCTGATTCTTCCCGTGGGGTGGGCTGTCTGCATGCAGAGTGGCCTGCCAGCACTTGGGAGGGGCCGCGTGCACAATGTGTTTACTGGAGTTGTACACGTGCTCCCTTGAGGCATTCTTCCCTTACCAGCCCGGTGTTCCCAGAGGAAGGTCATCCTCCGGCCTGGTGTTCCCAGAGGAAGGTCATCCTCCGGCCCGGTGTTCCCAGAGGAACGTCATCCTCCAGGTTTGCCTCTTAGTGCACATGCTGGAGCCACTTGCCCAGCTCCTGAGATCTTATCAGGAAGCGGCTGATCACCAGTTGCAGGTGTTCCTGTCTATTGTGGGGGCTGCGTTCCTTGGTGCCAGCTGCAACTAATTATTTTAGAGCGACAGTTAACAGCCACCTGACCATCACCTGATGGTCGCCTGACACTCCTGGCTGAAGACGGGCCCTCTCTTGTCTGCTCATGTCTGACTTGCTACCCACTGTAAGAACTGGTCACTCATATTTGGCTCACAGGAAATCTCTTCAAATATTTTAGAGTTTGACTCTCTTCATTGACAGTAGTCAAGGGTGGAGGACGCCTCCAGGCACAGCTCAGGTGTGGACAGGCCCACGGCACTGCGCTCCCAGGATTGGGGCTGCCTGGGCGACAAGAGCAAGACTCCATCTCAGAAAAAAAAAAAAAAAGTCCATAAACACGTTTTACAAGCCAGTTACACTTTTATGAGAGTCCGTGATTGCCTTTATAATGACTCAAAGCTGGGGGCATAGAGAAGCTGTGCTCTGTGTTTCCACGGAGCTGTGGATGGGTTTTGCTTTGGGGTGATGGGGACAGCAGTCAGCCATTTCTCTGAGGACCCCTTCATGCCAGAATGCTGAGCAAATGAGAACTGATGACATGTACTCGCCATTGTTTTTCCTGTAACCATATATATCCGTTTGCGTCTGTTCTGTTTTGCAACATGTAGATCTGCCTCATTCCTATGGAAGTTGTAAAATCTTCCATTACATGGTTGCATGAGATGTGTTTTTGACCAGCTTCTCTTGAATGGCAATGAGTAGCAACCCACGAGCTGGGCGCTTGAATGCCTCTCTCTCGCTGGCTACCCTCTTCTTCAGTTGGGTATCAACATTAAGCTTATCCCAGAGGTCAGCGTTTCAGATGGTGAATATCTCTGAGCCCTATGATATAAACCTGTCATGAGGAGTTGTCACTTGGTTTACTGCAAGGCCTTTGTGAGCCATAGGTTAATATATTAATGAAGACTGTGGCTGTTACCCCACATTAAATAATGACGGCGAATGATTGGAAGAAAAACATCCTTATGTTCCCCTGCAGAGTGTGAGATTGATGAGAATGGATTACCCTGCCAAGGGAACTCAAAAATATTACAACCTTTTATTCCTCTGCGGCTTGGACAAGTGTGTATTCATTTCTACGTTATTACAAAAAAAACCTCTTACAACGATTCTGAGCTAAAGACACATTAAATCACCACTTTAATTATATCGAAACAGTACTCTGAGATTCTATCACTAATCTAGTTTAATCTTGGCATCTCAAGCTCATCTAATATTTTATTTCTATTCAGGTCATATTAGTCAATTGGGCATTAGCAGCAGTACTTATTTATCTTATCAGTTTATTTTTGGTAAAGTAGTAAATTACGATAGAATTACAGTAATTCCTCAGCTTATATACATCTCACAATCACACACAAGCTTGGCATTTTAAAATGTGGTCTCAGTTCAATATTAACACTTTCATGGTTGTCTCTTCACTTTTCCAGAAGATTTAAGTGGCTTGGAATATTCTGGATGTGATTTTTCTCTCTGAAATTCTGCTGTTTAGCGTTTTATTTGTGGCATTACCTCTATGTGCAAACAGATACAGAACGAGCCATGTACAGTAGGCCAATGAACTTGAAAGCCAGGAAGAAAAGGTAGTGGGGGTGGGGTTGGAGGAGTTGGACCCCCAACTACTGACAGGTTTCACCAGGATGGTCTCAGGGAGGCCAGTGGGGCCCAGAGGCTGTGGAGACCCAAGGTGCTTTGCTAATGTCCTCAGAATAGAGTTTCTATTTCAGCAGAAGACCTACCACAAGTGAGTTCTGGGACAGATGCACAATAGCCAGGTTCATGGAAGCAGTGATGAGCACACAGTGTTGGCTTATTACACACAGTGGAATGGTCAGACGGACAGGGCGGTTGGGTCTCTTCCAAGACCAGCCCCTGTGTTGCTGTATGCAGATCTCTTTATTTTGTTGATTTTTTTTTTTTTTTTTTAAGAGTCAGGATCTCCTCTGTTGCCCAGGCTGGTGTGCAGTGGTGTGATCATAGCTCTCTGCAGCCTTGAACTCCTGGGTTCAAGGAATCCTCCCTCATCAGCCTCCTGAGTGAGTGGGACCACAGGCACATGCCACCACGCCTGGCTTGTGTGCAGGTCTCTGTGGGAAGCTTGCCCACAAGTCCTTGCCAGGGGTCCCACGGTGCCTGCGTCCACCACCTGCAGCTTCTGGCTCTCCTGTCCCCACAGGATGAACCATGAGGGCGGGCTCTAAGTAAGACCTGGAGTCCATGGGGGAGCCTGTGGCATGTGGGCAGCGTCTGGGCAGCATTTTCTCTAAGCTTTTATTGACTATAAACCCCTTTTGGGTTCACAATGCATTGATTATTTAGATACAGTAACATATTCAATTAGTGTATAGTTACCTGTTCCAGAGGATTCCTTCATCTCCTCCACCTGGCCTGGGTAATGCAAACCAGAAGGACTCATGAGCAGACATAGACTCACTGCACAGCCAGAGACCACCCCCCACACTCCCAAACCCCCGAGACTCATGGAGGAAGGAAGGTGCTTGCTGAGACCTCTGTGGTCTGTCCTGGGTCTTAGCCCTTCCCACCAGTCAGAGCAGGCTGAATTTTCTCCTGCAAGTGCCAGAATAGCTTGAGTCCTTTGGATATTTCTTTCCCAATCGGTCAGTATTGATTTTACAGTTTAACTCTGAGAGGGAAATCTTATTTCCCGAATTTCCAAATTCTTAGTGAACGTTCCTACTCTCTAACAAGTATCCTTTGTCCACTTTTTAATAAAAATTTTTTTCTTTGCTATGGGTAAGATTGTTACAAATAAAACTCCAGGTTTAAAACTTGTGCAACCTCAGGCCCCAGGGTTATGTTGAATTACAGCAGAAACCTTCTATAGCTGGAAAACAACTGATAGACTCATTTTCTTTCTTTCTTTCTTTTTTTTTTTTTTTTTGAGACAGTTCACGCCATTCTCCTGCCTCAGCCTCCCGAGTAGCTGGGACTTCAGGTGCCCATCACCTCGCCAGGCTAATTTTTTGTATTTTTAGTAGAAACGGGGTGGTCTCGATCTCCTGACCTTGTGATCCACCCGCCTCGGCCTCCCAAAGTGCTGGGATTACAGGCGTGAGCCACTGTGCCCAGCCAACTCATTTTATTTCTTAACTTTTTATTATGAAAATGTTACAACATACAAAAGTAGAGAGAATCATGTAATTAGCCCCCACATACCCACCACTCAGCTTAACCAATGATCAATCCATCCAGCTTCATCCATACCCCACCCATCCCTCCATCTTTCCCTTTCCCATTGGATTATTTTGGAGCGAAATCTCTGACAAAGAATTTTTTCCCAGAAATAGTTCAGTATGCTACAGATATATGTTGTCGTGACTTTTTTTATTGTGGTAATGTACATAATATGAAATTTACCATTTTAACCATTTCAAGTGTATAGTTCAGCGGCATCAAATCCATTCTTACTGCTGAGCAATCATCACCACCATTGGTCTCTAAAGCTGTTTTCATCTTGACAACCAAAACGAGCGACTGAGGCATAAGTCTCAGATCATTGGGGTTACTGAACCAGCTGAGGGCACTCCCAGGAGGAATACCCATCACAGACACATCTCTGGCTGTTTTTTCCAAAGAGGTTCTCAGGAGGTTTTGTATTTCTATAGTTTCCTTTAAAGGTGGTGGGGGAGGGGGTGAGGCCGGGCGCGGTGGCTCACGCTTGTAATCCCAGCACTTTGGGAGGCCGAGGCGGGCGGATCACGAGGTCAGGAGATCGAGACCACGGTGAAACCCCGTCTCTACTAAAAATACAAAAAATTAGCCGGGCGTGGTGGCGGGCGCCTGTAGTCCCAGCTACTTGAAGAGGCTGAGGCAGGAGAATGGCGTGAACCCGGGAGGCGGAGCTTGCAGTGAGCCCAGATCGTGCCACTGCACTCCAGCCTGGGTGACAGAGCGAGACTCCGTCTCAAAAAAAAAAAAATTAAAAAAAAATAATAATAAATAAATAAAGGTGGGGGGTGGCAATGAGACAAATGATTATATACTTGTGAGACTGTAGTTAGTGCCGAGTAAACCTACATTTTACACAACACAAGGCAAACATTTGAAGAAAAGGAAGGGCTCAGGGAGACGTGAAGGAACAATTGATCTCATCTTGTCTTTGTTCTGTACCTGGGCAGATCAGTAATCAACCCATGAAGTTGGGGAGGAGCCTTTCGGAAGGATCCGTTTCTTTCAGCCCTTCGGGAAGAGAGCCTAAGGACGGCAAGTGAGGGAGAGGGACCAATTCTCAACCCGTCATGGCGTTCAAGTCTTCTCCCCTTCGTCAACACAAGGTCTGTTTAGTCAGCTGGGGGCTTTGTTTTTTGTTTTTGTTTTTTTTTTTGAGAGGGAGTCTCACTCTGTCACCCAGCCTGGAGTGCAGTGGCACGATCTCAGCTCACTGCAACCTCTACCTCCCGGGTTCAAGCGATTCTCCTGCCTCAGCCTCCCAAGTAGCTGGGATTATAGGTGCCTGCCACAACGCCCAGCTAATTTTTGTATTTTTAGTAGAGACAGGGTTTCACCATGTTGGTCAGGCTGGTCTCGAACTCCTGACCTCAGGTGATCCACCTGCCTCGGCCTCCCAAAGTGTTGGGATTACAGGCGTGAGCCACCGTGCCTGGCCCTATTTTTGTTTCTCAGTCTTCTCCATTGAAATTGTCCCCATGTGTAGAGCACCTTGACATAAGTGACTCTATCTTAGAAAAAGACTCCATCTTACATTTCAAAAGGCACTTTGCCAACAGGGACCAGATATTGTGCCTGATCGATAAAGTCTGCATCCAACCAGATAAGGACGTAACCAAGCACACTCTTCCACTAGCATCCTTGCCTGAGGGCTCCGTGGCCATGAACGAGCAGGACGTAACCAGCTAGACACAGCCATCTTGACAGACCCTATCTTGCTGTCACTCATGATCACCTGGTGTCAGCCCCAAAGACTCTGCCACATCAAAGACTTCCATGCAAGACCACAACTGCCTGATGCAGACCAGACCAGGAGATTCTTTCTGTCTTCATTACTGTTTCTGGGCTGGTTTGTGAACCTCCACATTTTTTTTTTTTTTTTGAGATGGAGTCTCGTTCAGTTGCCCAGGCTGAAATGCAGTGGTGTGATTTTGGCTCACAGCAACCTCTGTCTCCTGGGTTCAAGTGATTCTCTGCCTCAGCCTCCCGAGTAGCTTGGATTACAGGCGCCCACCACCATGCCTCGCTAATTTTTGTATTTTTAGTAGAGACGGGGTTTCACCATGTTGGCCAGTCTGGTCTCGAACTCCTGACCTCAGGTGATCCACATGCCCCGGCCTCCCAAAGTGCTGGGATTACAGGTGTGAGCCACCACGCCCGGCCTGTTAACCCTTTCTTCTATCTCCTTTCTCCTGCTGTTAAATGTTACTTTGTCATGGAATGTTAATCTAGAGCATTTATGTGTTGATTAAGCATACTGCCATTTGGAGAGCTGCTGCCCTGGTCTCCATTTCTGGTTAGTGACCCTGGCCTATTTTTCTAGTCTCCTACTTTTTGCAGTATCTTCACTTCTCAGTGCCAACTTAGCAGAATCCACTCTTTCTTCAGATGGCAGCACATAGTTAGAATAAAGAGCAGACAACAGAGACGGCACTTGAATGTGGATGTGTGCCTGCCCCTTAGAATAGCAGCTTATTAGATAACATCTGAAAAGTCATGGCCGGGCGCGGTGGCTCATGCCTGTAATCCCAGCACTTTGGGAGGCCAAGGCAGGCGGATCACCTGAGGTCAGGAGTTCGAGACCAGCCTGGCCAACATGGTGCAACCTTGTCTCTACTAAATATAGAAAATTAGCCAGGCATGGTGGCAGGCACTTGGAATTCCAGCTACTTGGGAAGCTGAGGCAGGAGAATTGCTTGAACCCAGGAGGGAGAGGTTGCAGTGAGCCGAGATCATGCCATTGTACTCCAGTGTGGACAACAGAGTGAGACTCCATCTCAAAAAAAAAAAAAAAGAAAGAAAGAAAAGAAAAAGAACAAAAAAAGAAAGAAAAGTCACAACTGCTAACACAGGTAGTCTCATTTATCCATGGTGCCATCTTTGTAACTCATCCTATGTAAAATGTAGACTTAGTGGGCACTGACTACAGTCTCGCAAGGGGATGAAATGTGTGCACCTGCAGGTTTACCTAATGTTAAATCAGAGGAAGAAGCAGCAGAGTTTTTCAGAACACGCGTTTAAGTACCCACACATTTTAAGCACGGTTCCACCAGGCATCAGGTCTTTATAACAGCACAAATAATAGCACAAATGACGCAAATTTCAATATATGTGCTTTTCCAAAATGTATTCTTAGCTTGCCATGTTATAGCTCAGAGATGGTTTCTTTTGGTAGCCACCCAGTGAGTCCTGCATGCCGCGGCCTTTTCCTGCTTCAAGGGAGGTGTGGAACTTACTGCATGTAGGTTCCTTTACTTCCCCGCTCATAAGTATCATTGTCCTGAGTCTCAGATGGTGCTAACATTTTTGTTTCAATCAAATATGATTTGGAAAACTCATGAGGAAGAGGAAGGTCTCTGGATCCTATGTTTTAAATCTTCCCTTTTTGCAGCCGGTCGCCCTGTTTAGGTTTAGTGTTGAGGATCATGGCCCACTTTTGCAGGCCATGCTTCCAGTGACAATTTGATGTTCAGAGCCTTCATGGTGCTATCTTGGGTCTGCTTGGTTTGTCTGGTGCTGCTGGAGCTCCCATGGGTACCTGCTGGTGCCACCCAAGGGGCACAAGGGGCTTTCCCAGGCCAGGCCACCCAGTGCTCCCAGTGGGCCGGGCCTCGAGTGCTGGTTGTGTGGGGCTTCCCTTTCCTGTAGCTCTGGTTCCTCTCGCTGGGGGAGGGTGGTGTGGTCCTGTGGGGGAAGGATTACCTAGGTGCCGAGGCAAGAGACTGAAGGCATGAACTGTTTCAGTATAATAAAGAAAATAGTTAGAATAAGAATAGTCGGAATACAAATTAGATATAGAGATGATCATGGACATTATGAATCATTAGTATAAACATTATTAATCATTAGCTTTTACTATTACTCTTTGTTGTATTACTAATATAACCAATAAATAACCGGCGGGCGGGTATAGGGTCAGGTGCTGAAGGGACATTGTGAGAAGTGACCTAGAAGGCAAGAGGTGAGCCCGCTGTCACACTCACATAAGGGCCGCTTGAGGACTCCTTGGTCAAGCGGTAACGCCAGTGTCTGGGAAGGCACCCGTTACTTAGCAGACCATGAAAGGGAGTCTCCTTTCCTTGGAGGAGTCAGAGAACACTCTGCTCTACCAGCTTCTTGTGGGAGGCTGGATATTATCCAGGCCTGGCCGCAGTCATCCAGAGGCCTAAACCCCTCCCTGTGGTGCTTCAATGTTCATGCTCCTTGTCCACTCTCATGTTCCTCCCTTACTCCTGGTTCCTCTTTGAGGTTCGTAGTAGATATTGGTAGAAATAGTGAAAGTCTTAAAGTCTTTGATCTTTCTTGTAAGTGCATAGAAGAAAACACTGACGTATGCTGCCTTCCCTCCCTGCTTCGGCTACCTAAAAGGGAAGGGCCCCCGTCCCATGATCACGTGACTTGCTTGACCTTATTAATCACTTGGACGACTCGCCCTTCTTACCCTGCCCCCTTGTCTTGTATGCAATAAACATCAGCGCGCCCAGCCATTCGGGGCCACTACTGGTCTCCGCGTCTTGGTGGTAGTGGTTCCCCGGGCACAGCTGTTTTCTCTTTATCTCTTTGTCTTGTGTCTTTATTTCTTACAGTCTCTCGTCTCCGCACACGGGGAGAACACTCGCTAAGCCCCATAGGGCTGGACCCTATAGGTCCCCTGGCCTTGGTGTTAGCGAGCTCCCAGGCAATGCCCTCGCCAGTGCTGCCAGGCTTGCCTGGTGCTCTTGGCAGAACTCCTGTCTGATCTGAGGGAGGAGTGAGCCTACCTGGGCCACCTTCTGTTCGAGGTTGTGGGTCAGAAGATACCTGGCCCGGGTCACTTGGGCTGTGGGTGGGGAGTTGTAAGGCATCCTGCTACTGGGGTGCTCCTCCAGTCTGGGGTCCCTTACACGTCTGCCTTCCTCTTTCCACTTTTCAGAGTTCCCCTTTGTCTTTCCTGACTGCCTCATCGGCACTTGATTGCACCATCTGATTTCAATTATCTCCATAGCATTCATCAATTACCTGATATTTTAATAATTAACCAATTGTATTTGTCTCTCCTCCTAAGATATATGCATAAGATAGCTGAGACCTGTAAGAACTGTTCTTGAATCAGGGCTTATGTGTAAGCTTTATTTGCATCAGTATTCTCAGCTCCTAGAGTAGGGGTGGGCGCAGGGCAGGCCGATCCTGGTGAGGGTGAGCTAAGTGAGTGCCTGAAAACCAAAGGAAAAAACAAGAGTGAATGTAGATGTCTTCACCCCCAAGCAACATACTGAGTCACATTAATTAGTACACAAAGAGAGAGCAATTTGCTGAGACAGGCCAGGGAGTGTGACTGTTTGCCCACGGTACAAACTCGCTTCTCCTCTCATGCCCGAGTACAGGTGGGCATTCATTCACGGATGGAGGAATGTGCCTTTTGACTCTGCAAACACAATGAGGAGAGTGTGAGGGGTCCGGCGCACCTGTGGGGTTTATGCGCTGCCTCTGCCTGAAGCACGGAAGCAGGTGAGTGTGGGCCTGATCGGGGTCCCAGCCCACATGACACTGATGGCTGCCATTGCCCGGCCTGCCTGCGCTGCACAGAACGAATTCCTGTCTCTGCCCCTTGGCGAGTGACCAGGTCGCCCAGCAGTGTGAATGTGTGAGAGCTGCTAATCTCACCCTGTTTTCTCACTCTCTTTTTGGGAAGAAGAAAACCAAGCTGAATAAACAACTGTCGGCCAATAGGCACCCTGGACCTCCTTTGGCGTGTCCTTGAACAATACTGAATGCCTGTATTAGTCTGTGCGGTTAACACCAGCCTATTTATTTTTGCTAATGAGACAGAAGTGGAAGATTGGGGTTTTTACAACATTAGCCATTATGCCAACCAATTTAATTATTGACAGGGATCAAGGATATTCACCCCACACCAAGTCCACTACTTATTATTGTAACATGCCTAAGAGGAATTAACCACATTTGAACTTAATTAGAACATTCATGATTTCAGAATAAAGCCTATCCCTGCTAATTCTCGAATTAATCTGATTTGTACTGGCTAGGATTTCTAATGCGTCTGAAACAAATCTTTCAGAAATAGAATGGTGCACGGTTTCTTTTCAATGATCTAACTACAGAGATGCACTCAGTGACTTCAGAAATGATTCCTCAATTAATGCTACATGTTTATTTGCATGCTTTTCCTGGTAACTATTATTCATATTTCAGATTAAAGTCTACTCTTAGACTCATTTCAGGAGCCAAGCTATGCAGACATCACTATTAGAATTAAATGTACTACCTGAGGGGAGAAGTAAGAGCATCTGCTCCTTCAATGTTTGGATGAATAAAGGCTGATGATGCCAGGGCTGGTTACTAAGATTTGTTGTATTAAATAGAATCACTTTTCCTTGAGGTCTGTAAACACACACACACACACACACACAAACTCACACTCACACACTTACCTGAAAGCAGGAGGCTAAGTTTTGAAGTCTCTAACTTTAACTTGTAAAACAGCTAAAGCGTGGTGGCTCATGCCTGTAATCCCATCACTTTGGGAGGCTGAGGAGGGTGGATCACCTGAGGTCAGGAGTTCGAGACCAGCCTGGCCAACCTGGTAAAACCCCATCTCTACTAAAAATACACAAATTAGGTAGGCATGGTGGCAGGCACCTGTAATCCCAGCTACTTGGGAGGCTGAGGCAGGAGAATCACTCAAACCCGGCATGCGGAGGTTGCAGTGAGCCAAGCTTGTGCCACTGCATTCCAGCCTGGGCAAGAGAGTGAAACTCCATCTAAAAAAAAAAAAAACAAAAAACAAAACAAAACAACAACAACAAAAAAACCCAACATAACACACTAACATAACACAACATAAAGTCACACAATTCAACATAACATTATAATGTAATATAATGTAATATCTTTAACTGGATCTCTGCTACCTACTCAGATCCTTTCCAAATCTTCCTTTACAGACTGAAGTCAAGCAGTGGCCAAGAGGTACATTGACATCAAGGTGCTCAGCATGAGTATAGATTAAGCCAAATTCTGAGGTCACAATTGATGCCATTAACATAGTCTTTACATTGAAAAAACAACACAAAAAACCTTTGACAGATAATAGAGCCATACATTTTAATAATGTGAATAGTAAACATTAGAGGCAGGCCAAAAAAATGATAATAAAAATACTTTTTTCAAATCAGCAGTTTTCACAGTGCCTGCAATAAACATTTATCAAGACAGCCATGTAATAATAATAATAATAATAATAACAATAAAACTTCCCTCTATTTAGAATACCAAAACATGTTCTAGGAGCATTCTGAATTCATAAATTGTGGGATGAATGTTTTTCCACATGCTGGCCTAATATAATTCACACAGATATTACTTCTCGCCCTCAGAGCAATCCTTGGCGGTGTGCATTATAGGAATGTCAGGCTGGATTTATATGAAAGAGGATTTCTGTAGGTGGCATTATTGATGGCAAATGGAAGAATCACCAGACATTGGAAATCGGAAGTACTTCTGAAAAACCCCCTTTTCACTTGAAAGGGCTATAAATCTGCAAATAATCTTGAATTCACAAGCAAGCCTTTTATGCAATAAGTTGATTGCAAATACATTACTGAAGAGATACATAATTACCTTAAAATCTACCACAGTTGGAAATGTATAGGAGCTCCTAAATTATAATTTAATTTTATAATAGTAAAAGACATAAGAAACATTTTTAGTATTAATTTTTTTGAGTTTTACCTTTTATCTTCATGTATATAAAGACAAAGCAAGACTGTCTATACATTAATATTGCAGACTGTCCCAGGAAGCTCCCAGACTTCCTAGTTACATAAAAAGCTGATTTTGATGAACAAGAGAAAGGGAAGTTTTATCAACCATTTCAGTCTAGGAACCAGCAATCACGGAACTCCCCAGCATTGCAGAGATCATTTCTCTGATCGAACAATCATCTCCCTTAAACAAGACCTTCTGGGGCTCAAGGGGACAACCGGGAGCCAGAATGTGTGGACAGGTGCTTTCTAGCTGCATATTAGAGTTTTAATTTGGCTAACTCAAAGGGTACTGGATATTTATCTCTATATGTCTGTTTCTATATCTATATCTCATCTATCTATAACTATGCATCTATATCCATAACCACAGCAATAAACTTATATCTATAATATCTATATCCATATCTATAATTAATTTTTTTTTTGTAGAGATGAGGTCTTACTCTGTTGCCCAGGCTGGTCTTGAACTCCTGGCCTCCCATCTCAGCCTCCCAAAGTGCTGGGATTACAGCCATGAGCCACTGCACTCTGCCCCATATCTATAATTATAATTATTGTTTACATCTATCTCTATCTCTATGTTTATCTCTATCTCTATCTCTATCTATCTCTAACTGCATCCCTATCTGTATCTGTATCTGTATCTGTATCTGTAACTTTCTCTCTCTCTCTCTCTCTCTGTCTGTACTGGAGTGGCTACGCAGAGTAGAAAAGAGACCTTTGGGCAGAAAGCAGAGATCTGAAGTTTAGAGCTGGCTCTGCCATTTATTGGCTGTGAAACCTTGGGTATGTTATTTAACCTTACTGTATTTCAGTTTCCTCCTCTGTTAGAAATGATAATCCTTGCTTATCTTGTTGAGTTATTGTGAATTTAAATAGTGGACAACATGTACTTTGTGGGCTATAGAATACCACATAAAAGTCAAACAAGATTAGTGATAAATTTTTTAGGTCCAGTTTGGGAGGTGATAATAAATCGGGGTAAATTCTCATTTTAAGGCTCATCCCCCAGAGAAGGACTGCACTTTGTTATGCTTTGTTCACCTCGAGAGACTCTGTGAAGCATTGTGGAGGGCCCAGCAGCCTCAGTTTTCTCATTTGTAATACTGTCATCGATAACATTGAACAACATAGTCTTGAGATCCTTTCAAGTCTAAATAAGCCCAGGGTTAAAGAAAAATTAATGTAAAGAAAAAAAAAAGAAAGAAAAACTAAGTGTAAAGTAGGATGAATAACGTCACCTCTGGGCCAAAATATCCCATACTCTAATTCATGATGGCACTCAAGACCTGGAGGCCTTTCAAGAAAAGAGATGGCTCCGAGGCGCCAGGAGCAGGGGAGAACGAATCGTGATCCGCGTGCGTTCCGCACGGTGCGGTGTGCGACCCGCGCACGTTCTGCACGGTGGCCGGGCCTGGCGCTGTGAGTCGCCGGCGTTCCGTGTGGCCTCAGCGCCCCCTAGCCCCGCTGGCGCTCAGGCTGCATTGCAGCAACTTCCCAGGAACACATAGGAACACCTTCCCTCTAGCAGGCAGAGTAACTATGAGGACAGGTGGAGGGCAGCACGGAACTCCAGCCCTTGTCCCCGGGAGAGAGACCCCCAACTACTGTTCGTGTGTGTGGTTTTTTTTTTTTCTTTTTTTTTGTTGTTGTTTTTTAACACTGCAAGCCCAGACACATACTGCTCACATCAGACAAATGCTGTTGGTAAAGCAAGCAAGCACGCCTGTGCATGGTTCTTGCATTGAAGTCTATTTATTTATTTATTTATGAGACGGAGTCTTGCTCTGTCACCCAGACTGGAGTGCAGTAGCACGATCTTGGCTCACTACAACCTCTGCCTCTTGGGTTCAAGCAGTTCTCCTGCCTCAGCCTCCCAAGTAACTGGGATTACAGGCACAGGCCACCATGCCTGGCTAATTTGTATTTTTAGTACAGATGGGGTTTCGCCACGTTGGTCAGGCTGGTCCCGAACTCCTGACCTCAGGTGATCAGCCCCCCTCCCTTGGCTTCCCAAAGTGCTGGGATTACAGGCGTGAGCCACCGCACCTGGCCTACATAAGCCATTTCTATGAGTCTGTTACTGTAGATTCACAGTCATTGTCTGCAAAAAGTATTTCCTGAGAACTACTGAGAGAAGTATGTTTGGAGCTGCATAGAAGAATCACAGCGCAGGCCGGGCACAGTGGCTTACACCTGTAATCCCAGCACTTTGGGAGGCTGAGGCGGGTGGATCACGAGGTCAGGAGTTTGAGACCAGCCTGACCAACATGGTGAAACCCCATCTCTACTAAAAATACAAAAATTAGCTGGGCGTGATGGCAGGTGCCTGTAATCCTAGCTACTTGGGAGGCTGAGGCAGGAGAATCGCTTGAACCTGGGAGGCGGAGGTTGCAGATTGCACCATTGCACTCCAGCCTGGGCGACAGAGCGAGACTCCATCTCAAAAAAAAATAAAAATAAAAAAAATAAAAAATAAAAAATAAATAAAAAAAAATCACAGTGCATGGTCTCTGCCCTTAGAGAATCATGCTAGGCTTAGGAAGACAAGCCAAATGCATAAAAGGAGAGGCAAGGATAGGAACTTCTTATTGTGTCATACAGCATATTAAACCACAAAGCAACATGAGGTTCTCAGGCTAATGGTTTGTTTGTGTTTGTCATGGAAACCTTCCCAGAAAGCAAACTCTTAGGAAATTAGCAAGCCATGCACAGACTGAATGATTTTTCTGCATCCTGCCAGGTCACAAAACCTAACCAAGTCTCCTACTACAATTGGTAAGCAGTTGTCGGATGTGGATTTTTATATCCTAATGATTTGCTAATAAATTTACAAATGAGTGCAGTGTAAAAGCATGTCAGAGCATCCCAACAGCATTTTACATCTTGCTTTTAAAGTTTATGTCATGGAGATTATGGAACTGACTTCCTGTATAGAGTGATTTTATGACACTGACTCGAAAATTGGTTTTAAAATGCTGTAAAACAGGAACATTAGCAGCAGGATGTTTGGGATGCCGCAGTGTAAGAGTGCATAGAGGTGGCCAAGATGCTTCTGTCAAGGTTTATAAGTTGCCTAAATGAGCCCTTCCACCTCCTTAAGTAATGCTTGGCAGAGGCACCTGCTTCGTTCCTGGGAGGATATGGCCAAGAGCCGGGACCTGGTTCTTTTACGGCTGCCTTTTGCTGTGACAGTGAGCCCAGGCGGTGTATAGGAGGCAAAGCTGCCCCCGCAGGCGTGACGTGCCATTGGTAGGGAAGATTGTGGAGAAAGGGAGAAAGAGTTCCTAGAGAAACTCTTCAAATACTTTTGTCCACTATCTTGGCTTATAACCCAAGAGCCAAGAGCTGATTAAAAAAAGATGTTGGCCGGGTGCGGTGGCTCACACCTGCAATCCCAACACTTTGGGAGGCCGAGGTGGGCAGATCACTTGAGGTCAGGAATTTGAGACCAGCCTGGTCAACACGGTGAAACCCCATCTCTACTAAAAATACAAAAATTAGCCTGGCATGGTGGCAAGCACTTGTAATCCCAGCAACTTGGGAGGCTGAGGTGGGAGAATGGCTTGAACCACCAGGAGGTGGAGGTTGCAGTGAGCTGAGATCATGCTACTGCACTGCAGCCTGGGAGAGAGAGTGAGACTCTGTCTCAAATAAATAAATAAATAAATAAATAAATAAATAAATAAAGTCACGGGGTGTAGTGGTCCATGCCTGTAATCCCAACACTTTGGGAGGTTGAGGCAGGAAGATCACTTGAGGCCAGGTCTTTGAGACCAGCCTGGACAAAATGGCAAGACCTTGTCTCTATAAAAATAAACATGAAAAAAACTAGCCAGGCTTGGTGGCATTCACCTGTAGTCTCAGCTACTCGGGAAGCTGAGATGGGAGGATTGCTGGAGCCCAGGAGATCAGGGCTGCAGTGAGGCTGCACCGCTGCAGTGCAGCCTGGGCCACAGAGAGAGAAGCTGTCGTAATAATAATAATAATAAATAAAAACAGATGTCAGTTCACTTAAATAAAAACATTCTTTGTTTTGGCTATGAAGACTCAAGTGTTGTAGAAATGTCAATTCTCCCTAATTCACTTCCAATCAAATACCAAGAGGATGTGGGGGGAGGAGTGGGTAAGGTAATGACAGATGATACAAAATTCATCTGGAAAAATAAACATGTGGGAGTAACCAGGAAACTCTGACCTGAGGACAAGGGAGATGCTCAGTAGATTCACCCCCAACCTGGACAGCTGCCTTTGCCTCTGTCTGCTCATTTCTGGGTGGAGTGCTCAGGCCTGGAACCCCTGGGCCGCCCAGCAAAGGGCCTGGGCTCTCAGGAGGTACCACTGAGTGTTTTCCAAAGTGCCCAGGGCTGTGGAAGACTCCCAGCTGGCCCCACCCCACCCAAGGGTGCTGCATTTACCCTCAGTGCACTGGGCTATTCTAGGGCTTGGTTCTGGGCTGGCAGTCACAGGGGAGGCCTGGATACAGCCTGTGTTCTCCTGGGTGAATTTCCTGAGGTCTTTACAGACACTGCCTCTCCCCACCTGGCCCAGTGTCACATGAGACAGAAAATACCACCCACTCCTTTCACCACCAGCTCTGACTCTGTCCCTAGCAGGTAGCTCTTGGAATCCTCTGATAACCCTGGGCTGCTGCCATGCCATGGCCTGGGCACAGTGGAGCTTTATCCAAAAGATCTGGCTGCTTCCACCTCATACCAGGGGCCTGCCCCCAACCCCTAAAACTGTACAAGTATGCAAGGAAATACATGCAAGGATATAGGTGACAGCATTGTTAGAAGAGAGCTGCAAAGCAGAACAAAACTGTAAATAATCTGAACGCCCGCTCACAGAAGATTGGTTCAGTAAATGCAGCACATACTAGTCAGGGGACTACTAACCAAGAAGCAAAGGAATGGAATGGACCTGTACGTAATGATATGGTCAGATGGCCAAGATATATTATTAAGTAAAAATGTAAGTGGCAAAACAGATCTCAATTGTGTACTTTTAAAAATGCTTATATATGTGTAGAAAATTCTGGAAGAATGGCTAGAAACCCTTAGTCCTGGTTGCATCTAGAGACTAGAACTGAGACTGAAGGGAGAAGGACTAACTTCTTAAGAGTGCCTTCCTCATTGTTTCCATCATTTCCCCTCTAGAAAGTCTATTTAAAAGCTAATGTAGTGGCCAGGCACAGTGGCTCATGCCTGCAATCCCAGCACTTTGGGAGGCTGAGGCAGGCAGATTACTTGAGGTCAGGAATTCGAGACCAGCTCGGCCAACATGGTGAAACCCCATCTATAGTAAAAATACAAAAAATTAGCTGGGTGTGGTGGCGCATGCCTGTAATCCCAGCTATTTGGGAGGCTCAGGTGGGAGAATCACTTGAACCTGGAGGCAGAGGTTGCAGGCACCTGAGATTGCACCACTACCTTCCAGCCTGAGTGACAGAGTGAGACCCTGTCTCAAAAAAAAAAAAAAAAATAGAAATAGGCGGGGCGTGGTGGCTCACGCCTGTAATCCCAGCACTTTGGGAGGCTGAGGCGGGCAGATCACCTGAGGTCAGGAGTTCCAGACCAGCCTGGCCAACATGGTGAAACCCCATCTCTACTAAAAATACAAAAAATCAGCTGGGCGTGGTGGCAGGCGCCTGTTATCCCAGCTACTCAGGAGGCTGAGGCAGGAGAATCGCTTGAACCCGGGAAGCGGATGTTGCAGTGAGCCGAGATCGCGCCATTGCACTCCAGCCTGGGCAACAAGAGTGAAACTCCATCTCAAAAAAATAAAATAAAATAATAAATAAAAAACTAAATAAATAAAAATAAAAATAAGAGCTAGTGTAAAAAAGTGTAAGTTCAGCATCCATTCTCTGTTTTTTTAGAGATAGGGTTTGGCTCTATCACCTATGCTGGAGTGCAGTGGCACAATCACAACTCACTGTGGTATTGAACGGCCGGGCTCAAGTCATCCTCCAGCCTCAGCTTCCTGAATGGCTGGGACTACAGTCATGTGCCACCACACCCGGCTAATTTTTTTTTTTTAATTTTTATGTTGTAGAGATGGGGTCTCATTATGTTGCCCAGGCTGGCCTGGAACGCCTAGCCTCAAGCGATCCTCCTGCCTTGGCCTCCCAAAGTGCTGGAATTACAGGCAAGAGCTACCATGAGTCACCATGCCCAAGGCTGGGCGTGGTGGCTCATACCTGTAAACCCAGCACTTTGGGAGGCTGAGGTGGGTGGATCACCTGAGGTCAGCAGTTCAAGACCAGCCTGACCAACATGGTGAAACCCTGTCTCTACTAAAACTACAAGAAAATTAGTCAGGCGTTGGGGCAGGCGTCTGTAATCCCAGCTACTTGGGAGGCTGAGGCAGGAGAATCATTTGAACCCGGGTGGCAGAGGTTGCAGTGAGCCTGGCCTCAGTATCCGCATTTTTTTTTCTCAGATAGAGTTTTGCTCTTGTTGCCCAGGCCGGAGTGCAATGGTGTGACCTCGGCTCACTGCAACCTCTGCCTCTCGGGTTCAAGCGATTCAGCATCCATTTTTAAAGCCCTTAATTCCCTTTTCTGGAGCAGCACTATCTAAATGTTGGCTTTGGGCCTCTCATTACCAAGCTCACACAAGGTCTCTGGAGACAGAGCCCCACCAGAACCTGCTCCATCTTCTTGGCTTGCAGACCTAGAATTAGGATGGGGGCTTTTCAGACCATCTAGTGCTCACAACAAAACCTATGTCTGCAGTGACCACAAGAAAACTTCCTCTTCTCTCTCTGACTCACCCGCTCTGGACTCAGCACGTCCTGTTCTCCTCTTTGATCTCGTGCCATGTTGGCCCAGGTTGTTCCTCCGACTGTTGCGTTGCTTCCTGCCATTCTGTGCGCTCGAGTTACAAAGTCAGCCTACTCCAGAGTGGTATCTGAGCCACACCCAGTTAAGACGTTTTCATGTCTGGACTACCAAAGGGGGACACAAACCTTTAAGGGGGAACACAAACCTTTAAATAATGTCCGTACAATCTCTCACCTTGGGGTTCAGTGCCGTCTTGCTTTCGTGAGGTCATTTGATACCTTATTGTGTGATCTGAACACAATTCAGGGGTCTATCATCTGCTGTAAATGTTAAAGTAAGCCAACAGCACACAGGGTTGATAAGCTTCTGGTCACACAAGACTTGTTCATCTCTCTTTTCTTTTTCTCCTGCTAGCAGAGTCTTGATCATCTGTTTCTCTAGATTTCAACGAGAGTTAGTTAGGGATGGGTGAAATTTATACCATTAGTCCTAAGATAAAATCTTGTTAAAATCAGAGACTGGGCCGGGCGCGGTGGCTCATGCCTGTAATCCCAGCACTTTGGGAGGCCAAGGCGGGTGGATCACGAGGTCAAGAGATTGAGACCATCCTGGCTAACATGGTGAAACCCCGTATCTACTAAAAATACAAAAAATCAGCCGGGCATGGTGGCGGGCGCCTGTAGTCCCAGCTACGCAGGAGGCTGAGGCAGGAGAATGGCATGAACCCGGGAGGCGGAGGTTGCAGTGAGCCGAGATCGCGCCACTGCACTCCAGCCTGGGTGACAGAACAAGACTCCGTGTCAAAAAAAAAAAAAAAAAATCAGAGACTGACACCGAAGGTTGAAGTGGTGATAGATTGAAAAAGGTTGAAAGATTCAGCAGGGTGATATTATTTTTATATGTGGACTTAAATTCCCCATGATACCCTGCAATTCTCCTCAAGCTAATTCCAGTTTCGTGTCTACCCATTTCCTCTGCTTAGTTTTTGTAAATCTTGACTCGTGGATAGGACAGCCACAGAATTTCTTTGCAAAGTAAAGGTCCTCTCTTCCATTTTAAGTATCCTTTTAGTCTTTCATCCCCTGTGTAAAAGTTACAAGTTTGTCATGAATTCCTTAGAAATGTTGGGCCAGGCGCGGTGGCTCACACCTGTTATCCCAGCACTTTGGGAGGCCGAGGCCAGTGGATCATGAGGTCAAGAGATCGAGACTATCCTGGCCAACATGGTGAAACCCTGTCTCTACTAAAAATACAAAAAAAAAAAAAAAAAAAATTAGCTGGGCATGGTGGCAGGCGCCTCTAGTCCCAGCTACTTAGGAGGCTGAGGCAGGAGAATCACCTGAACCCAGGAGGCGGAGGTTGCAGTGAGCCGAGATTGTGCCACTGCACTCCAGCCTGGCGACACAGCGAGACTCCATCTCAAAAAAACAAAAAGTTTAAGTATCGCATACATATATAACCCAATTTGTAAATATTAGCATAATCTATGCTTAGGTCTTGGTTTGAGATGATAACAATAGTGGTGATGATGACGTTGATACTAACAGCCAACTTTTACAGTGTCATTGCACTTTGTAGGTTCTGTCATTTATTTATTTATTTATATATTTTTTGAGACATTCTGGCTCTGTCACCCAGGCTGGACTGCAGCAGTGGAAACCCCTTATAAAACCATCCAATCCTGTGAGACTTATTCACCACCACGAGAACTGTATGGGGGATCCCCCTCAGGATTCAATTATCCCCCACCAAGTCCCTCCCACAACACATGAGAATAATGGGAGCTTTAATTTAAGATGAGATTGGGGTGGGGACACAGCCAAACCATATCACACCCCTTTCAGAAATCGACAAACGTGCGTATGACTAGAAGAACTTCTGATTGGTTTAAAAGTAATAGATGTTTCTGAACTTAATTGTATTTTCATGAATTTAGAACTGTTTTTCTGAGAAAAATTCCTGTTTTCCCTTTAGTAATCCCCTTGATTCGCCTCTGCAGACACATGGGATGGCCAACCACCAGGTGAGAGTCTTGTCCAGTCTCCTCAATTTCCACCTTTTATCATCCGGTTGTTCAACATTAGCCCACAGTGTGGAATATCTTCATTTGAGGCTCTTTCTAAAACGGTTGCTGGCTCCCATGGTGTGCTGTAATTATTTAATAACCAGCTCTTCAAGGAGGGGAAGGGGGCCCTGATTTGTATCATTGACTGATTTCTGTGCTGTAAATACTCCCACTGTGGCCAGTTCTAGCTACCAGACGTGCCGATATTGAGTGTGGAGGAGCACACCATTATACAGCTGACCAAAGTGGCCTCAAGAGTAAAGTATAATAACACAAGCAGGACATGATGGAGTCGGAGCATTTATTACCTTTTAAAAATATAACTTAAGGCTGGGCACGGTGGCTCACGCCTGTAGTCCCAGAACTTTGGGAGGCTGAGGTGGGCGGATCACTTGAGGTCAGGAGTTCAAGATCAGCCTGGCCAATATGGTGAAACCCTGTCTCTATCAGTGCACTTCAGCTTGGGCAACAGAGCAAGACTTTGTTTCAAAGAAAAAAAAAAAAGAAAAGAAAAGAAAAGAAAAGAAAAGGCCAGGTGCAGTGGCTCACACCTGTAATCCCAGCGCTTTCGGGGGCTGAGGCAAGAGGACTGCTTGATTCTAGGAGTTCAAGACCAGCCTGGGCAACATGGCAAAACTCTATCTCTACACAAAATATTTTTTAAAAATTAAAAAAAAAGAACAGTGCCTGGCAAATACTAAGTGCTCAGAAATATTTGTTATTTTAACTAAAAGATAAAGGCCTGAAAGGGAGAATGGCCTTAAAAATGGTGGTAAAACAAAAATATTTGAGAAATGAAAGCTGGCATGACACTAGGCTGGAGTGTAACACATGGAATTTGTATTTCAACCTGTTTCCTTCCAACAAAGTGCAGTTGTGACCCTGTGTGGATGAGTCTGCAGTGGAGAGTGAAGCCAGGATGGTGAGGGGACCTGGGGGAAGGAGTGGGTTCAGAAGCTGGGAAGGCACTAAGTTCTCCTCTAGAGGGAATGGGGAACGAGGGGAAGAATGATGTGCTGGGAAGTCAGCAAGTCTGGGTTACCCTGGTCACTAATGTGTGTCTCTTTAGGAAAGTCCCTACATTTCTCTGGGACTTAGTTGCAATACGGCTAGGAGATCCCCAGGGTCCTTTAGGCTTCACACATGTGTGATTCCTGACTGCTCTATAGACATCCTTGCTCCCTCCATGGCACAAAGGGATTCAGTTGACCGTTTTTTCCTTCCTTCACCCTGCCCCATTTTGACTCATTTCCCTCCTAAAATTGTGTGTGTTGAAATTGGAAGAAAAAGAGTCAAGATAGATAAGTAAAGCTTAGGAAGATGACGTATCACTGAAGATGATGTATGATGAGCCAACAAAAATGATTGGAATCAAGGCTGGACATGGTGACTCACGCCTGTAATCCCAGCACTTTGGAGGCTGAGGCAGGTGGATCACCTGTGGTCGGAAGTTCAAGACCAGCCTGGCCAACATGGTGAAACTCCGTCTCTACTAGAAATACAAAAATGAGCTAGGCATGGTGGCGCACGCCTGTAATCCTAACTACTTGGGAGGCTGAGGCAGGGGAATCGCTTGAACCTGGGAGGTGGAGGTTGCAGTGAGCCAAGATCGTGCCACTGTACTCCAGCCTGGGTGACGCAGAGAGACTCCATCTCAAAAAAAAAAAAATGATTGGAATCATTGTCTATTTCTGATATAACCTTTAGAAAGGGTGCTACATCTTCTCTCAGTTTGCTTAAGCTCAAGCAGTACCTTGTATAATCGCCTGGAAGGCGTAATGCAGTGCCCTGAGCGATGTTGAGTAGGTAGTAACTCCCACAGGTAACAGCTGATGAGTTAGAAGCACAAGAAGCCAACTTCTCCCCAAGGCTATTAAGAAGAGAATAAAAACAGGGGTCCCTACTTGTGATGGTTAATGTTATGTGTCAGCTTCACTGGGCCATGGGATGCCCAGATAGCTGGTCAAACAATATCCTGGGTGTGTCTGTGAGGGTGCTTCTGGAGGAGATGAATGTTTGAATTGGTGGCCTGAGTGAAGCAGATGGCCCTTCCAATGTGGGTGGGCACGATGCAATTGGCTGAAGTCCTCAGCAGAACAAAGAGACTGACCCTCCCCTGAGTAGGGGGAGCTCCTCCTGCTGGAGCTGACACATTGGTCTTTTCTTGCCTTTGGCCTCAGACTCAACTACCAGCTGTTCTTGGCTCTCGAGCCTGCCGGCTTTCGAACTGGAACTTATACTTTGGCCTCCAGCTGCCATCTGCACATCTGAGGACTTCTCAGCCTCCAGAATCATGTGGGCCAATTCCTCATAAAACATCTTTCTCCCACCCTCTCTTTCTACACCTCCACCCCCTAATTAGTCCTACTCCTCTGGAGAGCCTTAATGCTCCATTCCTGGAACTCGAGGGCCAGAGAGTGAGCGTGGACTCATTTGTATGCTTGGTTGCATACTCCACTCAAGCACATACTCAAGCACACTCAGGACTACAGAAGAATTCAGTGGGGGAGGGGAGGTGGGCTGTCAGGGCAGAATCTCCAACACTATGTGTCACGCATGGTGGTGCAATTGTTTTTGTTTTATTGCATGGCAGAGAGCAATGGAACTGTGAGAAAAGCAGGTGTTAATAAGTCAATGAATCTAGGTTCAAATCTTGATGTGTAAACCAGGTCAGGTTGCTTAACCTCTCTGAGCCTCAGTGTCTTCAATGGTAATATGGAGCCGACAGCACCTACTTCACTGGGCTACTGTGATGGTTAAATTAAATAATGCATGGGAAGTGCCTGGAATACAGTAGTTATTCCACAAAAGCTAGCTCCCCACCACCACCCCCCACTCCATTCACATGTATCACTATTTATTCAGCAAAGGCTTGACAACCTCCTATCATGTGCCAGGCCCTGTGCTTGGTGTTGGAAAAACAGCGAACAGGATAAAGTCCTTGCCATGACTAGGGCAGATAAAAAACACACCTATGCATTAATAATTTTTTTTTTTTGAGACAGAGTCTTGCTCTGTTGCCCAGGCTGGAGTGCAGTGGCGTGATCTCGGCTCACTGCAAGCTCCGCCTCCCGGGTTCACGCCATTCTCCTGCCTCAGCCTCTCTGAGTAGCTGGGACTACAGGCGCCCGCCACCACGCCCGGCTAATTTTTTGTATTTTTAGTAGAGACGGGGTTTCACCGTCTTAGCCAGGATGGTCTCGATCTCCTGACCTCGTGATCCACCCATCTCGGCCTCCCAAAGTGCTGGGATTACAGGCACGAGCCACCGCTCCCGGCCCCTATGTATTAATAACTTCTATGGTCCTGTCTTGAAGACAATGCAAGGTGAAGTGAGCCAGCATAGCTGGGCTGGGTTCAGGTGCTACCTCAGCTCAGGGCCTAAAATGCCCTCTCTACAGTATTAATCTTTACACTGTGAGTAAGGAGAGGGAGGCAGCTGTGATTCTGGGGAGAGCATCCTGAGCAGAGGGCACAGTACAAAGGCAGTGGGGGGCATGGCAGAAGACAAGGTTGGAGAGGTGAGCAGAGGCTGTTCCTATAGTCTCTGCAGGTCTTGGTTAGGGGTCAGAGTTTCAGTGTAAGTGATATGGGAAGCCTTGGGGTTGGGGAACACAACTAGTTTACATGCTTATCGCATGGGATGGATGGGAGGGAGAAGATGGTGAGAGGCCTGGGAAGAGTAGATGCAAAGAGACCAGCCCAGAGGCCACTGAGGGATGAGGTCAGTTGGAACAGGAGAGTGGCAAAGGCGGTGTGGAGGACTGGCTGAATTCCAGACATACTTGCGTGGTAGAATAAAAAATACTTGCTGATGGATGGGGTGTGCGTTGTTAGGGAAAGTGTGGAATTCAGGATGACTCTCAGGTTTGGCGCTAAGCACCTGATGCTCATGATCGCCTCCTCCCCTCTAACCCATACAAATGCCAACAGAAACGTGGGTTTGCGTGGAAAGTTTCCAAGTTAATTTTTTTTTTGTTTGAGACGGAGTCTCGCCCTGTCGCCAGGCTGGAGTGCATAGCGCGATCTTGGCTCACTGCAACCTCTGCCTCCCGGGTTCAAGTGATTCTGCTGCCTCAGCCTCCCTAGTAGCTGGGACTACAGGCATGTGCCACCATGCCAGGCTAATTTTTGTATTTTTAGTAGAGATAGGGTTTCACCATGTTGGCCAGGATGGTTTCAATCTCTTAACCTCGTGATCTGTCCACCTTGATCTCCCAAAGTGCTGGGATTACATTAGTGAGCCACCACACCCAGCTCCAAGTTAATTTTTTTATTTTTTATTTATTTTTATTTTTTTTTGAGACGGAGTCTCGCTCTGTCGCCCAGGCTGGAGTGCAGTGGCGCGATCTTGGTTCACTGCAAGCTCTGCCTCCCGGGTTCATGCCATTCTCCTGCCTCAGCCTCCCGAGTAGCTGGGACTACAGGCGCCTGCCACCACGCCCAGCTAATTTTTTGTATTTTTAGTAGAGACGGGGTTTCACCGTGTTAGCCAGGATGGTCTCGATCTCCTGACCTTGTGATCCGCCTGCCTCGGCCTCCCAAAGTGCTGGGATTACAGGTTTGAGCCACCGTGCCCAGCTGCTCCAAGTTAATTTTTAAGACAACAAACACAGTATTAGTCCTGGAAGGAACCTCAGGCATTGTTAATTGAACAGAGACCTGGAAGGTCACACAGCAATTTACCACAGAACTGGCACCTGGTTTACAGATTCCTTGCTCAGCGTTTAGGCTAACATGCTCCATTTAGCAACGGGTTAAGTTGCGGTAGAGAACCCATGGTTTAGGCTACCAGGAAGTGGTGCTTCTTGAAACAGTTACTTTATTAAATATTAAATGGATGCTGTTTATGCATGACAGATAATGCATAGGTATAAAGAATAACAATGCAAGATAGGGTTGTGGATCTCCTCCACTCTGGTTTAAGAAATAGAGCATTATCATTCTCTTTGTGGCCCTTGAGTGCCTCTCACCAATCCCTTTTCTGACCTCTCTCTTAGAGTTTTATCATTCCTTGGCTTTTCTTTATAGTTCTACTGCATGGTTGTATCCCCAAATAGTTGATATGGTTTGGTTCTGTGTCCCCACCCAAATCTCATCTCCAGTTGTAGTCACCATGTGTGGAGGGTTTACCACTTCCTGGTAGCCTAAACCACGGGTTCTCTATGGCAACTTGACCCCTTGCTAAATGGAGCATGTTAGCCTAAACACCAAACAAGGGGTCTGTAATCCCCATATGTTGAGGGAGGGAGGTGATTGGATCATGGGGTAGTTTGCCCCACGCTGTTCTCATGGTACTGAGTTCTCATGAGATCTGATGGTTTTATAAGTGTTTGACAGTTCCTCCTTCTCACTCTTTCTCCCCCTTTCTCTTCCTCTTTTCCTCCCTCCCTCTATTCCCCTCTTCCTTCCTCTTTTCCCCCCTCCCTGCCCCTCTTCCCCACTTCCTCACTTCCCCCCCACCCTCTCCTGCTTCCCCTGCCACCATGTAAAACATGCCTGCTTCCCCTTCTGCCATGATTGTAAGTTTCCTGAGGCCTCCCCAGCCATGTGGAACTGTAAGTCAATTAAACTTCCTTTGTTTATAAATTACCCAGTCTTGGGTAGTATCTTTGCAGTAGTGTGAGAATGGAATAATACAATAGTATATTGTTTTGCGTGGTTTTGAACTTTACCTAAATGGAGTCACTGTGTGTCTTCTTCTGGTACTTTCTTTTGGTCAACACTTTGTTTTAGAGATTCATTTGTATTGCTGCTTGCAGCTGTTGTTCACTAATTTTTCAGAATCACATTCTGTCCCACGAACATATCAGTTTAGTTACCCATTCCACCGTGGAAAGACAGCTGGGCTATTTGTAGACTTCTGCTCATTCAAGTGGCGCAGCTGTGGGGATTCTCGTTCACATCTCTTGGTGTACGTGCTCAAGAGCTTTTCTAGGATACACGGGTAGGAGTGCAACTGCTTGTTGCTTATCTTCAGCTTTACTGGATAATGCCAAATTATTTACAGAGATATTATATTGGTTCACATGACCTCCAGTGGCATAGAATTTCTACTGTTCCACATTCTTGTGATTCAATATTGTCAAATTATAAAAATTTTGCCCACCCAATGAAAGTGAAAAGGTACTTCATTTAGGTTTCAGTATTGTTGAGATGAAACATATTTTTAAATGTTTATTGCCAGCCATATTCTTCTGATATGAAATGAAACTTCATATCCACACAGCATATTTTGGTGGCCAGGAGGTGTCATCATCACATTTTAAGAACTCTGTGTCTTTTCACCAAAACTTGTTCTAACTGCAGCCTTCCCCCTGTCCTTCTGGCTGCTAAGGCCAGATGCCTTAGAGCTCTCCCCGTCTTTCCCTTTATCTGACCGCATCCCCATGTGATAGGAAATCCTGATAGGAAATCCTCCTTTCGAAATGCATTCAGAATCCGACCGCCTCTCACCTTGTCTGCTGCCTCCACCCTGGTCCAGGTCACTGGGCTCTGAATTTCTGCAATAAGTCTTCCTCATTAGCTGTCCAGGCCCTGAGCAGCAGCCAGATCACATCATACCTGTCAGTAACCCATAATGGCTCCTAACCTCTCCCAGAATAAAAGCCAAAGCCGTTACAATGGCCCATGTGGTCTTATACAACAGCGTTTAGGGATGTGGAAAAGAGGGTGTTGGCTGGGGTGATGGAGGTGACCAGGTCACCTATCTTCAGCTGGGCTGGGGCTTATGATGCAGTGGCCAGTAGCTGTTGAGGGTCCCTAGGGTCCGTAAGAAAGGGCAAGTCCTAATGCACAAGCACTTTCCTATAGTTTTGTATTTTCTAATGTCCCACTGGCCAGAGCAGGTCACCCAGCCAGGCTGATTCCAGGGCTGGAAAGCAGAGTCCATTTCTTGCTGGGAGGAAGGACAAAGCCAGATGGCAGAGGGTGAGCGCATAGGGAATGGTGAGTACGTGGCCATTGTTGAAGTCTACTACCCTGGGTTAAGTGTTACAAGCACCAGCGGTGGGTAAACTTCTAGGGATGATTGCATAAAAGAAAATCAAAAGGTCTAGATGGTTGGAGTGTTGCATTAAAAAGATGAGGAATACTACATGCATTCACTTTCTGGAATCTGTGTTTAAATGCCATACACTTTAAAATCTAATCTGCTTGCCCTCTGATTAGGAGAGAATTAACCCAGAAATTATCCAGGTTCTTTAGGGCTCCAAGACATTCTAAAAAATAAAGGTGAACGTTGAATTTAACCAGTTGACAGTTGTTCTTGGATTATGATCAGTCAGCCTGTGGCAGCAGGGCACATGCTGAGAACAAGCCTCAGGTTCTCTAAGTTCTCCCACCACCACAATGTTCAGCTATAGTGAACTCACAGAAACCATGTGTCGCGGCCTCCAACTTCGCCAAGCACCATAACAAGTTTGGGTTGTGAAAAAATTTTCTCTACTCAAAATTGTGAAGAGAAACGGCAACGTTTAAATTACCACATATTTGTCTTTGAAGAACTTTGCACCAACTTCATTGACTGTTAAATTTAGATTCATAAAAATCTAAATAATGGCCGGGCACAGTGGCTCAGGCCTGTAATCCCAGCACTTTGGGAGGACGAGGTGGGCGGATCACCTGAGGTCAGGAGTTCAAGAACTGGTTGGCCAACGTGGTGAAACCCCGTCTCTACTAAAAATACAAAAATTAGCCGGGCGTGGTGGCGGGCGCCTGTAATCCCAGCTACTTGGGAGGCTGAGGCAAGAGAATCACTTGAACCCAAGAGGCGGAGGTTGTTGTGAGCAGAGATCGCCATTGCACTCCAGCCTGAGCGACAAGAGTGAAACTCCATCTCAAAAAAAAAAAAAAAAACTAAACGACATTTGAAAGCAATTTGTAGATTTTCACACTTCCTAAGAATTCTCAAAGATGCCAAAAACAAAATCACAGCCACTAGCAATTTAAATGACTTCCTCGTAACCAAATAAATCCCAAGGTAAAATTATCAACATTCCCTTAAATTCAAATTTTATAACAAAAAGAAAGATAATGGGGAATGGAGGGTGAATTATTGTGTCTGATGTATTTGGCGATGACAAATACATATATTACGTGCTGTTTAGGGTCCACTGAGAGTCATAAAACTGACCCTAGTGACCGAGCTACCGGAAGGACTTGGCAAGGGCCCAGCGAGCTCGGTTGTCTGCGTTTTCCAGGTGGGGCAGTCCAAGACCCTTATCAGACCCAGAGAAGCTGGGTTTCCGCCCAAAGCCCGGCCCCAAACCACCGATTTCCGACCTTTCAACCTACTTTGGCAGAGCAAGAGTTTCCCCGGGAGACTCCCTGCTTCCCTCTGCCCAGGTCCTCTGAGGCTGAGTGCGGTACTGAGTGCTGAGTACTGGGTGCTGAGTAAGGGGTGCTGAGTGCCAAGCACTGAGTAACTGGGGGAGGGGCACCATGCAGCTGTCATAAATAATTAGCTCCTGTGAGGAACAGGAACTCCGAGACTGCGGCCGGGCCAGGTGGGCAGAGGTCGCAGCGCCCTCGCCGCGTTCCCCGTTCCCATCCGACGCCGGGACAGCACCTCCTTAATGTGGTAGCCCCTGAGGGCGTGGCCGGAGCCCCGCCCCGCGACCTCAAGGCCCCGCCCCCTCGGCACCTCCGGGCCCAGCAGCTCGGAAGACCGCGAGGCGCGCTTCTCTGACGCATCGGCGCCTTTAGTCTGACGTGTCCCTGCCCCGCCCCCTCCTCTCCCTGCCCCGCCCCCGCCCCGCCCCCGGCTGCGCGGCGCCCGCCCTCCCTCAGCCAGAGCTGCTCGTCTGAGGCTGCTGAGGCGGCGGCCGGTGTCGTGGTCGCGGTACCTGTTCCAACGCGGCTCGCGGGCCCGTGCCGGCCCCAGTCCCCGGCGCGGCTGTCCGAGCCCCTGCGGCGGGCGGGCGATGGTGCGGCGGAGCGCGCGGACGCGGGCGGCGCGGCGGCGGGCATGAAGGAGGATGGAAGGGCAGGACGAGGTGTCGGCGCGGGAGCAGCACTTCCACAGCCAAGTGCGGGAGTCCACGGTGCGTGGGGACCGAGGCAGCCCTGACAACCCCGCGTGCCCGCCCAGGCCCTCCGTCCCCGCCCCTGGGCCCCGAACCCCTCACCTCCGGGCCTGCGCCCCACGCCTCCCGCCCCGGCCTCTGCCGCTCTCCCTCTGCACCCCACCCCTCCCCTCCCCTCTCCTTCTCTCCCCTCCCCTTCCCTTCCTCTGCCTGCCCCCAGCTCCGCTCCTGCCTCCCCTGCCCCCTCGCGCTCCCTCCGTTCGAGCCCCGACCCCGCCCCCGCCCCGCGGCCCCAGTGCTGTCCTTTCCTTCCCGCGGGGAGGGCTGCGGTGCGCGCCGCGCTATGGGACCCCAGGGGCTTCCTCTCTGGGCGGGTGTGCGGCTCGCGCCTCGGGGTGTGGACGGCGGCCCAGCTGGTGCGCGCCCCCGCGCTCCGCCGCCCGGCCAGGTAGGCAGGTGGATGCGCAGGCGTCCCGGAGAGCCTGGGTGGGCCCGGTGGGTCCGGGAAGGGCCGGGCTGCGCGGAGCCCGCCCGCCTCTCGCGTTTGGACCCGGCCGGTTACCTTGTCCCGGTCAACACCTCCTGCCCTCCTGGCGCCTCACGTTTCCATCCCTTTTTCATCTCCCCCAGCCTCCACGTGGATTGAGTTCGAAACCTTACCGTTTGGGGTGAGAATATTGGTTATTCACGGGAGTGAGGACTTCAGCAAAAGTCCATTTTGCTATGGAAGCAACTTCTTAGGGAAGCAGCTTCTTTTTTGGCCCATGTTCCATGTGTGCTGTTGGCAGGGGTCAGGAAGCGGATTTGACCTTGGAAAGTCTACTTTGATGTTTTTATCTTTTCATGATGCTCTAGAATGTATTGTAATTGGGTTTATCTGTGTTTTCATAACTGTTGTAAAATATGTCAATTTTTTATATTTGTATTTACCTCTCTCCTAAGTTGTCTACGATTCAGTCACACTTGGTTCTAGATGAAAAAATTCTGCTTTGGAATAGTCTAATTTGTGTACTCACTGATCTTGAAAATTGAGAATCACTTTGGAAGTCATACTTTGAATAAAGAGGACATATAAAGTCTGAGCTGGTGGAATTCGAGTTGGTGGAATTTGGTACACAGTTTGTTGTAATTTTTATAATTGAAACTAAAATACACAGAGATAAGTTCATGTAATCATACATATACCCTTCAGATCATTTCATACTAAACACGCCTGTGTACTCCTGAATCCACCAGGAGTTTGAGACCGGTCAGCCTGGGCAACATAGTGAATCCCCATCTCTACCATTATAAATAAAAAAAAAAAATTAACACAATTTTACTAGGATCCCAGAGACTGATTCCTTTACCCCTTCCAGTTACTTTCTCCTCCACCAAGGGTAAACGTTGCCCTGGCTTCTAATATCATAGATTAGTTTTTGCTTAGTTTTGAACTTTATGTAAATGGAGTCTTATCGTATACACTCTTTTGTGTCCAGTTTCTTGTACAATGTTTGTGAAATTTCTCCATGTTGTATGTGGTTATAATTCATTCTCAGTGCAGTAGTTATGTGACTACAGCACAATTTATTTTTCATTTTACTGTTGATGGGCACTTCAGTAGTTTCTAGGTTTTGTCTATGAATATATATATGTATGTATATGTGTGTATATATATATGCGTGTGTATATATATGTCTGTATATGTGTATATGTTTTTAGATGGAGTCTTGCTCTGTTTCCCAGGCTGGAGTGCAGTGGCACAATCTCGGCTCACTGCAACCTCGGCCTCCGGGGTTCAAGTGATTATCCTACCTCAGCCTCCTGAATAGCTGGGATTACAGGCGCACACCACCACACCCAGCTACTTTTTCTATTTTTATTAGAGACGGGGTTTCGCCATGTTGGCCAGGCTGGCCTTGAACTCCTGACGTCAGGCGATCCGCCTGCCTTGGTCTCCCAAAGTGCTGGGATTACAGGCGTGAGCCACCATGCCTAGCTGGCTATGAACATTTTGTACATAGATTTTGGTGGACATGTTTGTGCATTTCTGTTGGGGATAGCCCTAGGAATGGAATCCCTAGGTTAAAGAGTGTGCATTTGTTCATCTTTAGTAGATACTTTAAAACAGTTTTCCAAAGTGGTTGTACCAGTGTACACTTCTGCCAGTACTGACAGTCTCAGAGGTGTGGTTGTTACTCATCTTTATCAACACTTGGTATTTTCTGTCCTTTTTAATTTTAGTCATTCTCGCAAGGATGTTATAGTGTTCATCATACGAATAATTTTAATTTGCATTTTCCTGATAACTAATGAATTTGAGCACCTGTTTATTTATTAGCCATTTGGAAATCTTTTGTGAAGGGTCAGATTTTTTTCCCCATTTAAAAATTAAGTTTATCTTTTTAATATTGATTTGCATGGTCTTTACAGAATAACTTGTATTATATTGTTATACAAGTGGATATGATTTCTTTGTCAGAAATATATACTGCACATATTTCTTTCCCACTCTGTAGCTGCCTTTCACTTTTAATGATATCTTCTGATGAACAGAAATTATTAATTTTAATATAGTTCAATTTATTAAAATGTTTTGAGTACTTTTTATGTCCTGATTAAGAAATCTCTGCTTACTCTAAGACTGATGTTCTCTTGTTCTTTTCTCTAAATGCTTTATTGAATTACTCTTCTCATTTAAATTTGCCATCTATTTAGAATTTATTTTTTTGTGTCTGGTGTAAGGTAGGAGTCATATTTTTTTCTCCCACAGGAATGTCCAGACAGGTTTTGTCACAGATAGGTAACTGTATATTCATAGGGTTTAATTTTAGGCTTTATGTGGTTTTATTGGTCTGTTTGTCTTTAGTTTTATTATTTTTTTAAATTTGAGACAGGTTTTCACTCTGTTGCCCAGGCTGTAGTGCAGTGGCGCAATCATGGCTCACTGCAGCCTTGACTTCCCAGGCTCAGGCGATCCTCCCACCTCAGCTTCCCAAGTAGCTGGAACTACAGGCGTGAATCATACAGGTGTGCACTAGCAGACCCAGCTAATCTTTTAATTTTTTGTAGAGGTGAGGTCTCACCATGTTGCCCAGACCTGTCTCCTGGGCTCAAGTGATCCTCCTGCTCTTTGGCTTTAGTTTTAATTAATTAGATATTCTAGAATTTGGGTTGAGAAAGGGACACACGCTAAAACAGTCCAGAGCTTTGTCTACTCCCATGAAAACAGTTTTGGTACTGATTATAGAGTTCTTTAGTTCTGACTCTCCTCACCCGTTTCCCTCAACCCAGAACCCCTGGCTGGTTGAGTCCACTCCATCTTCTACAGTACCAGCGTAGACGGTGACCAGGCTCAGGGTTCCTAGTCTTTGGCATTTCTTTCTCAAATGATTTATATTTAGAGTGAATGTAAATACTTGCTTTTTCTCTAAGACTTGTTGCCAATTTTTAAAATTATTCAATTCTTTCTGATTTTGCTACATAATGCTATAATTGCTTAACTTTTTTTATCATAAGATATATATATATAACATGCAATTTACCATATCTATATATACAGTTCAGTGGTGTTAAATACATTCACATTGTTGTGCAACTACCACCACTATCCATTTCCAGATCTTTTTCATCAACTGAAACTTGATACCCATGAAACAGTAACTCTCCATTCTGCACTCTCTCCAGCTGCTGGTTCTGCCTGTATGAATCTGACTATTCCAAGTTGAACCATACAATATTTGTCCTTTTCTATCTGGCTTATTTCACTTAGCATAATGCCTTCAAGGTTCACCTGTGTTAATAGCATGTGGCAAAATTTCTTTTTCTTTTTTTTTTTGAGACAGAGTCTTTCTCTGTTGCCCAGGCTAGAGTGCAATGGCGTGATCTCGGCTCATTGCAACCTCTCCCTCCCTGGTTCAAGCAATTCTCTTGCCTCAGCCTCCTGAGTAGCTGGGATTACAGGCCTGCGCCACCACGCTTGGCTAATTTTTGTATTTTTAGTAGAGATGGGGTTTCACCATGTTGCCAGGCTGGTCTTGAACTCCTGACCCCAGGTGATCCACCTGCCTCAGCCTCCCAGAGTGCTGGGATTACAGGTGTGAGCCACTGCGCCTGGCCTCATTTTTTAAATTTTTTGTAGAGATGGCGTTTTGCTATGTTGCCCAGGCTGGTCTTGAACTCCTGGCCTCAAGTGATGCACCCACCCTGACCTCCCAAAGTGCTGGGATTACAGGCAGGAGCCAACGCGCCTGGCCCAGAATTTGTTAAGGCTGAATAATATTTTCTTTTTGTGTATACTGTATTTTGCTTATCCATTCATTCATCAATTGACCTGAGTTGTTTCCGTTTTTGGCTATTGTGAATAATGCTGCTGTGATCATGGGTGTACAAATATCTATTAGAGTCCCTGCTTTCAATTCAGAAGTAGAATTGCTGGATCATATGATAATTCTATGTTTAATTTTTTTTTTTTTTTTTTTTGAGACAGTCTTGCTGTGTCTCCCAGGCTGGAGTGCAGTGGCTCCATCTGGGCTCACTGCAAGCTCCGCCTCCCAGGTTCACGCCATTCTCCTGCCTCAGCCTCCTGAGTAGCTGGGACTACAGGCACCTGCCACCACGCCCAGCTAACTTTTTCTATTTTTAGTAGAGATGGGGTTTCACCATGTTAGCCAGGAAGGTCTCGATCTCCTGACCTCGTAATCCGCCCACCTCAGCCTCCCAAAGTGCTAGGATTACAGGCGTGAGCCACCACGCCCGGCCTCTATGTTTAATTTTTTGAGGAACTGCCATACCATTTTCCACAGAGGCTGTACCGTTTTATATTCCCACTAGCAAGGAGCCAGAGTTTCTGTTTCTTCCACATCTTCACCAACACACATTGTTTTCTGTTTTTCTTTTTTTTTTTTTAAAATGGATGTGAAATGGTATCTGATGCTGGATTTGATTTGCATTTCCCTAATTATTAGTGAAGTTCAGCATTGTTTCATGTGCTTATTGACTATATGGACATCTTCTTTGGAGAAATATGTGTTCTTTGCCTGTTTTTTAATTGAGTTGCTTGATTTTTGTTGTTTAGTTTTAGGAGTTCTTTATATATTCTGAATATCAACCCCTTATCAGACATGTGATTTGCAAACACTTCTCTCCCATTCTGTAGGGTTGCCTTTTTACTCTATTGCTAGTATCCTTTGATGCACAAAAGTTGTTAATTTTGTAGTCCAATTTATCTATTTTTTTCATTTGTTGCCTGTGTTTTCATCACCAACTCTGGCATCATGAAGGTTTTCCTCTAAGAGTTGCATAGTTTTAGCTCTTATGTTTAGGTCTTTGATCCATTTTGAATTAATTTTTTTTGTACAATATAGTGTTTAAGTTTTTTTTTTTTTTTTTTTTTGAGATGGAGTCTCACTCTGTCGCCAGGCTGGAGTGCAGTGGCATGATCTCGAGGCTCACTGCAACCTCCGCCTCCTGGGTTCAAGCAATTCTCCTGCCTCAGCCTCCCAAGTAGCTGGGACTTCAGGCGAGCGCCACCATGCCCAGCTAATTTTTGTACTTTTAGTAGAGACGGGGTTTCACCATGTTGGCCAGAATGGTCTTGATCTCTTGACCTCGTGATCCACCCGCCTTGGCCTCCCAAAGTGCTGGGATTACAGGCGTGAGCCACCGTGCCCGGCCTAGTGTTTAACTTTTAAATACTCATGTAATAATTTTGTCTTTTGTGTTATGAATATCTCATAGTTCTCTTGTCAGTTGCTTTAGTGATCATATTTGACTTTGGCTATTAATATCAGGTAGTAACGATCCGTTTCCTTTCTTTTGAGAGCTGGCTATGAAATCCTAAGACTGCCAACTAACTGAGTATATCCTCTCTTGGCTAAGGAGACCCCAGGAAACCTTAAAAACCAGAATGGGATGGGAGATCTGACACGCTTCATTATACCCACTCCTTTTTGAGGTTTAAACACAGCTGACCAGCATTAATGTTAAAATAGAGATATGAAGACTGAGAGAACAGACTCTTTCTGGCAATAAAATACCAAACTGTGAACAAGATGTAGGGCCATGCCAGGCAAGGGTTAAGTAAAGCATCCCCTTAAAGAATAAACTGGTTCTAACTGCCTCAAGGTGTTTCTTTTTTTCTAGCAGCTAAACAAGCATTGGCCTCCAGATAAGCAATATTAAGATAACTGCAGCTCACTTACTGCCAGATCCTAAGTGATCCCCACTCCTCTGTTCCACAAGCCATAACTATAGCTTTGATTGGACAAGAGACTGATTTCAGTAACTTTCTCCTGATAAGAGCACTGAGCATGTACTGGTTCTGGCCAGTTTACAGAGGCTGTGCACTTCAGTGCCTTCATGGCCCTGCTTCGCCATCTGACTACAGGGCCTCATTGTAATGCATTTAGATGTTAAGTCTCCACCCACAAGTGAATATGGATAAGTATGTAACATACATGTTTATTCAGCCTGCATGTGCATGACCTCCCCCGCTTTGTGAATATTCATAGCTCCTCCTATAACCTGTTAAGTAAACTTGGCCAACCCGTTCAGCATAAATCCCTGTTCTATCCTCCCTTGAAGTGTCTGTTTCTGTGCTCTGCGGGAGGATGCTTCCCAGCTATCAGGATTGCCACCTTGTAGGCTGTGACTCTTTACAAAATTATTTTTGAGGCAGAGTGTTGTTCCTTCACTCAGGCTGGAATGCTGTGGCACAAACACAGCTTACTGCAGCCTCTATCTGCCAGGCTCAAGAGATCTTCCTACTTGAAGGAAGTCTTTTTTTTTTTTTTTTTTTGAGACAGAGTCTCACTCTGTCACCCTGGCTGGAGTGCAGTGGCACTATCTCAGCTCCCTGCAACCTCTGCCTCCTGGGTTCAAACAATTCTTGTGCCTCAGCCTCTTGAGTAGCTGAGATTACAGGTGCCCACCACCATGCCTGGCTAATTTTATTTATTTATTTATGATACGGAGTCTCAGTCTGTCACCCAGGCTGGAGTGCAGCGGCACAATCTCGGCTCACGGTAACCTCTGCCTCCTGGGTTCAAGTGATTCTCCTGCCTCAGCTTCCCAGTAGCTGGGATTACAGGTGCCTGCCACCATGCCCGGCTAATGTTTTTGAATTTTTAGTTGAGACAGGGTTTTACCATGTTGGCCAGGCTACTCTCAAACTCCTGACCTCAAGTGATCCTCCTGCCTTGGCCTCCCAAAGTGCTGGGATTACAGGTGTGAGTCAGTGCGCCTGGCCATTTTTGTATGGACAGGTTCTTTCCGTGTTACCCAGGCTGGTCTTGAACTCTCCTGGCCTCAAGTAATCCTCCTGCCCCGGCTTCCCAAAGTGCTGGAATTAGAGGTGTGAGCCACCATGCCCAGCCTGGCTGCGCAATCTAAATTCTTCCTTATCCTGGGTATGGCTTAAGCTCCCCTCCTGGCTATAATATTTTTGGAACCAAGTCTGGGGTTGACTGGGACTTTTTTTTTTTGTTTACATGGAGTCTCGCTCTGTCACCCAGGGTGGAATGCAGTGGAGTGATCCCGGCTCACTGCAGCCTCCACCTCCCGGGTTCAAGCGATTCTCCTGCCTCAGCCTCCTGAGTAGCTGGGATTACAGGCGCCTGCCACCACGTCCAGCTAATTTTTTGTATTTTTAGTAGAGACGGGATTTCACTATGTTGGCCAGCTAGTCTCGCACTCCTGACCTCATGATCTGCCTGCCTCGGCCTCCCAGAGTAGTGGGATTACAGGCGTGAGCCACTGCGCCCAGCCCCTCTTAACAAATTTTTAAGTGTGCAATTATATTGTTGACTATAGGTACAATGTTGCACAGCAGATTTCTAGAGCTTACTCGTCTTGCCTGACTGAAGCTTTATGCCCATTGATTAGTAACTCTCAATTTCCTTCCCTGTCCCTGCCCCTGAGAACCACCATTTCTACTCTTTGAGTCTGTGAATTTGACCGTTCTAAATACCTTATATAGTGGGATCATGCAGTATTTGTCTTCCTGTGACTCTCTTTTTTTCACTTAGGGTAGTGTCCTCAAGATTCATCTGTGTTGCTGCATTTTGCAGAATTTCCTTTTTTTTCCCCCTTGAGATGGAGTCTCGCTTTCTTGCCCAGGCTGGAATGTGGTAACTGGAGCCTTGACCTCCTGGGCTCAAATGATCCTCCCACCTCAGCCTCCTAAGTAGCTGGGACTACTGGCACCCACCGCCATGCCTGGCTAATTTTTTGTTTATTTTTTGTAGAGACGAGGTCTCACTATGATGCCCAGGCTGGTCTGAAACTCCTGAGCTCAAGTGATCCTCCTGCCTTGGCCTCCCAAAGTGCTGGGATTATAGGCATGAGCCATCATGCCCAGCTGAATGTCCTTTTTTCAAATATTTTTAAAGGTGAATAGTATTCCATTGTATACCACATTTTCATTATCTGTCCGTTAATAGACATTTAGGTTGTTTCCACATCTTTGCTATTGTGAATATTGCCTCAGTGGATATAGGAGTGCTAATATCTCTTTGAGATTGCGATGATGATTCTTAGGATAAATACTCAGAAGGGAGATTGCTGAAACATATGGTAGTTCTGTTTTTAATTTTTTCAGGAACCCACATATTTTCCATAGCAGCTGCATCATTTTGCATTCTCACCAACAGTGTGCAAGGGTTCCGATTTCTCTTCAGCCTTGTCAACACTTGTCATCTTTTTTTTTTTTTAATCATAGCCATCCTAACAGGTGTGAGGTGATAACTCATTGTGGTTTTGATTTACATTGCCTTGATAATTGGTGACATTGAGCATTTTTTCATATACATGTTGGCTGTTTGTATGTCTTTAGAGAAATGCTTTATTCAAGTCCTTAGCCTGTTTTTTAATCAAGTTACTAGTTGTTTTTACTTTTGTGCTGTGGGAGTTTCTTCCGTATTTTGGATATTAACCCCTTTTCAGATATACAGTTTGTAGATATTTTCTCTCATCTCCATCACTGTGTTGATTGTCTACTTTGCTGTACAGAAACGTTTTAGTTTTATGTATTCCCACTTACATATTTTTGTTTTTATTGCCTGTGCTGTTGATGTTATATCCGTGAAATCATTGCCAAAGCCAGTGTTGTGAAGGCTTCCGTCTGCGTTTTTCTCTGAGAGTTTTATAGTTTCATGTTTTACGTTTAAGTCTTTAATCCTTTGTAAGTTGATTTTTGTGTATGGTGTAAGAGAAGGCTGCATTCTTTTGAATGTGAATCTCCAGTTTTCCCAACACCATTTGTTGAGGACATTTTTCTTTCCCCGTTGTGTATTATTTGCAGCCTTGTGTAAGATCAAGTGACTGTACATAAATGGATTTATTTCTGGGCTCTATTCTGTTCCGTTGTTCTATGTATCTGTCTTTATGTCAGTACCATACTATTTTGATAACTAGCTTTGTGTAATAATATATTTTGAAATCAGGAGGTGTGATGCCTCCAACTTTGTTCTTTCTCCAGATTAATTTGGCTATTTATAGTCTTTTGTCATTCCATAAGACTTTTAGAATTATTTTTTCTATTTCTGTTAAAAAAAAAAATGCCACTGGGGGCTGGGCACGGTGGCTCATGCCTGAAGTCCCAGCACTTTGGGAAGCTGAGGCGGGTGGATTGCCTGAGGTCAGGAGTTCGAGACCAGCCTGGCTAACGTGGCGAAACCCTGTCTCTACTAAAAATACAAAAATTAGCCGGGTGTGGTGGCGCATGCCTGTAATCCCAGCTACTCGGGAGGCTGAGGCAGGAGAATCACCTGAACCCAGAAGGCAGAGGTTGCAGTGAGCTGAGATCGTGTCACTGCACTCCAGTCTTGGTGGCAGAGTGAGACTCCGTCTCAGAAAAAAAATAATACCCTTGGGATTTTGATAGGGATTGCGTTGAATCCGTAAATTGCTTGGGTATTATGGGTATTTTGACAATATTAAATCTTCCAATCCATGGACATAGGGTGTCTTTCCATTTGTCTGTGCCTTCTTTAATTTCTTTTTTTTATTTTTAAATTTTTTATTTCCATAGGTTTTTGGGAAACAGGTGGTATTTGGTTACATGAGTTAAGTTCTTTAGTGGTGACTTGTGAGCTTTTGGTGCACCCATCACACAAGCAGTATATACTGAACCCAATTTGTAGTCTTTTATCCCTCACCCCTTTCCCACCCTTTCCCCCGAGTCCCCAAAGTCCATGTGTCATTCTTATGCCTTTGCATCATCATAGTTTAGTTCTCACTTATGAGTGAGAACATGTGATGTTTGGTTTTCCGTTCCTAGGTTAATTCACTTAGAATAATAGTCTCCAATCCCATCCAGGTTGTTGCGAATGCCATTATTTCATTCCTTTTTATGGCTGGGTAGTATTCCATAGTTACATATACCACAGTTTCTATATCCACTTGTTAATTGATGGGCATTTGGATTGGTTCCACAGTTTTGCAACTGCACATTGTGCTGCTATAAACATGTGTGTGCAAGTATCTTTTTTGTATAATGACTTTTTTTCCTCCGGGTAGATACCCAGTAGTGGTATTGCTGGATCAAATGATAGTTCTACTTTTAGTTCTTTAACAAATCTCCACACTGTTTCCCATAGTGGTTGTACCAGTTTACATTCCCACCAGGAGTGTAGAAGTGTTCCCTTTTCACTGCATCCATACCAACATCTATTATTTTTTGTTTGTGATTACGGCCATTCTTGCAGGAGTAAGGTGGTATCACATTGTGGTTTTGATTTGCTTTTCCCTGATCATTAGTGATGTTGAGCATTTTTTCATAGGTTTGTTGGCCATTTGTATATCTTCTTTTGAGAATTGTCTGTTTATGTCCTTAGCCCACTTTTTTTTTTTTTTTTTTTCTGAGACAGAGCCTTGCTCTGTCACCCAGGCTGGAGTGCAGTGGTGTGATCTTGGCTCACTGCAAGCTCCGCCTCCCAGGTTCGAGCCATTCTCCTGCCTCAGCCTCCTGAGTAGCTGGGACTACAGGCACCCACCACCATGCCCAGCTAATTTTTTGTGTTTTTAGTAGAGACGGGGTTTCACCATGTTAGCCAGGATGGTCTCCATCTCCTGACCTTGGGATCTGCCCGCCTCGACCTCCCAAAGTGCTGGGATTACAGGTGTGAGCCACCGTACCCGGCCCCTTAGCCCACTTTTTGATGGGATTGTTTGTTTTTCTCTTGCTAATTTGAGTCCGTTGTGGATTCTGGATATCGGTCCTTTGTCAGATGTATAGATTGTGAAGATTTTCTCTCACTCTGTGGGTTTTCTGTTTACTCTGCTGACTGTTCCTTTTGCCATGCAAAAGCTCTTTAGTTTAATTAAGTCTCAGCTGTTTATCTTTGTTTTTATTGCATTTGCTTTTGTATTCTTAGTTACAAAATATTTTCCTAAGCCAGTGTCTAGAAGGGTTTTTCTGATATTATCTTCTAGAATTTTTATAGTTTCAGGTCTTAGATTTAAGTCCTTGATCCATCTTGAGTTGATTTTTATATGAGGTGAGAGATGAGGATCCAGTTTCATTCTCCTACATGTGGCTTGCCAATTATCTCAGCACTATTTGTTGAATAGTGTGTCCTTTCCCCACTTTATGTTTTTGTTTACTTTGTTAAAGATCAGTTGGCTGTATTTGGGTTAATTTCTGGGTTCTCTATGCTGTTCCATTGGTCTATGTGCCTATTTTTATACCAGTACCATGCTGTTTTGGTGACTATGGCCTTATAGTATAGTTTGAAATCAGGTAATGTGATACCTCCAGATTTGTTCTTTTTGCTTAGACTTGTTGTGGCTATGCAGGCTCTTTTTTGGTTCCATATGAATTTTAGGATTGTTTTTACTAGTTCTGTGAAGAATGATGGTGGTATTTTGATGGGAATTGTGTTGAATTTGTAGATTGCTTTTGGCAGTATGGTCATTTTCACAATATTGATTCCACCCATCCATGAACATGGGATGTGTCTCCATTTGTTTGTGTCATCTATGATTCAGCAGTATTTTGTAGTTTTCCTTGTAGAGGCCTTTCACCTTCTTGGTTAGGTATATTCCTAAGCATTTTATTTATTTGTTTTTTTGCAGCTATTGTAAAAGGGATTGAGTTCTTGATTTGATTCTCAGCTTGGTTGCTGTTGATGTATAGGAGAGCTACTGATTTGTGTACATTAATTTTGTATCCTGAAACTTTGCTGAATTCATTTATCAGTTTTAGGAGCTACTTGGAGGAGTCTTTAGGGTTTTCTAGGTATAAAATCATATCATCAGCAAACAGCAACAGTTTGATTTCCTCTTTACCAATTTGGATGCCCTTTATTTCTTTCTCTTGTCTGATTGCTGTGGCTAGGACTTCCAGTACTATGTTGAATAGAAGTGGTGAGAGTGGGCATCCTTCTCTTGTTCTAGTCCTCAGAGGGAATGCTTTCAGCTTTTCTCCATTCAGTATTATGTTGGCTGTAGGTTTGTCATAGATGGCTTTTATTACATTGAGATATGTCCCTTGTATGTAGATTTTGCTAAGGATTTTAATTATAAAGTGATGCTGGATTTTGTTAAATGCATTTTCTGCGTCTATTGAGATGATCATGTGATTTTTGTTTTTAATTCTGTTTATGTGGTGTATCACATTTATTGACTTGCGTATATTAAACCATCCCTGCATCTGTGGTATGAAACCCACTTGATCATGGTGTTACCTTTTTGATATGTTTTTGGATTCGGTTAGCTAGTATTTTGTTAAGGATTTTAGCATCTGTCTTCATCGAGGATATTGGTCTGTAGTTTGCTTTATTGGTTACGTCCTTTCCTGGTTTGGTATTAGGATGATAGTGGCTTCACAGAATGATTTAGGGAGGATTCCCTCTTTATCTTGTGGAATAGTGTCAATAGAATTGGTACCAATTCTTCTTTGTCTGGTAGAATTCAGCTATGAATCCATCTGGTCCTGGACTTTTTTTTGTTGGTAATTTTTAAAATTACCATTTTAATCTTGCTGCTTGTTATTGGGTATTTGGGGCATCTAATTCTTCCTGATTTAAGCTAGGAGGGTTGTATCTTTCCAGGAATTTATTCATCTCTTCTAGGTTTTCTAGTTTATGCGTCTAAAGGTGTTCATAATAGCCTCGAATCCTCTCTTATTTTCTTGGTTAATCTTGCTAATGGTGTATCAATTTTATTTATCTTTTCGAAGAACCAGCTTTTTGTTTCATTTTTCTTTTGTATTTTTTTTTGTTTGTTTGTTTCAGTTTCATTTAGTTCTGCTCTGATCTTGGCTGTTTCCTTTCTTCTGCTGGGTTTGGGTTTGGTTTGTTCTTGTTTTTCTAGTTCCTTGAGGTGTGACCTTAGATTGTCTATTTGTGCTCTTTCAGACTTTTTGATGTAAGCATTTAGGGTTATGAACTTTTGTCTTAGCACCGCCTTTGCTGTATCCCAGAGGTTTTGATAGGTTGTGTCACTATTATCATTTGGTTTGAAGAATTTTTAAATTTCCATCTTGATTTCATTGTTGACCCATTGATCATTCAGGAGCAGGTTATTTAATTTCCATGTATTTGTCTGGTTTTGAAGGTTCTTTTTGGAGTTGATTTCTAGTTTTATTCCACTGTGGTCAGGGAGAGTACTTGGTATAATTTCAGTTTTCTTAAATTTATTAAGACTTGTTTTGTGTCCTATCATATGGTCTGTCTTGGAGAAAGTTCCATGCTCTGATGAATAGAATATATATTCTGCAGTTGTTGGGTAGAATGTTCTGTAAATATCTGTTAAGCCCATTTGTTCCAGGGTATAGTTTAAATCCATTGTTTGTTGACTTTCTGTCTTGATGACCTGTTTAGTGCTGTCAGTGGAGTACTGAAATCCCCCACTATTATTGTGTTGCTGTCAGTCTTATTTCTTAGGTCTAGTAGTAATTGTTTTGTAAATTTGGGAGCTCCAGTGTTAGGTGCATATATAATTGTGATACTTTCCTGTTGGACAAGGCCTTTTATCATTATATAATGTCCCTCTTTGTCTTTTTTAACTGCTGTTCCTTTAAAGTCTGTTTTGTCTGATAAAAGAATAGCTACTACTGCTCACTTTTGGTGTCCATTTGCATGGAATGTCTTTTTCCACCCCTTTACTTTAAGTTTATGTGAGTCCTTATGTGTTAGATGAATCTCTTGAAGGCAGCAGATAGTTGGTGAATTCTTTTTTTTTTAATCTTTATTTTATTTTATTATTATTATACTTTAAGTTTTAGGGTACATGTGCACAATGTGCAGGTTTGTTACATATGTATACATGTGCCATGTTGGTGTGCTGCACCCATTAACTCGTCATTTAGCATTAGGTATATCTCCTAATGCTATCCCTTCCCCCTCCCCCCACCCCACAACAGTCCCCAGAGTGTGATGTTCCCCTTCCTGTGTCCATGTGTTCTCATTGTTCAGTTCCCACCTATCAGTGAGAACATGTGGTGTTTGGTTTTTTGTCCTTGCGATAGTTTGCTGAGAATGATGTTTTCCAGTTTCATCCATGTCCCTACAAAGGACATGAACTCATCATTTTTTATGGCTGCATAGTATTCCATGGTGTATATGTGCCACATTTTCTTAATCCAGTCTATCGTTGTTGGACATTTGGGTTGGTTCCAAGTCTTTGCTATTGTGAATAGTGCCGCAATACACATACATGTCTTTATAGCAGCATGATTTATAATCCTTTGGGTATATACCCAGTAATGGGATGGCTGGGTCAAACGGTATTTCTAGTTCTAGATCCCTGAGGAATCGCCACACTGACTTCCACAATGGTTGAACTAGTTTACAGTCCCACCAACAGTGTAAAAGTGTTCCTATTTCTCCACATCCTCTCCAGCACCTGTTGTTTCCTGACTTTTTAATGATGGCCATTCTAACTGGTGTGAGATGGTATCTCATTGCGGTTTTGATTTGCATTTCTCTGATGGCCAGTGATGATGAACATTTTTTCATGTGTTTTTTGGCTGCATAAATGTCTTCTTTTGAGAAGTGTCTGTCCATATCCTTCACCTACTTTTTGATGGGGTTGTTTGTTTTTTTCTTGTAAATTTGTTTGAGTTCTTTGTAGATTCTGGATATTAGCCCTTTGTCAGATGAGTAGGCTGTGAAAATTTTCTCCTATTTTGTAGGTTGCCTGTTCACTCTGATGGTAGTTTCTTTTGCTGTGCAGAAGCTCTTTAGTTAAATTAGATCCCATTTGTCAATTTTGGCTTTTGTTGCCATTGCTTTTGGTGTTTTAGACATGAAGTCCTTGCCCATGCCTATGTCCTGAATGGTATTGCCTAGGTTTTCTTCTAGGGTTTTTATGGTTTTAGGTCTAACATTTAAGTCTTTAATCCATCTTGAATTAATTTTTGTATAAGGTGTAAGGAAGGGATCCAGTTTCAGCTTTCTACATATGGCTAGCCAATTTTCCCAGCACCATTTATTAAATAGGGAATCCTTTCCCCATTTCTTGTTTTTGTCAGGTTTGTCAAAGATCAGATGGTTGTAGATATGCGGCATTATTTCTGAGGGCTCTGTTCTGTTCTATGATCTATATCTCTGTTTTGGTACCAGTACCATGCTGTTTTGGTTACTGTAGCCTTGTAGTATAGTTTGAAGTTAGCGTGATGCCTCCGGCTTTGTTCTTTTGGCTTAGGATTGACTTGGCAATGCTGGCTCTTTTTTGGTTCCATATGAATTTTAAAGTAGTTTTTTCCAATTCTGTGAAGAAAGTCATTGGTAGCTTGATGGGGATGGCATTGAATCTATAAATTACCATGGGCAGTATGGCCATTTTCACGATATTGATTCTTCCAGCCCATGAGTATGGAATGTTCTTCCATTTGTTTGTATCCTCTGTTATTTCACTGAGCAGTGGTTTGTAGTTCTCCTTGAAGAGGTCCTTCACATCCCTTGTAAGTTGGATTCCTAGGTATTTTATTCTCTTTGAAGCAATTGTGAATGGGAGTTCACTCATGATTTGGCTCTCTGTTTGTCTGTTATTGGTGTATAAGAATGCCTGTGATTTTTGTACATTGATTTTGTATCCTGAGACTTTGCTGAAGTTGCTTATCAGCTTAAGGAGATTTTGGGCTGAGGTGATGGGGTTTTCTAGATATACAATCATGTCATCTGCAAACAGGGACAGTTTGACTTTGTCTTTCCCTAATTGAATACTCTTTATTTCCTTCTCCTGCCTGATTGCCCTGGCCGTAACTTCCAACACTATGTTGAATAGGAGTGGTGAGAGAGGGCATCCCTGTCTTGTGCCAGTTTTCAAAGAATGCTTCTAGTTTTTGCCCATTCAGTATGATATTGGCTGTGGGTTTGTCATAGATAGCTCTTATTATTTTGAGCTACGTCCCATCAATACCTAATTTATTGAGAGTTTTTAGCGTAAAGCGTTGTTGAATTTTGTCAAAGGCCTTTTCTGCATCTATTGAGATAATCATGTGGTTTTTGTCTTTGGTTCTGTTTATATGCTGGATTACATTTATTAATTTTCGTATGTTGAACCAGCCTTGCATCCCAGGGATGAAGCCCACTTGATCATGGTGGATAAGCTTTTTGATGTGCTGCTGGATTCGGTTTGCCAGTATTTTATTGAGGATTTTTGCATCAATGTTCATCAAGGATATTGGTCTAAAATTCTCTTTTTTGGTTGTGTCTCTGCCAGGCTTTGGTATCAGGATGATGCTGGCCTCATAAAATGAGTTATGGAGGGTTCCCTCTTTTTCTATTGATTGGAATAGTTTCAGAAGGAATGGTACCAGCTCCTCCTTGTACCTCTGGTAGAATTCGACTGTGAATCCATCTGGTCCTGGACTTTTTTTGGTTGGTAAGCTATTGATTATTGCCACAATTTCAGATCCTGTTATTGGTCTATTCAGAGATTCAACTTCTTCCTGGTTTAGTCTTGGGAGGGTGTATGTGTCGAGGAATTTATCCATTTCTTCTAGATTTTCTAGTTTATTTGTGTAGAGGTGTTTATAGTATTCTGTGATGGTAGTTTGTATTTCTGTGGGATCAGTGGTGATATCTCCTTTATCATTTTTTATTGCGTCTATTTGATTCTTCTCTTTTCTTCTTTATTAGTCTTGCTAGTGGTCTGTCAATTTTGTTGATCTTTTCAAAAAACCAGCTCCTGGATTCATTAATTTTTTGAAGGGTTTTTTGTGTCTCTATTTCCTTCAGTTCTGCTCTGATTTTAGTTATTTCTTGCCTTCTGCTAGGTTTTGAATGTGTTTGCTCTTGCTTTTCTAGTTCTTTTAATTGTGATGTTAGGGTGTCAATTTTGGATCTTTCCTGCATTCTCTTGTGGGCATTTAGTGCTATAAATTTCCCTCTACACACTGATTTGAATGTGTCCCAGAGATTCTGGTATGTTGTGTCTTTGTTCTCATTGGTTTCAAAGAACATCTTTATTTCTGCCTTCATTTCGTTATGTACCCAGTAGTCACTCAGGAGCAGGTTGTTCAGTTTCCATGTAGTTGAGCGGTTTTGAGTGAGTTTCTTAATCCTGAGTTCTAGTTTGATTGCACTGTGGTCTGAGAGACAGTTTGTTATAATTTCTGTTCTTTTACATTTGCTGAGGAGTGCGTTACTTCCAACTATGTGGTCAATTTTGGAATAGGTGTGGTGTGGTGCTGAAAAAAATGTATATTCTGTTGATTTGGGGTGGAGAGTTCTGTAGATGTGTATTAGGTCCGCTTGGTGCAGAGCTGAGTTCAATTCCTGGGTATCCTTGTTAACTTTCTGTCTGTTTGATCTGTCTAATGTTGACAGTGGGGTGTTAAAGTCTCCCATTATTATTGTGTGTGAGTCTAAGTCTCTTTGTAGGTCACTCAGGACTTGCTTTATGAATCTGGGTGCTCCTGTATTGGGTGTGTATATATTTAGGATAGTTAGGTCTTCTTGTTGAATTGATCCCTTTACCATTATGTAATGGCCTTCTTTGTCTCTTTTGATCTTTGTTGGTTTAAAGTCTGTTTTAACAGAGACTAGGATTGCAACCCCTGCCTTTTTTTGTTATCCATTTGCCTGATAGATCTTCCTCCATCCCTTTATTTTGAGTCTATGTGTGTCTCTGCATGTGAGATGGGTTTCCTGAATACAGTACACTGATGGGTCTTGACTCTTTATCCAATTTGCCAGTCTGTGTCTTTTAATTGGAGCATTTAGCCCATTTACATTTAAAGTTAATATTGTTATGGGTGAATTTGGTCCTGTCATTATGATGTTAGCTGGTTATTTTGCTCGTTAGTTGATGCAGTTTCTTGCTAGCCTTGATGGTCTTTACATTTTGGCATGATTTTGCAGTGGCTGGTACCGGTTGTTCCTTTCCATGTTTAGTGCTTCCTTCAGGAGCTCTTGTAAGGCAGGCCTGGTGGTGACAGAATCTCTCAGCATTTGCTTGTCTGTAAAGTATTTTATTTCTCCTTCACTTATGAAGCTTAGTTTGGCTGGATATGAAATTCTGGGTTGAAAATTCTTTAAGAATGTTGAATATTGGCCCCCACTGTCTTCTGGCTTGTAGAGTTTCTGCCGAGAGATCAGCTGTTAGTCTTATGGGCTTCCCTTTGTGGGTAACCCGACCTTTCTCTCTGGCTGCCCTTAACGTTTTTTCCTTCATTTCAACTTTGGTGAATCTGACAATTATGTGTCTTGGAGTTGCTCTTCTCGAGGAGTATCTTTGTGGCGTTCTCTGTATTTCCTGAATCTGAATGTTGGCCTGCCTTGCTAGGTTGGGGAAGTTCTCCTGGATAATATCCTGCAGAGTGTTTTCCAACTTGGTTCCATTCTCACTGTCACTTTCAGGTACACCAATCAGACGTAGATTTGGTCTTTTCACATAGTCCCATATTTCTTGGAGGCTTTGTTCGTTTTGTTTTATTCTTTTTTCTCTAGACTTCCCTTCTCACTTCATTTCATTCATTTCGTCTTCCATCACTGATACCCTTTCTTCCAGTTGATTGCATCGGCTCCTGAGGCTTCTGTATTCTTCACGTAGTTCTCGAGCCTTGGCTTTCAGCTCCATCAGCTCCTTTAAGGACTTCTCTGCATTGGTTATTCTAGTTATCCATTCGTCTAATTTTTTTTCAAAGTTTTTAACTTCTTTGCCATTGGTTTGAATTTCCTTCTGTAGCTCGGAGTAGTTTGATCGTCTGAAGCCTTCTTCTCTCAACTCGTTGGTGAATTCTTATCCATTCCGCAATTCTGTATCTTTTAAGTGGAACATTTAGGCCATTTACATCCAATGTTAGTATTGAGATTTGAGGTACTATTCCATTCATTGTGCTATTTGTTACCTGTATACCTTTTTTTTTTTAATTGTATTTTTGTTTTATATGTTCTGTGAGAATTATGCCTTAAAGAGGTTGTGTTTTGATGTGTTTCGAGGATTTGTTTCAAGATTTACAGCTCCTTTTAGCAGTTCTGGTAGTTCTGGGTTGGTAGTGGCAAATTCTCTCAGCATTTGTTCGTCTGAAAAGGACTCTATCTTTCCTTCATTTATGAAGCATAATTTCACTGGATACAAAATTTTTGGCTGATAATTGTTTTGTTTAAGGAGGCTGAAGATAGGGCCCCAGCCCCTTCTAGCTTGTAGGGTTTCTGCTGAGAAATCTGCTGTTTCTCTGGTGTTTCTTTGTAGGTTACCTGGTGCTTTTGCCTCACAGCTGTTAACATTCTTTCCTTCATCTCGACTTTTGATAAGTTGATGACAGTGTGCCTAGGAGATGATCTTTTTATGATTAATTTCCCAAGTGTTCTTTGAGCTTCTTGTATTTGGATGTCTAGGTCTCTAGCAAGGCCCGGGAAATTTTCCTCAGTTATTCCTCCAAATATGTTTTCCAAACTTTTAGTTTCTCTCCTTCCTCAGGAATGGCAGTTATTCTTAGGTTTGGTCACTTAACATAATCCCAAACTTCTTGGAGGCGTTGTTCATTTTTTCTTATTCTTTTCTTTCTCTTATTCATTTTTCTTTGTCTTTGTTGGCTTGGGTTAATTCAAAAAGCTTGTCTTCGAGGTCTGAAGTTCTTTATTCTGCTTGTTTGAGTCTATTGCTGAGACTTTCCAGAAAATTTTGCATTTCTCTAAGTGTGTCCTTTATTTCCTGAAGCTTTGATTGTTTTTTATTTATGCTGTCTGTTTCACTGAAGATTTCTTTCCTCATTTCTTGTATCTTTTTTTGATTGTTTTAAATTGGACTTCACCATTCTCTGGTACCTCCTTGATTAGCTTAATAACTGATCTTCTGAATTCTTTTTCTGGTAAATCAGGGATTTCTTCTTGGTTTGGATCCATTGCTGGTTAGCCAGTGTGATATTTTTGGAGGTGTTACAAAACTTTTTCTTTGTCATATTACCAGAATTGTTTTTCTGGTTCCTTTTCATTTGGGTAGGCTATGTCAGATGGAAGGTCTAGGGCTCAAGGCTGCTCTTCAGATTCTTTTGTCCCCGAGGTGTTCCACAGATGTAGTACTCTCCCCCTTTTTCTAAGGATGTGGCTTCCTGAGGGCCGAGCTACAGTGATTGTTACCTCTCTTCTGGATGTAGCCACTCAGCAGGTCTACCAGGCACAGCTGGTACTGGGGTTGTCTTCACAGAGTCCTGTGATGTGAACCATCTGCAGGTCTCTCAGCTGCAGATAACAGCAGGGCATTTGGACTGTCTTCTGGGTCCTGCAGGAGCAATCTGCTTCTTTCAGAGGGTCTTTGGGTTCTCTAGGGGTTCCTGGTGTATTCCTGCGGTAGTTCTGGAGCAAAGGTTCACGATGTGAGTCTCCACACACTGCTCTGTCTGTCCGAGTGGGAGCTGCAATCTAATCCTGCCTCCCATCTGCTGTTTTTCCTCCAAATGTAGCTTTCTTTAATTTCTTTCATCAATGTTTTATGGTTTTCAGGATACAGGTGTTTCACCTCCTTAGTTAAGTTTATTCTTAGGTTTTTTTTTTTTTTTTTTTTTTTGAGAACGGAGTTTTGCTTTTGTTACCTAGGCTGGAGTCCAATGATGCGATCTCGGCTCACCACAGCCTCCGCCTTCCTGGTTCAAGGGATTCTTCTGCCTCAGCCTCCCAAGTAGCTGGGATTACAGGCATGCGCCACCATGCCTAGCTAATTTTTTTATTTTTAGTAGAGATGGGGTTTCTCCATGTTGATCAGGGTGGTCTCGAACTCCTGACCTCAGGTGATCCGTCTGCCTGGGCATCCGAAAGTGCTGGGATTATAGGCATGAGCCACCGCGCCTGGCCTATTCTTAGGTATTTTATTCTTTTTTTGTGCTATTGTAAATGAGATTGTTTTACTAATTTCCTTTTTAGATAGTTTATTAGTGGATGTTGATTTTTCTATCCTGCAACTTTATTGAATTTATTAGTTCTTTTTTTTCTTTATAATTCAGTCTCCATGGAGACTGTCAAAAATTGCCAGTGCTGACTGTATTACAAGTCATGATGGCAGGGTATCAGGAAAAGTTTTCCATCAGCAGTAATCACACCTTAGATAAACCTGACTGGCTACGATACTGCCAATGTTCAAAGCTAAATTTATTGGTTCTAACAGTTTTAAAAAACTGTTAAATGGTTTTTTATATCTAATATTATGTCTTATGCAAATGGACAGTTTTACCTCTTGCTTTCTGATTTCAATGCCTTTTATTTATTTTTCTTGCCTAATTGCTTTAGGTAGGACTTCTAGTACTATGTTGAATAAAATTAAGCAAGAGTGGACATCTGCCTTGTGCCTGATCTCAGTGGGAAAGCTTTCAGTTTTTCACAATTAAGTAGGATAGCTGTGGGCTTTTCATATATGGCCTTTATTACATTGAGATAATTTCCATTTGTTTGTAGTTTGTTGACAGTTTTTACCATGAAAGGCTGCTGAATTTTTCAGGTAATTTTTCTGCCTATTGAGATGATCATATGATTGTTACCTTTTATTTTGTTATTGTGGTGTACCAAAGTAATTGATTTCCATATATTGAACCATTCTTGCATCCTAGGCATAAATCTCACTTAGTCATGGTTTATGATTCTTTTAATGTGCTGTTGGATTCAGTGAGCTAGTATTTTGTTGAGGATTTTCGTATCTATATTCTTCAGGGATATTGGCCTGTTGTTTTCTCTTCTTATGGCTTGTCTGGCTTTGGTGTCAGGGAAATGCTGGCTTTGTAAAATGTGTTTGAAAGTGTTCTCTCCACTTCAGTTTTTTGAAGGATTTTGAGACAGATTGGTGCTAATTGCTCCTTAAGTGTTTGGTAGCATTCATCAGTGAAACCATCTGGTCCTGGGCTTTTCTCTTTTGGGAGGTTTTTGATTACTGATTCAGTCTGCATACTTCTTATAGGTTTGTTCAGACTTTCTCTTTCTTCATGATTTAGTCTTGTTGGTAGGGTGTTATGTTTCTAGGAATTTATTCATTTCTTCTAGATTATCCAGTTTGTCGGCATATGGTTGTTTTTAGTAGTCTCATGATCCTTTTTATTTCGGAGGCATCAGTTGTAATGTCTCTTTCCTTTCTTATTTGAGTCTTCTCTTTTTTTCTTAGTCTAGCTAAGGGTTTGTCAGTTTTGTCTTTTCAAAAAGCCAACTCTTAGTTTTGTTGTTTTTTCCCTATTTTTCTATTTTTTATTTTATTTATTTCTGCTCTAATCTTTGTTACTTCTTCCTTCTGGCAACTTTGGGCTTAGTTTTCTAGTTCCTTGAGCTGTAAAGTGAGGTTATTTGAAATTTTTCTTCTTTTTTAATGTCAGCATTTATTGTTATGAGCTTCCTTCTTACTGCTGCTTTTGTTTCATCCCATAAGTTTTGGCATATTGTGTTTTTGTTATTTGTCTTGAGATTTTTTTTTTTTTTTTGGTGACAGAGTCTCACTCTGTTGCCCAGGCTGTGGCGTGATCTCGGCTCACTGCAAGCTCTGCCTCCTGGGTTCGCGCCATTCTCCTGCCTCAGCCTCCTGAGTAGCTGGGATTACAGGCGCCCACCGCCACACCTGGCTAATTTTTTGTATTTTTAGTAGAGACGGGGTTTCACCGTGTTAGCCAGAATGGTCTCGATCTCCTGACCTTGTGACCCACCTGCCCGGGCCTCCCAAAGTGCTGGGATTACAGGCGTGAGCCACCGCGCCCGGCGTCTTGAGATATTTTCTAATTTCAGTTTTTTCTTTTTCAATCCAGTGAGTGTTCCAGAATGTGGTGTTTACTTTTCATGTATTCGTAAATTTTTCAGTTTTCATTCTTTTATAGTGAGAAAATACACTTGGTATGATTTCAGCCTTCTTAAATTTGCTAAGGCTTGTTTTGTTACCTATCCTGTGTTCTCTCCTGGAGAAGTATTCCTGTTTGCTTGAGAAGAATGTGTAGTTTGCTGCCATTGAGGAGAATGTTCTGTATATATCGTTAGATTCATTTGGTCTATAGTGTGTTATTGAAGTCTTCTGTTTTCTTATTGATCTTCTGTCTGGATGTTTTGTTCAGTATTGAAAATGGGGTATTGAAGTCTCCAATCGTTATTCTACTATTTATTTCTCCCTTTAGTTCTGTCAGTGTTTGCTTCATATATTTATGTACTCTGATGTTGGGTGAGTGTATATTTACAATTGTCATATCTCCCTGGTGGATTGATCCTTTTATCATTGTCAAATGTCTTTTATTTAAATTTTGTTTTTTCTTTTATTTCTGTCCTTTGTAAACAAAAACTTGTCCTTTTTTATAATGAGAAATGATGAATGTCTTGTGTTTCATGTGACAGTTTTTCCCAATGTAAATATAGCTACCTCTGCTCTCTCTTGATTACTATTTGCATGGAATATTTAATTATCTGTTTACTTTCAGCCTATGTGTGTCCTTAAATCTGAAGAGAGTTTCTTGTAATAGCATATAGTTGGATCTTTTTTGTTTGTAAATCTATTTAGGTTTTTACTAGAGTTTAATCTATTTACATTTAAAGTAATTATTGATAGGGAAGAATTTTACTATTGCCATTTTGTTGTTTTTTCTTAGTCACATAGTTTTTTTGGTTGTCTTACCCTTTCTTGCTGTCTACCTTTGGGTTTTGCTGATTTTTTTGTATTGATAGGCTTTGATTATTTTCTCTTTTTTCCTTTGGGTAACTTTTGTAGGTATTTTATATTCTTTCCTTCTTAAATTACAGTTGGAAGTATATCACCTGAGAGGTTAGACATCAAAGGATATTCTGGTCTTGCAGCATGATTTCTGGTGTTAGTCTTCCTTTCGTTTCCAAGCAGAAGTTACGCAATAAGACAGAATATAAGGTCTCCGAGGGCCTTAAGCTCTTTTTTCCTTCTTCACATGTCTGTAGTAGATATTTGTAGATATTAATTCTTGATGATCTTAGGGTTTTGAATATTATATCCAAATATAGTACAGGCTGATTTCCTGAACACCTTGGTAGTAAGATAATTTAAGAAACTTAAGGCATTATGGGAAAAATAGATATGGGAGTCTGATGTTCAGAATTTATCTTTGAAAGCCCTTAGAAATGTTTTAACACTTAATAAAATAATTGTTAGAAAGAATACTACATAAAGAAAATATGTTCTGATTTTACACTGTTAATATCTATTAATAGCATGATTTTTAACATTTATCTTTATATTATGCAATGCCAGTTTTTACTTTTTATTGTTTTTTGAGACAGGGTCTCACTTTGTTACCCAGGCTGGAGTGCGGTGGTGCGATCATGGCTCACTGCAGCCTTGACCCGCTGGGCTCCGGTGATCTTCCCACCTCAGCCTCTCAAGTAGCTGAGACTACAGGCTTGCACTACCACGCCTGGCTAATTTTTGTATTTTTTGTAGAGATGGGGTTTCACCATGTTGCCCAGGCTGGTCTTGAACTCGTGGGCTCAAGCTATCTGCCCACGTTGGCTTCCCAAAGTGTTGGGATTACAGGTGTGAGCCACCTCACCTAGCCACTGCAAGTCTTTTTTTTTTTTTTTTTTTTTTTTTTTGAGACGGCGTCTTGCTCTGTTGCCCAAGCTGGAGTGCAGTGGCACGATCTAGGCTCACTGCAACCTCCGCCTCCCAGGTTCAAGCAATTCTCCTGCCTCAGCCTGGGATTATAGGCGCGCGCCATCACACCCGACTAATTTTCGTATTTTTAGGAGACACAAAGTTTCACCACGTTGGTCAGACTGGTCTTGAACTCCTGACCTCGTGATCCACCTGCCTCGGCCTCCCAAAGTGTCGGGATAACAGGCGTGAGCCACCATGCCCGGCCTGCCCCTGCAAGTCTTTAGAAGGTCTCCTTTCCTTAGCCGGGCATGGGGGTGTGTGCCTGTAATACCAGCTACTTGGGAAGCTAAGGCAGGAGAGTCGCTTGAACCCGGGAGGTGGAGGTTTCAGTGAGCCGAGATTGCACGACTGCACTCCAGCCTGGGCGACAGAGTGAGACATCGTCTCAAAAAAAAAAAAAAAAAGAAAAAAGAAAATCTCCTTTTCAGATTTATAGATCTCATGATTCTTTAGTTGACACTTTATTTCTTGTCTTTTTTCCCTTTTTCATTTGGACTTAAGGTGCACAGAATTGCATTCATCACAGTCCTTGGTTCATTTTTAAAACTTATTTTGATTAAAAAAATTTTCTTTCCACCATCCTTAGCCTCTGAAAGTCCTGGGATTACAGGCATGAGCCACGGCACCCAGCCTCAACTATTTTTTTTTTTTGAAACAGTGTTATTGATTTAATTCACATACCATATAATTTACTCAATTCAGTAGTTTTTAGCATATCCACAGAGTTGTACAACCATCACCACTGTAATCATAGAACATTTTCATTATCTCAGAGACAAACCCTATGTTCAGTAGCAGTCATTCCCTGTTTGCACCCACATACTCCTTCTTCTAGCCCTAGGCCACTACTGATTTACTTTGCCTAGATTTGCCTGTATAGATTTGTCTATTCTGGATATTTTTTATGTACATTGAATCAGGTAATATGTACTCTTTTATATCTAGCTGCTTTCATTTAGCATGATATTTTCAAAGTTCAGCCATGTTGTAGCATGTATCAGTACTTGTCTTTTTATGGTCCAGTAATATTCCATTACTTGGATATGTCACATATTGTTTATTCATCAGGTGATGGACCTTTGGGTTGCTCCCGCTTTTTGGCTTTTATGAAGATGCTGCTGTGAACATTTGTGTAGTTTTTGGGTGGACACGTTTTCATTTCTTTTGAGCATATACCTAGGAGTGGACATGCTGGGTCATAAAGTAACTTTATGTTTAGTGTTTTGAGGAACTGCCAACCTGTTTTCCAAAGTTGCTACATCATTTCACATTTTTACCACCAATGTTTGAGAATTCTAATTTCTTCACATCATTATCATCACTTGTCATTGTGATTTTTGATTATAGCCATTCTAGTGGGTATGAAGTGGTATTTCATTGTCATTTTGATTTGCATTTTACTGATGACTAATGATGTTGAGCATCTTTTCATGTGCTTATTGGCTATTTATTTGTGTATTTTCTTTGGAGAAATCTCTCTTCAACTTCTTTGTCAATTTTTTGTTGGGTTATTTTTCTTTTAATTATTGAGTTGTAAGAATTCTTTATATAATTTGTGTAAGTCACCAATGCCATGATGGAGTCACTTACGTCCAACCCAAACAAAGTGGAGCTAGGAGGTCATGAAGAAGGTCTCACGCTTATAGGTCTGAGATAAGAACTATCACAAGGATCTTCTAAAAACTCATAAGAGGCCGAGCGCAGTGGCTTACGCCTGTGATCCCAGCACTTTGGGAGGCCAAGGCAGGTGGATCACGAGGTCAGGAGTTCCAGACCACCCTCGCCAAGATGGTGAAATCTCGTCTCTACTAAAAATACAAAATTTAGCTGGGTGCAGTGGCGGGGGCCCATAATCTCAGCTACTCAGGAGGCTGAGGCAGGAGAATCTCTTGAACCTGGGAGGCAGAGGTTGCAGTGAGCCAAGTTTGTGCCACTGCACTCTAGCCTGGGCGATGGAGCAAGACTATGTCTCATAAAAAAAAAAAATAAATAAATAAAAAATAAATCCCCAGAAAAAAACTCGTAAGAAATTCCTGTATGTCCTACATGTCTTAGTCATCCTGCATATTCTGCACACATCTGTAACAGGGTTTATTGCAAGAAATTCCTCATGGATTGCAGCATTCCAGATAAGCCGCTCTCACAAGACGAACATTTGCATAGCAGTGGCTGTCTCCACCAATGAATTAGCACCAGCATCTACAACTGGCCCCTGTAACTAATAATGATTTTTGTTTCAGAATAGCTTACATGGACCTCTTCTCTTTGCCTTTAAAAGTTTCACCTTACTTCATCCTATCTGGATATGCCTTTGATCTGTTATAGCAAACATATCCTGGATTGCAATCGCCTGTCACTCCCAAATAAAATTTTCTTTTGGAGAGTTTCTTTCTTTGTCATTATTTTAGGTTGACATAATCTAGACATAAGACCCTTATCAGACATATGACTTGCAAATATTTTCTATTCTGTGGGTCATCTTTTTACTTTCTTGATTGTAGGATAAAAGTTTTAAATTTTGTTGACATTCAGTTTCTTTTGTTTTTGTCTTTTGAGATTTTAATGTCATATGCAAGAAGACCTTGCCAACCTAAGGTCATGTAGATTTACTTCTATACCTTATTCCAATAATTTTATAGGTTTAGCTCTTACATTTAGATCTATGTTCCATTTTCAGTTAATTATTGTGTATAATGTAAGAAGGGGTCCCATCTCCATTCTTTTGCATATGGATATCCAGTTGTTCCAGCACCATTTGTTAAAAAGGCTATCTCCCCCATACCCCCAATTGAATTATCTTGATACTTTTGTTGAAAATCAGTTGACCATAAATGTAAGGGTTTGTTTTTAGACTCTTAGTTCTGTTCTTTTGGTCTATATGTCTATTTTTATACTAGTACTACACTGTCTTGACAAGTGCAGCTTTGTAGTAAGTTTAAAATTGGGGAAGTGTGAGTCTTCCAGCTTTTTTCTTTTTTCCCACGGTTGTCTGATTTTTCTGGATTTGTTCCATTTTCATGTGAATTTAGGATAAGCCTGTCAATTTCTGTAAGAAAGTAGGAACTAGAATTTTGATAGCAATTATATTGAATATGTAGATCAATTTGGGAAGTGTTATCCCATCAATATTAAATTCTCCAATCCATGAACATGTGATGTCTTTCTATATTCAGAAATTCTTTAATGTCTTTCAATAGTATTTTGTGGCTTCCGGAGTACAAGTTTGACTCCTCTTTTGTTAAATTTATTCCTAAGTATTTTATTCTTCTTGATGCTATTTGAAATTGAATTTTTTTTTCTTTTTGAGATAAGGTCTCACTTTGTCACTGTGCCTGGAGTGCAGTGGCATGATCATGGCTCACTGCAGCCTCAAACCCCTAGGCTCAAGTGATCTTCCCACCTCAGTTTCCCTAGTAGCTAAGACTACAGGCGTGCAACATCACGCTCAGCTAATTTTTATATTTTTTGTAGAGCTGACGTCTCTCTATGTTGCCCAGGCTGGTCTTGAACTCCTGAGCTCAAGCGGTCCTCCTGCCTTGACCTCCCAAAGTTCTGGTTTTACAACATGAGCCACTGCGCTTGGCTGAAAGGGAATTACTGTTTTTTGTTGTTTTTTTTCGTTTTTGTTTTTTTTGAGACGGAGTCTCGCCCTGTCGCCCAGGCTGAAGTGCAATGGTGCAACCTTGGCTCACTGCAACCTCTGCTTCCCAGGTTCAAGCAATTCTCCTGCCTCAGCCTCTTGAATACCTGGGGTTACAAGCGCCCACCACCACGCCTGGCTAATTTTTGTATTTTTAGTAGAGATGGGGTTTCACCATGTTGGTCAGGCTGGTCTCGAACTCTTGACCTCATGATCCACTCGTGTCGGCCTCCCAAAGTGCTAGGATTACAGGCGTGAGCCACTGTGCCCGGCCCTGGAATTGCTTTTTTTTTTTTTTTTTTTTTTTTTTGAGACGGAGTCTCGCTCTGTCACCCAGGCTGGAGTGCAGTGGCGCAATCTCGGCTCACTGCAAGCTCCGCCTCCCGGGTTCACGCCATTCTCCTGCCTCAGCCGCTCCGAGTAGCTGGGACTACAGGCGCCCGCCACCACGCCCGGCTAATTTTTTTTTGTATTTTTAGTAGAGACGGGGTTTCACCGTGGTCTGGATCTCCTGACCTCGTGATCCGCCCGCCTCAGCCTCCCAAAGTGCTGGGATTACAAGCGTGAGCCACCGCGCCCGGCCTGGAATTGCTTTTTAAATTTTATTTTCAGATTGCTTATTTCTAGTGTTTAGAAAATTAAGAAGTATTCTTTCATTTCTAGAGCACAAATCAGGAGTTAGGATTTCTATTTGGTTTTATTCCAAGTATGTAGAGGTATATGAAAATGTTATTTTCTCATAAAAACCTCTTTTCATTGCCTTATTTAACATTTATTGAGTCTTCATTCGTAACCTCTTATGGACCATATCTTCACCCTCCAAGGCATGAAGTGTGAATGAATTTAAAAATATATCATCATAGGTTTATTGTTTGAAACATATTAATATAGAGTGAAATTTGAATAAGGTGATAAGACATTTTTTCATTAACTTACAATTATCATATAGGCTGCTGTTACTTAAAGGGCAGTGATTTGACAAAACCAGTACAGATTATTACAACTGGTTCTAATTATGTTTATGAATAAAAGTTAAGATTATGAAACCAACCTTTTTTGGAGGCACTTGGTTAGAAGAGCTTTGTAAATGATTTTGATTTTCTTTTCACTAGCTATTTTTTTTTTTTTTTTTTTTTTTTGTGAGACAGAGTCTCGGTGTCCCCCAGGCTGGAGTGCAGTGGCGTGATCTCAGCTCACTGCAACCTCCACTTCCTGGATTCAAGCGATTCTCATGCCTCAGTCTCCTGAGTAGCTGGGATTGCAGGTGTGTGCCACCACAGCTGGCTAATTTTTTTTGTATTTTTAGTAGAGATGGAGTTTCACCATGTTGGCCAGGCTGGTCTTGAACTTCTGTCCTCAAGTGATCCACCCACCTTGGCCTCCCAAAGTGCTGGGATTACAGGCGTGAGCCACCACGCCTGGTCTTCTCTAGTTATTAATAACACTTATTAATACTTTTGCTTCATAGTAAAATTAAAAAGCTCCTGCCTTATTAATCCTCTATATAGCCTACTGCAATGGTAAATATATTTAGTGTATTTTAGAAAGAGAAAAATTAAGTCAGAGAATGGCTAAAATAAAATATTTTAAAAAAGAAAATGCCAAGTTCTGGTAAGGATGGGAAGCAACCAGAACTCTCATACATTGCTGGTATGAGTATGAATTTGTACAGCCCCTAAGAAAACTGTTTGGAAGTATTTACTAAATTGAACATAAGCAAATTTTACCTTGCCGGGTGTATTAGCATGATGGTTAATATTGAGTGTCAACTTGATTGGATTGAAGGATGCAAAGTATTGATCCTGGGCATGTGTGTGAGGGCGTTGCCAAAGGAGATTAACATTTGGGTCAGTGGGCTGGGAAGGCAGACCCACACTTAATCTGGGTGGGCACCATCTAATCAGCTGCCATCATGGCTAGAATATAAAGCAGGCAGAAAAATAATGTGAAAAGACTAGACTGGCCTAGTCTCCCAGCCTACATCTTTCTCTCATGCTGGATGCTTCCTACCCTTGGACATCGGACTCCAAGTTCTTCAGTTTTGGAACTCAGACTGGCTCTCCTTGCTCCTCAGCTTTCAGATGGCCTATTGTGGGACCTTGTGATCATGTGAGTTAATACCTAATAAACTCCTCTTTATATATATATCTATATGTATCTATCTATACTTATATATATCTTCTATTAGTTCTGTTCCTCTAGAGAACCCTGACTAATGCAATTAGCGTTCTTAGGAGAAATTGAGCCAATAGGATGTGTACATATATACAGAAAGATTTATTATAAGTGATTGGCTACGTGATTATGGAGACGGACAAGTCCCATGGTCTGCAGTGGGCAAGCTGGAGACCCAGAACTGCTGATAATGTAGTTTCATTCCTAGTCCAACAGTCTCAAGGTCCTGGAAGAGCCAATGTTTCAACATGAGTCCAAAGGCAGGAAAAAACTGATGTCTCAGCTTGAAGGCTGTCAGACAGAAGGAATTCCCTATTACTAAGTCTTTTTGCTTTATTCAGGCGTTCCACTGATTGGATGAGGCCCATCCACATTAGGTAGGGAGAGTTCTTTGTGTTTTGGATGCATGTCTTGTATCAGATACACTTTTTACAGAAATTTCCCACTAGTCTGTGGCTTGTCCTTTCATTCCCTTAACGGTGTCTTTTGCAGAGCGAAGTTTTTAATTATAATGAAGTCTAGTTTATCACTTTTTCTTTCATGGATCATGCTTTTCATATTGTATCTAAATAGTCATTGCCAAACCCAAGTTCACTTAGTTTTTTTTTTCTATGTTATTTTCTAGAGGATTTATAGTTTTATATTTTACATTTAGGTGTATGATCCACGATATCGTTTGGCTGTGTCCCCCACCAAATCTCATCTTGAATTGTAGCTCCTACAATTCTCACATGTCGTGGGAGGGACCCACTGGGAGGTAATTGAATCATGGGGGTGGGTCTTTCCCATGCCATTCTTGTGATAGTAAATAAGTCTCATGAGATCTGATGGTTTTATAAAGAAGAGTTCCCCTGCACAAACTTCTCTCTTTGCCTGCTGCCATCCATGTAAGATGTGACTTGCTCCTTCTTGCTGTCCACCATGATTGTGAGGCCTCTCCAGCCATGTGGAACTGTAAGTCCATTAAAACTCTGTCTTTTGTAAATTGCTCAGTTTCTGGTATGTCTTTATCAGTGGTGTGAAAACAGGCTAATCCAGTAAATTCATACCAGGAGAATGAGACGCTCCTGAAGATACCCAAAAATGTGGAAGGGAAGTGACTTTGGAACTGGGGAACAGAGAGCGGTTGGAACAGTTTGGAGGGCTCAGAAGAAGACAGGAAAATGTGGAAAAGTTTGGATCTCCCTAGAGACTTGTTGAGTGGCTTTGACAAAAATGTGGATAATGATATGGACAATGGAATCCAGGCAGAGGTGGTCTCAGATGGAGAGTAGAAACTTGTTGGGAAGTGGAGCAAAGGTGACTCTTATGTTTTAGAAAAGAGAGTGGTGGCATTTTGCCTCACCCTAGAGATTTGTGAAACTTTGAACTTGAAAGAGATGATTTAGGGTATCTGGTGGAAGAAATTTCTAAGCAGCAAAGCATTCCAGAGGTAACTTGGGTGCTGTTAAAGGCATTCAGTTGTAAAAGGAAAACAGAGCATAGAAGTTTGGAAAATTTGCAGCCTGACAATGCGATAGAAAAAGAAAAACCCATTTTCTGAGGAGAAATTGAAGCTGGCTGCAGAAATTTGCGTAAGTAATGAGGAGCTGAATGATAATCCCCAAGACAAGGGGGAAAATGTCTCCAGAGCATGTCAGAGACCTTTGCAGCAGCCCCTCCCATTATAGGCTGGGAGGTTTAGGATGAAAAAATGGTTTCATAGGCAGGACCCAGGGCCCCCCTGCTCTGTGCAGCCTCAGTACTTGGTGCCTTGAGTCCCAGCTGCTCCAGCTGTGACTAAAATGGGACAAACAGCTGCGTCTGTTGCTTCAGAAGGTTCAAGCCCCAAGCCTTGGCAGCTTCAACATGGTGTTTAGCCTGCAGGTGCACAGAAGTCAAGAATTGAGGTTTGGGAACTTCCACCTAGATTTCAGAGGATATATGTATGGAAATGCGTGGATGCCCAGGCAGAAGTTTACTTCAGGGGCTGGGCCCTCATGGAGAACCTCTGCTAGGGCGGTGCAGAAGGGAAATGTGGGGTTGGAGCCACCACACAGAGTTCCTATTGGGACACCACCTAGTGGAGCTGTGAGAAGAGGGCCACCGTCCTCCAGACCCTAGCATGGTAGATCCACTGACAGCTTGCACCATGCGCCTGAAAAAGCTGCAGACACTCAGTGCCAGCTGGTGAAAGCAGCCAGAAGGCTATCCTCCGCCACAGGGGCGGAGCTGCCCAAGGCTGTGGGAGCCCACCTTTTGCATCAGCGTGACCTGGATGTGAGACATGGAGTCAAAGGAGGCCATTTGGAGCTTTAAGATTTGACTGCCCCATTGGATTTCAGACTGCATGGGGCCTGTAGCCCCTTTGTTTTGTCCAGTTTCTCCCATTTAGAATGGCTGTATTTACCCAATGCTTGTACCCTCATTGTGTCTAGGAAGAAACTAACTTGCTTTTGATTTTACAGGCTCATAGGCAGAAGGGACTTGCCTTGTCTCAAATGAGACTTTGGACCATGGACTTTTGAGTTAATGCTGAAATGAGTTAAGATTTTGGGGGACTGTTGGGGAGGCATGATTGGTTTTGAAATATGAGGACATTAGATTTGGGAGGGGCTGGGGTGGAATGATATGGTTTGGCTGTGTCCCCTACCAAATCTCATCTTGAATTGTAGCTCCTGCAATTCTCACATGTCATGGGAGGGACCCAGTGGGAGGTAATTGAATCACGAGGCGGGTCTTTCCCGTGCTGTTCTTGTGATAGTGAATAAGTCTCACGAGATCTGATGGTTTTATAAAGAAGAGTTCCCCTGCACAAACTCTTCTCTTTGCCTGTTGCCACCCATGTAAGATGTGACTTGCTCCTCCTTGCCTTCCGCCATGATTGTGAGGCCTCCCCAGCCATGTGGAACTGTAAGTTCATTAAACCTTTTTTGTAAATTGCCAGTTTCTGGTATGTCTTTATCGGCAGTGTGAAAACGGACTAATACAATCTATTTTGAGTTAATTTTGGGAACGCCGTAGGGTCTATGTCTGGATTCATTTTCTTGTACATGGATGTCCAGTTCTAGCACCATTTGTTGAATAGACTATTCTTTCTTCATTGCTTCTTTGACAAAGATCAGTTGTCCGTATTGTATAGATTTATTTATCAACTCTCTATTCTGTTCCATTGATCTTTTTCTATTCTTTCACCAAAATCACAGTCTTGATTATTGTAGGCCTATACGTCTCCTGAAGTCAGGTAATGTCAGTCCTCCAATTTTGTTTTTCTTCAGTATTGTGTAGCCTATTCTAGGTTTTTTGCCTTTCAGCATAATTTTAGAATTATTTTCTTGATATCCAGAAAATAATTTACTGAGATTTTGATTGGGGTTGTGTGAATCTGTAGAGTAGATTGGGTAGAACTGACATGTTAACAACAGCAAATCTCCCTTTTGTGAATGTGGAATACCTCTCCATTAATTTAGATATTTTTTAAATCAGAGTTTTATAGTTTTATATCTAAGTAATTCTTTTTTGGGGCTGCTAATGTAAATGGTGTTTTGTTTTTTTTATTTCAAATTCCAGTTTTTAATTGCTGGTATATAGGAAAGCAATTTATTTTTGGACATTAACTTTTTATCCTGCATCCTTGCTTATTAGTGCCAGGAATTTTTGTTGATTCATTAGGATTTTCTACATAAACGATCATGTCATCTGAGAACAAAGATAGTTTTGTTTCTTCTAAATATGTATGCCTTTTATTTCCTTTTCTTGTCTTACTGTATTAGCTAGGACTTCCAGTTATGATACTGAATAGGGTGTTGAGAGGAGATATCTTTGCCTTGATTCCAGTCTTGGGAGAAAGATTCTAGTGTTTATTTATTTTTTTTGTTTTGAGAGGGAGTTTCACTTTTGTTGCCCAGGCTGGAGTGCATTGGCGCAATCTCGGCTCACTGCAACCTCCACCTCCTGGATTCAAGCAATTCTCCTGCCTTAGCCTCCTGAGTAGCTGGGATTACAAGCATGCGCCACCACGCCTGGCTAATTTTGTATTTTTAGTAGAGACGGAGTTTCTTTATGTTGATCAGGCTGGTCTCAAACTCCTGACCTCAGGTGATCTGCCTGCCTCGGCCTCCCAAAGTGCTGGGATTACAGGTCTGAGCCACCATGCCCAGCCCTAGTTTTTTTCATCATTAAGTATGATGTTAGCTGTAGGGTTTTTGTAGACATTCTTTATCAAGTTGAGAATGTTTCTTTTTATTCCCAGCTTTCTGAGAGTCTTGATCATGAATGGCTGTTGGATTTTTGTCAGATGATTTTCCTGCATCTATTGATAGGTTACTTTCATCTTTAGCCTGTTGGTGTGATGGATTGTATTAATTGATTTTTGAATGTTGAATCAGGTTTGCATAACTAGATAATTCTCACTTGGTTGTGGTATATAATTCTTTTTATATTCTGTTGGATTCAGTTTGCTGATATTTTGTTGAGGAACTTTGCATGTGTGCTCATGAGAGAGATTTGTCTGTAGTTTTCCTTTATTTCAATGCCTTTATCTGATTTTGGTATTAGGGTAATGTTGACCTCATATAGTGTGTTAGAAGGCATTCCCTCTGCTTCTGTTGTCTGTAAGATATTTTGGAGAATTGTATCACATCTTCTTTAAATTTGGTAGAATTCGAAAGTGAAACTTTCTGGGACTGGTGCTAGTAAGATAATTGTTGATTCGGTTTCTTTAATAGATATAGAACTAGTGATATGATTTGTTTGACTTGGAAGTTTTGGTAGATTGTGTCTTTGAAGGTATTTGTTCATCTAAGTTTTCAAATTTGTGGGCACGGAGTTCATAATATTCCTGTAATTTTTTTTTTGGTGTCTGTGGAAACAGGAGTAATGGCCCCTTTTTCATTTTCATGTATTAGTAATTTGTGTTTTTTTTCTACTTGGTTAGCCTGGCTGGAGGTTTATCAATTTTATTGATCTTTTCAATGAACCAGCTTTTGATTTTGTGGATTTTAAAATTGACTTCCTGTTTTCATTAATTTCTGCTATTTTTAAACTATTTTTTTTTCTTTTGCTTACTTTGGAATTACTTTGCTCTTTGTTTTTCTAGTTTCCTAAGGTGTAGAAGCTTATTCAATTTAGATATTTCTTCTTCTGTAATGTAGCAATTCAGTGCTATACATTTCCCTCTAAGCACTGCTTTTGCTGCATCTCACACATTTTCATAAGATTTATTTTCATTTTCATTTAGTTCAAAATATTTTAAAATTTATTTTGAGACTTCTTTGATGATGTGTTATTTAGAGACTTTTTGTTTAATCTCCAAGAAGTTTTCCAGCTATATTTCAGTTATTGATTTATAGTTTAATTCTATTGTGATCTGAGAGCATTGTAGTTAGGAATTATATTGTTTTAAATTTGTTAAGGTGTTCTTTATGACCCAGAATATGATATGTCTTAGTGAGTGTTTTCATGTGAGCTTGAGAAGAATGCATATTATGCTATTGTTGGATGAAATATTCTATAAATGTCAATTAGATCCAGTTGATTGATTATGCCGTTCAGTTCAACTATATACCCTTACTGATTTTCTGCCTGCTGCATCTGCCAATTACTGATAGAAGGATGTTGCAGTCTCCAACTATAATAGTAGATTCATCTATTTCTGTTTACATTTTTGTCCATTTTCACCTCACGTATTTTGACGTTTTGTTAGTTCTTCTTGGAAAATTGACCCCTTATTACTATGTATTGCTGTTCTTTGTCCTGATAGTTTTCTTTGCTCTGAAGTCTGCCTTGCCTGAAATTAATATAGCTGCCGTTCTCTTTTGATTATTGTTAACATGGTTTGTCTTTCTCTGTCACTGTACTTTTAATCTGTCTGTCTTATATTTAAAGTACTTTTTTATAGACAACATATAGTTAAGTATTTTTTATCAACTCTGTCTCTTTTAATTGGTATATTTAGACCATTCATATTTGAAGTGATCATTGATATTATTGGTTTAATATTTACCATAGTTTTAACTATTTTCTATTGTCCTTGTTCTTGGTGGGTTTTTTTGGTCTTTTTTTCTGTCTTTGGGTCTAGTTGAGCATTTTATGAGTCTGTTTTCTGTCCTCTCTTAGCATATCAATTATACTTCTTTTAAAATATTTTTAGTGGTTGCCCTTGAGTTTGCAATTTACATTTGCAAGTAGTCTACCTTCACTTTCACATAACACTGTATTGCTTCATGAGTAGTGCAGGTACATTATGAGAGAATATTCCTAGTTCCCCTCTTGATGTCATTCATTTCACTTATCTAGAAGCTGTAATCACCAAACACATTATTGTTATTATTACTTTCAATAAATTGTTGTCTGTTAGATTAAGAAAAAGAAAATAAAAGACTTTATTTTACCTTCACTTACTCCTTCTCTAATGATCTTTCTTTTCTTTTTTTTTTTTTGTTTGAGATGGAGTCTCGCTCTGTCATCTAGGCTGGAGTGCAGTGGTGCGACCTCTGCCTCTCAGATTCAGGCAATTCTTGTGCCTCAAGTCTCCTGAGTAGCTGGGATTACAGGCACGTGCCACTATGCCCAACCAATTTTTGTATTTTTAGTAGAGATGGGGTTTCTCGATGTTGGCCAGGCTGGTTTCAATCTCCTGGGCCCAAGTGATCCACCCACCTTGGCCTCCCACAGTGCTGGGATTACAACCATGAGCCCAGCCAACGTGCCTGACACTGGCCTAATGCTCTTTCTTTACATAGATTTGAAGTTCTCTCCTATGGTCATGTTCCTTTATGAAGGTCTTTTAAAATTTCTTGCTAAGCTACCTGCGCCTCCAGTAAAAACAAAAAAAGAAAAAAAATTCTTGCTAAGTAAGTCTGTTGGCAACAGATTCCTTCAGTTTTTTTTTGTCTGACAAACTCTATCTATCTATCTATGTATCTATGTATCTATGTATCTATGTATCTATGTATCTATCTATCTATCTATCTATCTATCTATCTATCTATCTATCGAGACGGAGTCTCGCTCTGTCGCCCTGGCTGGAGTGCAGTGGCGTGATCTCGGCTCACTGCAAGCTCAGCCTCCCAGGTTCACGCCATTCTCCTGCCTCAGCCTCCCGAGTAGCTGGGACTACAGGCACCCGCCACCACGCCCGGCTAATTTTTTGTATTTTTAGTAGAGACGGGGTTTCACCTTGTTAGCCAGGATGGTCTCGATCTCCTGACCTCGTGATCTGTCTGCCTCGGCCTCCCAAAGTGCTCTCCTTTATTTTTGAAGGATAATTTTGCTGGATACAGAACTTTGGGTTGGTGTTTTCATTTTTAATTTTTTCCTTTTAACATTTGAAATATTTTACTCCTTTCTTTTTGCTTGCATGTTTTCTGAAGAGAAGTCTGATGCAATTCTAATCTTTGATCCTCTATTTGTAAGGCATTTTTATTCCTGTAGCTTCTTTCAAGATATTCTCTTTATCTTTGATTTTCTGCAGCTTGCAGCATATGATATGCCTAGACAGGTTTTTTTTTTTTGTATTTATGTTGTTTGTTGGTCTGTGAGCTTTCTGGATCTGTTGTTAGGTGTTTGCATTAATTCTGGCAAATTATCAGCCATTATCACTTGAAATATTTTATCTGTTGCTTTCTGTCTTTTTTTCTGGTATTCCTGTTACCTATGTTATGCCTTTTGTAATTGTTCTGTACTTCTTGACTGTTCAGTTTCTTTTCAGAATTGTTATTTTTTCTGTTTGCTTTTCAGCTTGGGAAGTTTCGATCGACATATCTTCTAGTTGACTAATTGCTATGGTGTTAAGAGATGGGGAGAGGGGAACATTCTGTAGTCTTGTGATTAGGTCTCAGTCTTTTATTGAGCCTGTGCCCCTGGTCTGTGACCTTCACACGTGTCTAGTCTACTGATGAACTCATCAGAGCATTCTTCATTTCTATTACAGTATATTTGATTTCTCCTATTAAAAAATTTATTCTTAACATTTCCATGTCTTTGCTGACATTACACATGTATTTTTGAATTTTGTCTACTTTTCCACCTTTGCATATTAATAATTAAATTCAGACTCTCATAACCCCAAATCTCTGTCATTTGTGAGTCTGGTTCTGATGCTTTGTCTCTTTAGATTGTGATTTTTGCGTTTGAGCATACTTTGTAATCTTTTGTGGGAAGCCGGATATGATGTAGATAAAAGGGATTGAGGTAATTTGGCCTTTAGTGTTTGGTTTTATGTTTATGTGTGTATGAGTTAGGCTACTTACTGTTTGAAGTAGCTACAGGTTTCAGAGGGTATAATTTCCCCTAGTGTTCTTGTTTTTATCTCTTCTGTTACCTTTGGTTTCCCCTAGAGACTACTTCTTAAATAGAATTTGAGCCTTGCAGTTCTTTTAGCTGTAATCTCCTGTTACTATACTCGAGCCTGATTGAGGGGAACATTCTGTAGTTTTGTGATTAGGTCTCAGTCTTTTATTGAGCCTATGCCCCTGGTCTGTGACCTTCACAGGTGCTACTCAGCTTTTAACCTCCTTCCTTAGGTGAAGAAGGCTAGAGGGGGCTGAAGCTGGGTGTCTCTCTTCTTCCAGGTTGATTAGGCTCTGATAAAATTCAAATAGGTTAGGCTGTGGGTACAAATAGTTTCTCTTGCAGACAGGCCTTTCTTGAGGTGAACAGCATGCCCTGGGCATATTTCAGGATGGTTGCTTTTTTTCTTTTCTTGCTGGAAGCTTGAAGGGATTTTTTTTATTATTATTATTATTTTTTATTAAGAGTTTCCCTAATCTTTACTCTGAGAATCTGGTAGGACTCCTGAAGGAAAAACTTTAAAAAAGCGTGGGAGTCCCCCCTGAGATTAGACTTCTGGAGTTTTTCTCTCTCTAGTTAGTCCACACTGATCCTCTAGTAATTGATCAATTATAGTTGAAGTGTTTTACCAGTACTGGCTCTAGCAGCAGGCTTCTGTACAAGGGCTTTTGTCTCTCCACTTTTTAGAGCAGTAGTTTGTGCTGTAATTTAACTTCTTTTATGGATTTAAGAAGAGTTGTTGACTTTCAGTTTGTTCAGTTTTTTTCTTGTTGTGAGGATGGGAGAGATGACTTCCAAGCTCCTTTCATGTTGGACTGGAAGCCAGAAGCCACTATGTTATCTTTTATGGGTTTATCTTTTACCTTTATGTCTTTGATTTACTTGAAGATTGCTTTTAGTGTATGGTATATGATGTATATAAGTTGTTTTTTTTTTTTTTTTTAAATTTTATTCTATGTGGGCCAGGCACGGTGACACATGCCTGTAATCCCAGCATTTTAGGAGGCCGAGGTGGGTGGATCACCTGAGGTTAGGAGTTCGGGACCAGCCTGGCCAACATGGTGAAGCCCCATCTCTACTAAAAATACAAAAATTAGCCGAGTGTGGTGGCAGGTGCCTATAATCCCAGCTACTTGGGAGGCTGAGGCGGGACAGTTCCTTGAACCCAGAAAGTGGAGGTTACAGTGAACTGAGATCATGCCACTGCACTCCAGTCTCAGTGACAGGATGAAACTTTATCTCAAAAAACAAAAACAAAAGCTTTATTCTATGCGGTGACTTCGTTTGGGTTCATCATTTGGCAGCTGCTTGAAAATCTTCATTTGATATCTAGTTTCTGCATAGATTTAATCCAGAGGAGTTATTCTAGGACTTTTAGAAAGTGTTTCTATTTTACTTTTAATTTTAAATACAGTTTTAGATGGCATGACAAAAATTAGTGTAAATGTTTTTCTTTTTAAAGCACAGGGTGTGAGATCATAAGGGATAGTGCTTTTTTTTTTCTTTTAACATTAAGTAGTTTGGAATGATCTGTCCCTTAATCTGGGTAATATTTCTTTATGTGACCCATTTTTTTTTTAAAAGAGAAAGGAATGTGCTTATTACAATATATTAGTGAAATTAGTATTAACATTTTTATTTACAATAAAAAATGAAGCATTATTCGGCCGGGCGCGGTGGCTCACGCCTGTAATTCCAGCACTTTGGGAGGCTGAGGAGGGCAGACTGTGAGGTCAGGAGATCGAGACTATCCTGGCTAACATGGTGAAATCCCGTCTCTACTAAAAATACAAAAAATTAGCCAGGCGTGGTGGCGGGTGCCTGTAGTCCCAGCTACTTGGGAGGCTGAGGCGGGAGAATGGCGTGAACCTGGGAGGCAGAGCTTGCAGTGAGCCGAGATTGCGCCACTGCACTCCAGCCTGGGTGACAGAGCGAGACTCCGTCTCAAAAAAAAAACAAAAAAAACAAAAAAACCATTATTTGTAATATACTGTTCAAATTATGTTGTATATGTAATTCTGTGCTTACCTTCTGTACTTTTTTGGCAGTTAATCTAAAACAGAGTTTCTCAGCGTTGGCACTGTTGACATTCTAGATAGGTTGTTCTTTATTTTTGGGGTCTGTTCTGTGCATCATGGGATTTTAACAGCATCTCTGTTCTCTGATCCCAGATGCTAGTAGCACGATTCACCTAGTTGTGACAACTAAACTGTCCCTAGACATTGCAACATGTCTCCTGGGGGGACATTGTCACCCTCAGTTGAGAACCATCGGTCTCAACCATGTTTAGCAAAAGGCAATAATGTAAAGATTTTATTTGGTGTTACTTTTCCAAATAATGTAAAACTCCAAGTGAAGGAATCATAGATAAATCTCTAAAGGATTACTTGAAAATTATTGTGTCAGGGGTGTAGAAGCCTATAATTTTCTAAATCTAATGCATGCATCAGATAGCATAGAAATATACTATCCATCAGATAGTACAGGAAACCTTAAGAAGAATAAGGCTTCTATCCAAGTATTTTCCGTAAACAATCCCTTATTTTTTTAAAGTTTTTCTCAGTCATTTCTGTAATGCTTGGTAATATTTGTTGGCTTACCAACATTGAACACGTATATTGACTTCCCAATACAGACACTGAGGATTTAACTACTAGCTTTCTGATAGGATTTACACTATGGTAGTGAGTATTCACACTACTTCGTTTTTCCCATTTCCTCTGGTGTTTATTGTTATATTATTATTATTTGCTATTCTCTTGGTTACCCTTTTGAGACCTGGACTGAAATCTTTATTACTTGTTATATTACTTTGTTCCTAGGGGTGTGTTCTTAAAGTCTCAAGTGGCAGCTATTATTGTGATTCTTGTTGCTAATAGTAGTAATGGTAACCTAATTATCTAAAAGTGAAGGAATGGTTCTTTATTGTAATATAAATTCCCAGGAGTAACAGTATTGAATCAGAGTGCATACATATGCCGTCATACTGCTTTCCTGAAAGGTTATTAGAATAAATTTTATTGTGTTCGTTTTGAAAATAGTATTTTTTTCCTGTGTAAATAAAAGTCGTTATTGTTAAAACTTTAATTTTTTCATGGATCTAAGGAAGAAGGTAAAAGGGTAAAAATCATCTGAAATTCCACCATTCTGAAATAAGCACGTTGTTTCATACCTCTATGTATATCTATACGACTTAAATAATTTTACGTTAGTCACATTATGTGTTTACTGTTTTTATGTGCAAGTATCTTTATTTTTTCTTTCTCTGTTGTTTTTGGCTTATAATCATGACTTCTTTCTACCCTCTTCTCTCTTTACTCCCCAGCCCCCCAACTTTACCATCTCCTCAGGAAACCAGTAGGAAGAGTAATCTGGTGTATAGTCATCCATTCTTGTTACTGGGCCTAAAATATTTCACAGCGTGTTGTATTAAAGTATAATATTATTGATGACATTTAATGAACTTGAAATTTGCTGTGATAATCTTGAAAAATTGAATATTTACCCCTTGCTAAGGGTCTTAGTGTTTTTTGTGAGGAAGCATTGCCTTGCCTTTATTGAAGCACAAGTTAAAAGACACAGGGCAATTTATTATGACAGTTTAGCAACTATGAGAAGAGTAGGTATCAGCATGTGTATTGTATTCAAATTAATTGTTCTGAAGATAGGGCATTGGTAATTTTGTTTACCTCTCTCTTTTGAAGGGTGTGTTAGTCCTTTTTGTGTTGCTGTAAAGGATTACCTGAGACTGAGTAATTTATAAGGAAAAGATAGTTATTTTGGCACACAGTTCTGCAGGCTCTTTGAGAAGCATATTGTCGGCATCTGCTTCTGGTGAAGACGTCAGAAAGCTTCCAGTCATGACAGAAGGTGAAGTGGCAGGTGTCATATGGCGAGAGGGAGCAAGAGGGAATGGAGCAAGAGAGAGAAATGAGGTGCCAAAGTCCTTAAACAACCAGATCCTGTGTGAACTAATAGAGAGAGAACTTACTCATCACCAAGGGGAGGGCACCAAGCCATTCGTGAGGGATCTGCCCCCATGACCCAAACACTTCCACCAGGGCTCACCTCCAACAGTGGGGATCACGTTTCAACATGAAATTCTGAGGGGACACACATCCAAATCACTTCAAAGGGTGATTTGTTGCAATTACAAACAATGGAAAAATGAACATCTTTATATATATATCCTTGTGTGGGTATACAAATGTATTTGAAAGGAATGCTTTCAGCTGCAAGCAAAAATATACCCAATGTGTTTTTAATCAAATAGAGGTTTTTCTCGTAAAATGTCTGGAGAAATGAACTATTGTTACATGCTACAGCATGGATGAACCTTGAAAACATTACGCTAAGTGAAAGAAGCCAGACACAAAAAGGCACATACTGTATGATTTTATTTATATGAAATACCCAGAATAGGCAAATACATAGAAACAGAAAGTAGATTGGTGGTTACGAGAGTCTAAGCAGGGTGGGAGGAGTATAGGACATTGAATTTAATAAACACATTTGTTACTAGCTGTCTTAGTCTGTTTTGTGCTACTGTAACAGAATACCACAGGCTGGATAATATATAATGAACAGAAATTTATTTGGTGTATGATTCTGGAGGCTGGGAAGCCCAAGATCAAGGGGCTGGCATCTAGCAAGGGCCTTTGTGTTGTATCATCCCATGGTGGAAGGCAGAAGGGCAAGAGATGGTGAGAGTGAGAGAGCAAGAAGGGGCCAGACTTGCTTTTATAACAAACCTGCTCTCACCATAACTAACCCATTCCTGTGATAACATTAGTCAATTTATGAGGATAGAATCCTCATGACCTGATCACTTTTGAAGTCCCACCTCAACACTGTTGCATTGGGAATTAAGTTTCAAATACATGAACTTTGGGAAACACCATAGCACTAATGCAATCTTACTACTTTTTAAAATTAGACTTTATTTTTTAGAGCAATTTTAGGTTCACAGCAAAACTGGGTGAAAGGTAATGAGATTTTTCCGTATATCCCCTGGCTCCACACATGCATAGCCTTGGCCATTAACAGCATCCCCCACCAGAGTGGAAAATTTGTTATGGTTGATGACCCTGTGTTGAACATCATTATGACTTAGATTCCATAGTTTACATTAGTGTTCACTCTTGGTGGTGTACATTCCATGGGTTTGGAAAATTTTATAAGGACATGTATCTAACCTTATAGTATCATACAGAATAGTTTCACTGTCCTTAAAAGTCCTCTAAGCTCTGCCGGTTCATTCCTTCCTCTCCTCAACCCCTGGCAACAACTGATGCTTTTAGTGTCTCCACAGTTTTGTTTTGCCTTTTCCGGAATATAGTTGGAATCATACAAATGTTGCCATTTCAAATTGACTTCTTTTACCTAGCAGCAAGCATTTAAGTTTCCTCCATGGCTTTTCATTGCTTTGACAGCTCTTTTAGTTTTTAACTTTTATTTAGGTTCAGGGGCACATGTACAGGTTTGTTACTATGTTTCACAGGGGTTTGGTGTACAGATTATTTTGTCACCCAGATAAGAAACATAGTACCCGATTGGTAGTTTTTCCATCCTCTCCCTCCCATCTTCAAGTAGACCCTGATATCTCTTGTTCCCTATGTCCTCGTGTTCTCAGTATTTAGCCCCCTCTTATAAATGAGAACATGTGGTATTTGGTTTCCTGTTCCTGCGTTAGTTCACTTAGGATAATGGTCTCCAGCTCCAGCTCCATCCATGTCGCTGCAAAGGACATGATCTCATTCATTTTTATGGCTGCATACTATTCCATGGTATGTACATACCACGTTTTCTTTATCCATTCTACTGTTGATAGTCATTTAGGTTGATTCCATGTCTTTGCTATTGTGAATAGTGCTCTGAAGAATATAATGCGTGTATGTGTCTTTATGGTAGAATGATTTATATTCCTTTGGCTCTGTAGCCAATAATGGGATTTCTGGGTCAAATGGTAGTTCTGTTTTGTTTTGTTTTGCTTTGCTTTTTTTTTTTCTGAGACAGAGTCTTGCTTTGTCTCCCAGGCTGCAGTGCCATGGTATGATCTCTGCTCACTGCAACCTCCGCCTTCCAGGTTCAAGTGATTCTTGTACTTCAGCTTCCCTAGTAGCTGGGACCACAGGCTCCTGCCACCACGGCCAGCTAATTTTTGTATTTTTAGTAGAGACAGGGTTTCACCATGATCCCAGGTTGTTCTAGAACTCCTGACTTCAAGTGATCCACCCACCTTGGCCTCCCAAAGTGCTGGGATTACAGGCGTGAGTCACCATGCCCAGCCAGTATTTCTCTTTTAAATGGTTTGAGAAATTGCCACACTGCTTTCCACAGGGACTGAGCTAATTGACATTTCCACTAGCCAGTTTATAAGCATTACTTTTTCTTTGCAACCACACCAGCATCTGTTATTTTTGGACTTTTTAATAATAGCCACTCTGACTTGGTGTGAGGTGATATCTCATTGTGATTTTGATTTGCATTTCTCTAACGATTAATAATGCTGAGCATTTTTTCATATGCTTGTTGGCTGCATGTATGTCTTCTTTTCAAAAGTGTCTATTCCTGTCCTCTGCCCACTTTTTAGTGGGGCTGCTTTTATTAGACTTTTGTCAGATGCATAGTTTGCAAATATTTTCTCTTATTCTGTAGGTTGTCATTTACGGTTGATAGTTTCTTTAGTTGTACAGAAGCTGTTTAGTTTAATTAGATTCCCATTTGTCAATTTTTGTTTTTGTTGCAGTTGCTTTTAGTGTCTTTGTCATGAAGTCTTTGTCAGGGCCTATGTCCAGAATGGTATTTCCTAGGTTTTCTTCCAGAGTTCTATAGTTTTAGGTTTTACATTTAAGTCTTTACTCCATCTTGAGTTGATTTTGTATATAGTAAGGAAAGGGTCTCGTTTCAGTCTTCTGCATTTTTTTTTTTTTTTTTTTTAGTGTTGAATGATCTTCTACATTTTAGTTACCTGTTGAAGGATATCTTGATTCCTTCTAAGTTTTGGCAATTATGAAAAGAGCTGCTATAAACATTCTTGTGCAAGTTCTTGTGGGGATAGTTTTCAACTTTTTTGGGTAAATACCAAATCTAATGGGATTGCTGAATTACATATGGTAAGAGTATTTTTAGTTTTGTAAGAAACTGCCAAGTTATCTTCCAAAGTGGCTGTGCCATTTTGCATTCCCACCAGCAATTAATGAGAGTTCTTGTTGCCCCACATCCTTACCAGCATTTGGTGGTGTTCGTATTCTGGATTTTAGTCATTCTAATAGGTGTGTCATCACAGGTATATCATTGTTTTACTTTGTGTTGATGTGGAGCATCTTTTTATGTGCTTATTTGCCATCTGTGTATCTTCACTCATGAGGTCTTTGGCCATTTTTCAATAGGACTGTTTGTTTTCTTGTGGTTGAACTTTCAGAGTTCTTTATATATTTTGCATAGTAGTCCTTTATCAGAGGAGTGTTTTGCAAATATTTTCTCCCAGCCTGTGATTCTCTTTTCATTCCCTTGACAGTATCTGTTGCAGAGCACAAGTTTTAAGTTTTAATAAAGTCTAGCTTATCAATTCTTTCTTTCATGGATCATGCCTTTGGTGCTGTATCTAAAAAGCAGTCCCCAAACCCAAGGACATCTAGATTTTCTCCTTTGTTATCTTCTAGGAGTCTTACAGTTTTGTGTTTTGCATTTAGGGTTGTAATCATCATCCATTTTGAGTTAATTGTTGTGAAGTGTATAAGGTCTATGTCTAGATTCATTTTTATGCATGTGGATGTCTGGGTGTTTCAGCACCATTTGTTAAAAAGGTGATCCTTTCTTCATTATATAGCCTTTGCTCCTTTTGTCAAAGATCAGTTGATCGTATTTATGTGGGTATATTTCTGGGCTGTCTTTTCTGTGGATCTATATTTGTCTGTGTTTTTCCATCAATATCATGCTGTCTTAATTATTGTAGCCTTATAATGTTTTGAAACTGGGTAGTGTCAGTCCTCTTCTTTTTAAAATGAATTTTGTTTATATGCATGATTGTATGTTTATAGGGGTATAGTGTGTTGTTTCAGTGCGTGTATGTGTACATTGTATAATGATCAAAAAGGGGCAGTTAGCATGTCCGTTACCTCAAACTCTTATCATTTCTTTGTGGTGACAACTTTCAAGATACTCGTTTCTAGCTGTCTTGAAATATACAATACATTGTTATTAGCTATAGCCACCCTACTGTGTAATAGATGACTTTGTTTTTTTCCTTCAATATTCTGTTGACTGTTCTGGGTCTTTTGCTTCTCCATGTAAAATTTAGAATCAGTTTGTTGATATTTACAAAATAACTTGCTGGGATTGTAATTGTAATCGCACTGAATGTATAGATCAAGTTGGGAAGAACCGACATCTTGACAGTATTGAGTCTTCCTATACATGAACATGCAATCTCGCTCCACTAAGTAAGTTCTTTGATTTCTTTCAGAGTTTTGTAGCTTTCTCATACAGATTCTGTACATATTTTGATAGACTTATAGTTAAGTATTTTGCTTTGGTGGAATGCTAACGTAAATAGTGTTTTACATTTATGTACTTGTTTACATTAATTAATGAGACAGGGTCTCACTCTGTTGCCCAGGCTGGAGTGTAGTGGCATGATTATGGCATGATTTATCTTTGCATATTTGGCATCTTTGTTTTTTTGTTTTTGTTGTTGTTGTTGTTTGTTTGTTTGTGTTTTTAAAAGACAGGGTCTCTCTCTGTCATCCAGGCTGGAGTGCAGTGGCATGAGCAATAGCTGTGCACTGCAGCCTTGAACTCCTGAGCTTGAGTGATATCCTCCTGCCTAAGCTTCCTGAGTAGCTGGGACTACAGGTTCATGCCAGCTAATTTTTTAAAAATTATAAATTATTTTTGCAGAGACAGGGTCTCTCTAGGTTGCCCCCGGTGTTGTTAAGTGATCACTTTTGGTCTCAAGTGATCGTCCTGCCTCAGCCTCTTGAGTAGCTAGTATTATAGGTGTGAGCCACTGTTCCTGTTTTTTTTTTTTTTTTTTTTTTTTTTTTTTTCTGAGGTATTTTGGTGCTGTGCTTTTTGGTACATGAAGATTCATGACTGTTCTTTTCCCATTGTGGTTTACACCATTCTTCCTTAAGTGCCCTACTTTGTCTTACTTCACACTTTTGCCTTAAATTCAGCCTTGTCTGAGAGAAAAATAAATTGAATTAGGCACAGTCGTTCACGCCTGTAATCTCAGCTACATGGCGAATGGAAGTGGAGTTCAAGGCTGCAGTAAACTATGATTGTGCCCCTGCGCTTCAGCCTAGGTGACAGAGCAAAACCCTGTCTCTTAAAAAAAAATTTCAACCCATCTTTCTTTTTTGTTAGCATCAGTCTGGTATGTCTCTGTTTATTTTGTGGTTTTCAACCCTTCTGAGTCAGTTTGTTTTAAGATATGTATCATTCTATCAGTGTTTTCTTTTAATAGTTTTTCCCGTTTACTATTATTGATTTAAATGTGTCTCATCTTTATTACATTATTATCTTCATAACTACTTTTGTCTTCCTGTCTTTTACTACATAGTCTGGATTTTTCTATTTTATTTTTCTTGTTGTTAGGGTAATTTGAAAGAAGTGTATTTTTAATTTTAATTATTTTAGTGGGTAGCTTCTTATTTATTTATTTCTTTGGAGATGGAATCTTGCTCCATTGCCCAGGCTGCATTATCTGTGACCTCTCTGCTGTGGAATATAAGATTATTGGTTCAAAAATAGTTCACTTACTTTCTCTCTCAGGATTTTGTTATTTTTAATTTTTTATTGATACATATTAGATGTATATATTCTTGGGGTACACATGATAATTTGATACATTCAAATAATCAGGGCAATTGGTATATCCATCATGGATTTTGTTAGAAATGTGTTGGTGATAGCAGTCCTTGAACCCACTTTGTACTCATCACTCTTTTATGATACTTATTCTTCACCTGAAATTTGTTGAAGCCGATAGGCCTTAAATGAAAAGCTGGGTGGTACAATTTGATTATAATGCACCAGTCTGAATTTAGATTCAGGTGTGATATCTCGAATTTAAGAATATTAGTTTTTTAACAATGTATATTAAAGGTACTATTCAGTTACTTATGACTGTGTCACCTCTCAAGTGCCTAGCCATTCTTGATCAGCAGCATCAGGACTAAAGCCATGCCGCCTCCCTCTTCCAGGGCTGCATTGCCTTCTTTCTGGGCTAGCTAGCACAGTAGGACATGCACCCCAGTGGGTATTTTGCTGTGAGCTCTGAAACAGGGCATGGCTGTTCCTTCCCTGACCAAGAGCAAAGCTCAGTTTGTTCACAGTACCACAAGATGCCAGAATAGAGCCCATCTTTTTTTTTTTTTTTTTTTTTTTTCATTCTGGTGTACTTCACTTTTAGTGGTGAGAAGCTGGACTGGTTTTTTCTTTTTTTTTTTGGTTAGGAATTTCCTTTCGTCCTGGACATAGGGAGAATAGGCATCATTATAGCTTTCTTTTATTTCACTCATCCCTCTGACTCTGTCTCTGGAAGAGACAACTTTAGAGTAGAACCTACTCCTCGTCCTACTTTTGAAACTAGAAACACAGTCTAATCAGTTCTGTGATTTTTGTTTTGGTCTGTTATAGTTGTATTCTTATTTTCATAGTGTGTAGCTGTTTTTTTTTTGTGAGACAGAGCCTTACTCTGTCACCCAGGCTGGAGTGCAGTGGCGCGATCTTGGGTCTCTGCAGCCTGCTTCTCCCAGGTTCAAGCGATTCTCCTGCCTGAGCCTCCTGAGTAGCTGGGATTACAGGCACGTACCACCATCCTGGCTAATTTTTGTATTTTTTGTAGAGACGGGGTTTCTCCATGTTGGCCAGGCTGGTCTTGTACTTTTGACCTCAGGTGATCCACCTCGGCCTCCCAAAGTACTGGGATTACCAGTGTGAGCCACTATGCCTGGCCCTAATGTATGACTTTTATTTCAATGATAATACTTACATTTGTTTTTAAATTATTAGCCTTACTTCTACTCTTAAATGTATTATTTTCCATTAGTCTTATCCAATGCATTTTGGTTACTTGATTTCCTTTTCTCCATTTTCATGCTTTCTCATCTACCACTTGTGCACTAAATCTCTGGATCTTTTCTTTTCTTTCTTTTTTTTTTTTTTTTGAGACAGAGTCTCGCTCTGTCACCCAGGCTGGAGGGCAGTGGCCCCATCTTGGCTCACAGCAACCTCCGTCTCCCAGGTTTAAGCTATTCTCGTGCCTCAGCCTCCTGAGTAGCTGGGATTACAGGCGTGCGCCACCACACCTGACTAATTTTTGTGTTTCCGGGTTTCGCCATGTTGGCCAGGCTGGTGTTGAACTCCTGACCTCAAGTGATCCAACTGCCTTGGCCTCCCAAAGTACTGGGATTACGGACGGGAGCCACTGCACCCAGCCTTCCCTGGATTTTATGAAACAATTGTGTTTCACCTTTAAATGTAATTTTTTAAAAATTCAGAAACATCCTTTGATCAAAACCTTCTATTCTTGCAGCTTCCTTGGTCAAGTGCTTTTGTTGCAGCTACTTCTTTACCATGAATATTAGCTGATTGAGGTCTTCGCTTCCCCTGTCCATCAGCCTACTCTTAGTTTCAGTTTTCTCCTAATCTACTTTAGTATCATGGCCAGTCATTTCACCCACTGTTGCTAATACCCTAAACCAGTGCTCTCACACTGTGGTCAGGGGCTTCCTTGGGATTGATGTTGAAATCCTGGGAGTATTTGATGTTACCTATGAAGAGCTTGTGGAATAAGAATAGATGGGTGCTCATCCCAGAAATTATAGAGAAGATTGTTTAAAGGCTGGCAGGAGAAGGGAAGCTTGTGAGGGAGACTGGGAGAACAACAGAGAGGGAGGAAAACTGCTGACAGAAGTTGCTGCATAGAGCTCAGCAAAAATCATGAAGTGTAATTTTCTTGTTAGGTTTACTGACCACTTTGAGTTGGTTGATGCGTGTGAGATTTGATGAGTGGCTGGAAGAAGGAGTGAGTGGTGAAAAGGTAGAAGTCTGCAAGCACAGGCTATTATTTTGAAGTGCTTAACTGGAAAGGGGAGGAGAGAGGCTGGGATATCTCTTAGAATCATCAAGCTTCTAATATTTCTTGGGGACTCTACCTGCTTCTGCCTCAGCATCTAGGAATCCGGCTCTCATGTTTTACAGCACCACCAGGCTGCCAGCACTGCTGAGGGTTTTAGCTTGGACTTGCCTGGAACTTTAAAGGCCATTTAATCTTACCTTGCTTCTCATTTCTATTATATTTGCTCCATTTATTCTCCCATATGATTTACATACTCCTTCTGGAATAGGAATTAAAAGAAATTAAAAACTGTGTAAGCAAAAACTCAGTTGTATGTCAAAAACCCAGTTCCCCTTGAGGAACAGAAAGGGCTGGAGTTCTTTAAAATTAACTGCCTGTTTTTCTTTCTGAGGCTAGTGAGCCTTATCTCTTCCTTTCCCAGGCATTGTAAAGACATTGTTTCTCTAGCTGTGCAGCTGCAAGATCACTAAACAGATAATCTCGAGTCGTAAAACATGTTGTTCCTTAAAGAGTAAAAAATAATATAACGCACATCTTAATTAAATAACTGTCTTTGTTTCTCGCTTCTATAATACTCTTCCCCCTGTACAAATCTCTCCCCGCCCCACAAAATGCTTAAAAGGTAGCTTGACTGTTTGTTCGGGGCTCAGTCCTTTAGATGTTAATCTGAGTGGGTTGAGGCACCTAAATAATTAAATAATTCCTCCTCAACCCCATCGGTCTCTCTGATTCCTTAATTATCCTGCAACACTTCTCCCCTCACTCTCCGTATGTATCTGATTTGATGAACTTGCTTCTGTTGCACTGAGGAAATGGACGCCATCAAAAAATGTAGTCATGTCTTTCTGCTTTCACTACACGTAACTACCTGCAACTGAACTCAAATATTGTCTCCTCCTTTTTATTATGGATACATTTTATATCACTCCCACAACTTGACCACATAACTTCAGCAATTATTTCTTTTTTCTCTTGCATCAGTAATTTTTCTCTTTACTGGATTATTCATATAATCATTTGTAATGCTTTTCATTTAAAAAAAAAAAACACTTCACAATCCCTTCACATTTTCTTTGCTCCTCTTTATAATCAAACTCCTAGAAAGTTCTGTGTACTTGCATTTCTGTTTCCAACTATTCTTCTTTCTTAATCTACTTCAGGGTTATACCTCCACTACTCCATCAAGGCAACTCTTGTCAAGGTCACCAGTGACCTCCATGGTGCTAAATCCAGCTGTTAATTCCCAGTCCTCATCTTTCTTGGCCTGTCAGCAGCATTTGACACTGTTGATAATTCCATTTTCCTAAATAAACTTTCTTCATGTGGCTTTCAAGACATCTAGTCTCTTGGTTTGCCTCCTCCCTTGCTGGCTGCTGCTTCTCAGTCAGCTTCTGTGAATCCTTCTGCCAAGCTGATTTCTAAATATTTGAGACCTTTAGGTCTCTATTCTCAGACTTCTCTTCTCTGGCTATACTTACTCCCTGAGATGGAAATCTCAGCTAGTCTCAGGACTTTAAATATCATTTGCTGATGATTCTAAGGTTTTAAAAAATTTACGGCCTGGCCCTTTCTTCTGAATGGTACAGATTTTTATCCAACTGCCCATCCAACCTCTTGACCTGAGTGAATTATATGTATGTCAGATTCAACAGTGTAAGCTATACTTATTTCTCCCTCAAAACCACTCCTTTTCTAATCTTTCCTGAGTCCTGAAATGGCAACTCTGTCTTTCCAGTTTCTTAGGCAAAGAACCTTATATTTATTCTAGCAAATCTTATCATGTCTGCTTTCAAAACATACCCAGAGCTCCATCTCTTCTGAGCACCTCCTTGCACAGGTCTGAGTGGCTGCTCTCGGCTTCCTGCAGTTCTTTGTTGCCTGCTCTTCTTGCCTCTGTCCTGGCCCTTTTCCAGTTTGTTTTCTTTTTTTTTTTGAGACGGAGTCTTGCTCAGTCGCCCAGGCTGGAGTGCAGTGGCACAATCTTGGCTCGCTGCAACCTCCACCTCCCGGGTTCACGCCATTCTCCTGCCTCAGCCTCCCAAGTAGCTAGGACTACAGACGCCCTCCATGATGCCCGGCTAATTTTTTTTTTTTTTTTTGTATTTTTAGTAGAGACGGGGTTTCACCATGTTAGTCAGGATGGTCTCGATCTCCTGACCTCGTGATCCACCCGCCTCGGCCTCCCAAAGTGCTGGGATTACAGGAGTGAGCCACCGCGCCCAGCCTCCAGTTTATTTTCTGCATAGCACTTACAGTGAACCTTTTGCACCGTGTCAGATCCTATCACCCTCTACTCAGAATCTTACAATGGAATTCTGTCTCACTCAGAGTAAAAACTGACACTCAATACCTGAGTCTTGCATGACCCGAATAGTGGGCTCCCATTATTCTCTGATCTTGTCTCTTACTTCTGCCCCCTCATTGTTTGAGCACACCAGAGCCATTATTGCCTCTTGACCCTTGGCACTACTGTTCTCTCTGCCTCAAATCCTCCCCCCTTCCTCTAGATTTCTGCATGTCTTGACCCCTCTTGTCCCACAACTCTTTCCTCAAATGTCACCTTATTAGTGAGACATGCCCCCACCCCCGCTGGCACTTCCTGTTCCTCTAACATTGCATAATTATCACCTGACACACTTTATATGTATTTCTTGTCTTTTTCTCTCAGTGTACTGTAAGCTCCATGAGGGATATAACTTTGTTCACTGCTATGTCCCAGTTCCTAGAAGAGTGCCTGGTATATAGCAAGCCCACAGGAAAAATTGTTTTTATTTGAATGAATAAAATGTGAATGAATTTAAATCAGCCTCTGTCCTAAATATTAATTCCCTTGGTCATCTAATCTCTCTGACTTTAACCTCATAATTCACTGTGTTTCTGTCTTCTTTCCATTGCTCTTTTAGCCTTACTCAGACTTCCATTCCATTGTAAACAATTTCCCCCTTATTCTCAACTTCTTAGAAGACGCCCTCCATTTACATTTCTTCACCAAGAACTGGTTTTCCTCTTTGGCCCATCTTCTACACTCCAAATAGTTTTGGAAGAAGGTAGCGATGCTGTTGACATTTTCTTGTCTAGCCAGTGTTCCCAACAGGTACATGGCTTCCAGCAGCAGGGGATCTTTGATGCCCTTTGGTCCTTTCGGTTGCTGTCAGTATTGTCTTCTGTTCCTCTCCCTTGTGTATTGGGAGAGCTTTGGCGCACAGCTAGTGGTCTTCTTCATTCTCCGTTTGTCATTCCTACATGATGATGTGCAGGGAATGTCCACTATCCTGGTCCAAAGTTGTTCTCAGTCATATGGCCACCACTACTTCTTCAGAAATACACACAAGGGATATTCTCTAGACTTTATCATCACTCAGAGTGGTCTCATTTGAGAGTCTTCAATCTTTTTTTTCCATGTTCCACAACAAGCTGTGGCAAATCTTTATTTCTAGCACACTTGGTCTTTGACTGTTGACCCATCCTTTTTTGTCAGTCTGGCATTTCCCAGATCTGATAGAAATTCAGTTGAAATTAAACAGTTAACCTGATTAAAAAATGGGCGGCTGGATGCAGTGGCTCACGCCTGTAATCCCAGCACTTTAGGAGGCTGACACAGGTGGATCACCTGTGGTCAGGAATTCGAGACCATCCTAACCAACATGGTGAAACCCCGTCTCTACTAAAAATACAAAATTAGCCAGACTTGGTGGTGTGAGCCTGTAATCCCAGCCACTTGGGAGGCTGAGGCAGAAGAATCACTTGAACCTGGGAGGTGGAGGTTGCAGTGAGCCAAGATCGCGCCATTGCACTCCAGCCTGAACAAGAGTGAAACTCCGTCAAAAAAAAAAAAAAAAAAAAAAAAAAAGTAAAGGACTAGAATAGATATTTCTCAAAAGAAGACATACAGATGGCCACCAGGTGTATGAAAATGTGTTCAACATCACTAATCGTCAGGGACATACAAATCAAAACCACCATGACCTATCACCTCACATCTGTTAGAGTGGCTGTAATCAGAAACACAAAAGATAACAAGGGTCGATGAAGATGTGGCGAGAAGGGAACCCTTGTACATTGTTGGTGGGAATGTAAATTAGTATGGCCATTATAAAAACAGTGTGGAGGTTCCTCAAAAAATAAAAAATAGGGCCGGGCGCGGTGGCTCACGCTTGTAATCCTAGCACTTTGGGAGGCCGAGGCGGGCGGATCACGAGGTCAGGAGATCAAGACCACGGTGAAACCCCGTCTCTACTAAAAATACAAAAAAATTAGCCGGGCGTGGTGGCGGGCGCCTGTAGTCCCAGCTACTCGGAGAGGCTGAGGCAGGAGAATGGCGTGAACCCAGGAGGCGGAGCTTGCAGTGAGCTGAGATTGCGTCACTGTACTCCAGCCTGGGCGACAGAGCGAGACTCTGTCTCAAAAAATAAATAAATAAATAAATAAATAAAATAAAATAAAAAAATAAAAAATAGAGCTACCATATGACCCAGCAGTACTTCTGCTGGGTATATATCCAAAAGAAATGAAATCAAGATGTTGAAGAGATACCTGCCCTCTCATGTTCATGAAGGCACTGTTCACAATAGTGAAGTTGTTGAATCAACCTAAGTGTCTGCCAGCAGATGAGAGGATCAAGAAAATGTAGTGTATATACACAAGGGAATACCATTCAGCTGTAAAAAAGAATCTTGTCATTTGCAGCAACATGGATGGACCTGGAAGACATTATGTTAAGTAAAATAAGCCAGACACAGAAAGACAAATACTTCATGATCTCACTTAGATGTGAAATTTAAAAATGTTGAACTTTTGGAAACAGTGAGTAGAATGATGGTTGCCAGGGACTGGGGTGGGGGCTTGGAGAGATGTTGGTCAACGGGTACAAAATTTCAGTTAGGTAGGAGAAATAAGTTCAAAATCTATTGTATAACATGAGGACTATAATAAATAACAATGTATTATATTTTGAAAATCACTAAGTAGATTTTAAGTGTTCTCATCACAAAAAATTATAAATATTTGAGGTAATGAGTATGCTAATTAGCTTGATTGAGCCATTCCACAATGTATCTTATTTTAAAACATTTTGTACACAGTAAATATGTATAACTTCTATTTGTCAATTAAAAAAGCAAAATTAGGCCAGTTGCAGTGGCCCATGCCTGTAATCCCAGCACTTTGGGAGGCTCAAGCGGGCAGATCACTTGAGGTCAGGAGTTCGAGACCAGCCTGGCCAACATGGTAAAACCCCGTCTTTGTCAAAAAATACAAGAATTAGCCAGGCATGGTGTTGCCTACCTGTATTCCCAGCTACTCGGCAGGCTGAGATGGGAGAATCGCTTGAATCTGGGAGGCGGAGGTTGCAGTGAACCAATATTGTGCCACTGTACTCCTGCCTGAGCAACAGAGTGAGATCCTGTCTCAGAGAAAAAAAAAAAAGCAAAATTAAAAATATGGAATTCAATGATATCTTAAGTCTCTTCTTCAACTGCCTTTTGTTTTGATATGGGCTATATTTATTGAATAATTATTTCCCACCCACATTGATTTGTGATTCCATTTGTATGTTAAATTTTTATGTAGTGGAAAATATTTAATGTATCTGTCAATTTTTGGTGCCAGCACATTCTTTAAATGAATCGAAGCTTTTGATAATGTTTTAATATTTGGTAGTGTTGGTAGTTTCTAATTGACTTTATTTTTCAGAGTTGTCAGTGGTGATGGTCTGGTTCTTCACATTTCCACATGATTTTGAAAAACATTTGATCAAGTTACGGAATGAAAAGTCTCCATTGGGCTTTTTTTTTTTTTTTTTAAATGGTATTAAATGGGGCTAATTGACTGGTTCATATAAATTAATATTTTATTAAAACTTTTTTTTTTTTTTTGAGATGGAGTCTCACTCTTGTTGCCCAGCATAGAGTGCAATGGTGTGATCTTGGTTCATTGCAACCTCCGCCTCCCGGGTTCAAGTGATTTTCCTGCCTCAGCATCTCGAGTAGCTGGGATTGCAGGTGCCCGCCACCATACCCTGCTAATTTTTTTTTTTTTTTGTATTTTTTAATACAAAATAGTATCGTTTCACCATGTTGGCCAGGCTGGTCTCAAACTCCTGACCTCAGATGATCCGCCCGCCTTGGCCTCCCAAGGTGCTGGGGTTACAGGTGTGAGCCACCACGCCCAGCCTATTTTTTATTAAAACTTTAATGAGTAAAATGTCAACATTTTAACTTTTTAGTAGTTTAAATCCTTTTTTCCTATAAATATCACAGATATATCTTCTAGTATTTAAAAAAGATATGCAAAAAAGTAAATGATCTGTTAACTTTGTTTTGTTTCAGATATGTTTCCTTCTTTTTGCCATTCTCTACGTTGTTTCCTACTTCATCATCACAAGATACAAGAGAAAATCAGGCAAGTGGAAACATTTCAATTAAAACCTTTGTTAGAATGCCACATGGTCTAGGCATGGTATATGAGATATATTAGTACACTTCAGTGTCGTAGTGTATTGAATATGCCGGTGATTGACGTAAGCAGTTGTCTGGTACTAACAGACCTAAAAATAACCTCCAGGGAATCTGACTACTCTTAGAGTCATCCTCTTAGACCAGAGTCCTTGTTTATCACAATTCTTATGTCCAACTAAGAATAGTGCTAGGCTATTTAGTATCTGGGAAATTCCCGAGTTTATAAGGATATTTGGTTCCTTGTGAGCAGCTTTGAATTTGAATGTTTTACTCATCCACACCCGATACCTTTTCTGGCTACTAGAGCATGTAGTAGATATTTAGAGTCTCCATAATACTATTTAGTATCCAATTACTAGCATCTTGTATTATCTTTTTATTCTTTCACATATATCCTTATCCAGCCAGAGGGACTATCATATCTTTACTCTTTTTAATGAACTTTGTGCTCATTAATTCAGAGTTTTTAGGTCAGGGTTTTATAAGTACCTAAGCAATTACCTTATTATTTTTTGTTAAATCTCAGCTGTTTTCTGAAAATCACAGGATTATCTGCTTGTGATGTTGGGCTAATAGTAGGTGCTGTATGAATACTTAATGATTTCTTAATATTATGCTATCAGTTTAAACTTGTGGGACTTTTGAGAGAAATAGGTTATAGTGCCTGCTCTAGTGTATTACTTTAGTACCGTTACTTGGCTCTGTGACTGCACTTGAAGTACTCCATGGATTCTATAACCTCTAAAGATTTTGAAGATACAGATTCAAAATAGTATCGTAACTATTTAAAAAAATTCATTGACATGGTTTCATGAACTGTAGACACAGAAGGAGGGAGAGAGAAAGAATGAATGTATATAAATGCATCATTATAAGTGAAATTAGAGGTTGGTGAGTGGGAAAATTGGAGATTTATTAGATCATTTTTAGAGTAATGCAGGAGTGGTGGAAGAGTGATGAGGACCCTGGACCTAGCTGGTAGTATGCTGGGAATAGAAGTGAAATGAATATGGAGATTTTAACACATTCTCTAAGACTTGATTTTTTTTTTTTTTGAGATGGAGTCTCACTCTGTCGCCTAGGCTGGAGTGCAGCGGTGCGATCTCGGCTCACTGCAACCTCCACCTTCCGGGTGCAAGTGATTCTCCTGCCTCAGCCTCCCTAGTAGCTGGGATTACAGGCGTGCACTACCATGCCCAGCTAATTTCTGTATTTTTAGTAGAGGCAGGGCTTCACTATGTTGTCCAGGCTGGTCTCGAACTCCTGACCTCAGATGATCTGCCCGCCTCGGCTTCCCAAAGTGCTGGGATTATAGGTGTGAGCCACTGCGCCTGGCCAAGACTTGATTAATTGGATGTGAGCACAACAGTATATAAAAATTAATTGTAACTATGTTCTTTTGTGGTCCCTTTGGTTGTAAAAGTTCTTTTGGGAATCTTGGAATTAAGAATGGAGGTGGACTATCAGAATGGCCCAAATACACCCTTGATACTGAAGCACATGGGTGCTCAGAATTCCAGAGACCTGAGCAGAGAGTCTTGGAGGACATTAGGCATTTAAGAAGGAGGGGCCAGGAGGGTTTGTGGTATTCTTTTTTTTGTTGTTGTTTTGAGACAAGTCTCGCTCTGTTGCCAGGCTGGAGTGCAGTGGCATCATCTCGGCTCACTGCAACCTCTGCCTCCTGGGTTCAGGTGATTCTCCTGCCTCAGCCTCCTGAGTAGCTGGGATTACAGGCGCCCGCCACCACACCTGGCTAATTTTTGTATTTTTAGTAGAGATGGGGTTTCACCATGTTGGCCAGGATGGTCTCGATCTCTTTACCTCGTGATCTGCCTGCCTCTGCCTCCCAAAGTGTTGGAATTACAGGCATGAGCCACTGTGCCCAGCCTGTGGTATTCTTATAATTGGGTAGTCTCTTTAGCTTGTTAAGTTTATGTGGGAGGACAAAAGAGATTGCTGACAGGCATGAGCGAGAAGGAGAGTATCAGAGTGAAGGCCCTCTGCTACTTAAAAAAGATTAAGCAAACTTTATATACAATATAATTTTAAATATATTTATAATTGTATGTATTTTTATTATATATTATATATAATTTTTATTTTTAAATATATATATATATACACTTTGTTTTTTTTTGAGATAGGATCTCCTTCTGTCCCCTAGGCCGGAGAGCAGTGGGGCAATCATGGCTGACTGTAGCCTTGACCTCCTGGGCTCAAGTGATTCTACAACCTCAGCCTTCTGAGTATCCTGGACTACAGGCATGTGCCACCGTGCCTAGTTAATTTTTAAAATTTTTTTGTGAAGGTGGAGTCTCCCTATGTTGCTTAAGGTGGTCTTGAATTCCTGGGCTCAAGAGATCTGCCCACCTCAGCTTCCCAAAGTGTTGGGATTACAGACATGAGCCATTGCGCCCAGCCAATTTCTGTTTGTAACAATAATTATGAGTTACTGAGGCAGTAGTATCCAAGTTATTTAGGATGGTCCAGGAGACTCCTTGTTACTATTATTAATGATAAATTCATATTATAGAAAATTAGATGAGTTCTATGTTTCTGAATTTTAATTTTGTAGTAATTTTTGTTGGCTGTTATCAACCAGAAAATTTTATTTATTAGCAGTTTCACTTAACATTGTATAATAATTTACTTTGTAGTGGTCCTAAGGTTGTACTAAGTTTTATTTTCTTGAGCAAATTTTAATTTACATATGGTAGTTTTATTAATCGGGATTTTGTTAATCAAAACATCCCATTCTCTATATACCATACTACTTGATTTAATGAGATTTAAATTTGGATCTATGCCGAAACAAATACAGTGCTTTTTGAAAATTGTTTCTGTTCAATAATTGCCTTTTAAGTTTATATTGTGTTTATAGTTTTAATAAATTAATGAAGCATTTTGTTAGAAGATAAAGGAATATTAATACCTTAAACATTTTTGCAGATGAACAAGAAGATGAAGATGCCATTGTCAACAGGATTTCGTATGTATTTTAAAGTTCATTCTGTTTCTGATTCTGAAGTCATCAGTTCTCACAGTCCAATTCTAATTTTTGGATAGAAGTATGGAAAATATTCACCCAGCACATTACAATAGCTTTATCATATTAATTTTAGAAAGCACATGTAAGCAAATATGTGTGGATAATTTAGCACTGGTTTTCTCCTATTGAAATTTGCATATTTAAGGAGCTGACAGATTTTATCTTCAGGGGATTAAATGAGGAAATGGCCTTAATTTAATTGCTTGATCATAAGAAAGAAGACTCTTGGCTGTTTGAACAGTCTGCTGAGAAGACTATGATGCTCTTGAATCGAGCAGCAGACGTCTCCTCTGGTTAACTGAACCTGCCTGCTGTGAGCAGGAAGGTGGGCCCAGACTGTCCTGTAGGTTCCTTATATACACCGGTGAGGTATGATAGGGAGGTCCTGTAATTTTATTGAAGTATCAAACTGAATGGAAAGCAGCGAATTCCCTTCTGTTAGTTTTTGCTTGTTTAAATGTGAAATTGCACAGATGCACCTATGTAGGAAAGTTCTGTATTCCGGGATTTTTTTATTGATACATTAAAATTCTTTTGAAATTTCAAGTTTATAGAAAAGGTGGAAGTAGAAGACAAAGTTTTTTTTTTTACTCCAACTGTTAGAAGTTGCTCATCTGATGCTTCATCAGGATACTTTTATGTATAGTTCCTATAAACAGTGCATTCTACCTGTGTATCAAAATAGTGAAATTAGCATAGACAGCAGTACCACTCACACTCCATTCAAACTTACTAGTTATCCCAATAATGTCCTTTTTGTAGTGAAAGGATCCAGTTCAGGATCACACACTGCATTTGGGTGTCATGTCCTTTAGTCTCCTTCAGACTGAAACACTTCTTCAGTATTTCCTTGACTTTCCTGACCTTGATAATTTTGAAGATTATTGAGTAGTTATTTGATTTTGTCTGATCTTTCTTCATAATTAGTATCAGATTATGCATCCTTTGCTGAGGAGGATGAGGAGGTAAGAAAAGGGGAAGAGGAAGGGAAAGATTCTGTGTGCTTTCACATACTTGTACACACATACAAATAAATGCTTCTACACACAATGGAATAGTATTCAGCCATAAAAGAAATGAAGTACTGATACGTGCTGAAGTGTGGATGGACCATAGTAAGTGAACGAAGCTAGAAACAAAAGGCCACATAGTGTACAATTCCATCTATAGGAAATGTCCAGAGTAGATAAAAGCAGATTGATGATTGCAAGGAGCTGAGGGAGAGGAGAATGGGGAGCAGCTGCTTCATGGGTTTGGCATTTTATTTTGGGGTGATGAACATGAAAGAAAGAGGTGATTGCGCAACATTGTGAATGAACTACACACCCCTGAATTATTCACCTTAAAATGGTAAATTTTATGTATATAAAATTTATAAATATATATAAAGAAATATATATATAAAATATATAAAAAATAAAGAAATTAATAACTCCCAGCTAATAAATGACTTGACTCTGCCTGATTTGATTCATAACTGAAAAATGAATATAAATGGATTGTGATTTACTAGATTTGTTAATTTATTTTAAATGACATAGGGAAGCTAGATAAGAAACAAAAATAGCTGTAACTTTATGCTGGAAATTCTTACTCTCTCGCTTTAAAACCTAGGCCCAAAACTTGATGTTTTAAATGTACAGAATTAGGGGTTTTAGTTTTATTCTTAGCCCTGTGACATTTGTGAAAATTAAGTGGATCTTTTTTTTCCTCTGTATAAATTAGTGCTCCTTTAAAAATTCACTTCACTCACCTCACAAAAGCTACAACGAATAAGAGACTGAATAAAAGGTAGATATTCTCTCCATGTGAAACCCTCTAGGTGTGAAGGGCAAGTGAGATACATACCTTTCTCCTCTCCATTCAGTCTGTGTGCCACCTGTGGTGGTAAATTGACTCAAGTGTACTTGTGGATCCATAATTTATAAACAGAAAACACATCACTTTGTCTTTTACCCCTAAAAGTACATTGAATGACAATAGGGTGATGTGCTGTTTCCTTATAGTAGATGCCCAGGAGCATCTTCATCTGCTTTTGGGGCAGCTGGCACAGCACGTGCGAGGGGTTTGGGTTTTCCGAGTCACAGGTGGTTTCCGTATCCTGGGGATGCATACAGAAATCCTCTTCCTGAAGGTCGGTGGGTTCGTATAAAGTGGTGATACAGTTAAGGGAGGGGCATGGGGAAGAGGGTCACCTGAGAGAAGGAGTCTGACTAGTCTCCCCCGTCTTTCTTCCCTGCCCTTATTGATCTCCTTGTCTTTTGCTGTGGTAGAATGAGTGAGAACTGATGAGTTAGGGTGATCTGGGTTCAAATTCTGGACCCATGATTCACTTGAGTCCAGAAGAGATTGAGAAACAAATACTCACTTTCTGTGTATGTAAAACAGAGTTCCCACCTACTTTGGAGTACTGTTGTGTGGATTAAATAGCATTTGCCAAAAAAAAAAAAAAAAAAAAAAAAATTCTAGGGTAGGGTGCTTGATGCACAATAGGTGTGAAATTAATGTTTCCTCCACTTTAGGGCTTTTGACCTGTTTTGTCTGCTTAGAATTCTTTTCTGTCAGATATCCCACTGAATTAACTCTCACCTTCTTTAGTTTTGTTTTGCTTTGTGTTTTTCCCTAAGTCTCAACTTTTCAGTGAGGCCTTCCCTAAGTGTCACACTTAATATTGAAACGTGTGTGTCCTCCTCCCCATTTCCAATCCTCCTTAACCGTGTTTTCCTGTAGCACTTATCATCTTTAGTTTATTATACATTTACATATTTAATGTTTTATTGTTTATTGCCTGACTCTCTCCAGCCCAGGATAAGCCCTCCTCGGGCAAGAATGTTCGCTTTTGTTCGTTCACTGTTCTCAAGTGCCTAGCACAGTCCTGGCACAGGGGAGCAGGCACTCTGCAAATACTTGTATAGTGAGGGAGCCCCACCTGAAAGACCCACTGAGGTAGAATCTCCGAGATGGGCTTTAACAAAAGCTCCGTAGGTGATCCTGACAGTGCTACCACCTAAGAACCACTAGTTTAGAGTGATGTATTAGGAAGCCTAATTCATGCAGCAAATGTTTATTGATCAGCTGAGATGAAGACTTAAGATGGAACGCTGGTATGCGAACATTTCACAGATTAATGTGAAATGCCACTCAATTTGTTACTTTTCTATTGCCCAGAGAATCAGACCTTTTGATGATATTTGGGAGGGTGTGAGCAAAATGCTAAATATGAAACTTTCTTTGTCATCAACAGTATATACATCTTATTGAATGATTTTGAATGATTTAAATTCAATTATGATAAAGTCTTGTTTCCACATGTACTTCTTGATTAGATAGTATCAACCTGTTAAACTTTAAGATGTAAAGTGGCAGGTTTTGCTTATAATTAGTTTTTTTAATTAAAAAAATTGAAATATTAACCCATGAAATACATTTTTATAGTAACCTGTATTTTGCAGTGGAGTTTTAAAAATGTGAGGTCTTTCATTTTATTGATAACTACAAATAAATAAAAAAGCATTTATTTTTTGTTTAAAAAAATTGAGTGTTACATTGAGTCTGAGATTGAAAAATGAGGAAGAGGGAGTATTGTATAAGTTGGGGAAAGAGTTTCAAGAAGGAAGTAGTGCTTATCAATTTGAAATGTCATAGAAGGTCATATTCAGATTGCAATTAAAAAGTATCTGATGGATTTGACCATGAGGAGCACCTGTTTAACACTAGGTGAGGCGCTGAAGTCCTACTGTAGTGGGCTAATAAAGAAGTTGAGGATAAAGAAGTAAAGGTGTGATATGTGAGTTCTGCTTCAGAAGCGTTTTGAAAGAGCAGAAGCACCTGAGGATATTTATTTTTGGCCGGTCAGCAGCTAGAGGGAGGATGACTAACCGGTGAAGCAAGGCACCTGGAGAGGGCAGAAGTAGAGATCGGCACAGATGAGCAGGAGGTTGACAGATAGGAGAATAATTGTGTCTGTTGATGACTTTATCAGGTGGTAAGTATGGAGGGACCATACCCCTTTCTTCACTCTGAAACAGGAGAGTCAGTCATTTGCTGGGAATGAGGAGCAGCAGGGCCATGGTAGAAAGCTTAGGAAGAACCTGATTGTGTTAGTCTGTTTTGTGTTGCTGTAAAGGAGCACTTGAAACTGGGTAGCTGATAAAGATTTATTTGGCTCACAGTTCTGCAGGATGTACAAGCATGACACTGCCATCTGCTTGGCTTCTGGTGAGGCCGCAGGAAGCATTTACTCATGGTGCAAGGTGAAGGGAGATCAGGATTGAAGAGAAGGTGCCAGGTTCCTTTAAACAACCAGCTCTCTCGTGAACTAACAGAATGAGAACTCACTCATTACTGTAGAGTCTGTCTGCTCCTACGATCCAGTACCTCCCATGAGGCCCCACCTCCAACACTGGGGATCACATTTCAGCATGATATTTGGAGGGGACAGATATCCAAACCATATCACTGTTAGGAATAACGCTCAAAATCCTAAGGAAACTGAACACTCAAACAAGAATTCTTAGTAAAGCAATTTTACTTCTGCACAGAGGGGTGCCTCCTTGGCCAGTCGCCATGAGAGCACACCTGTACAAAGGGGCACGAGAGCCTTTATTCCTGACCCAAGTCCTGTCCCTGTACGCTTTCCCCATTGGCTGGGGTTGGATCGTACAATCTAATCCCGGTTGGCTAAACATTTGTTTTTTTAGATAAGGTGGGCACGTAAGAGAAAGCGGAGAGGAAAGGGAAAGGGGTGTCTAATGAGCTAGAAAGTTAGTCCTCTTTCCAAATAAGGAAAGGAATGTGAGCTGGTACTGATAACGCCTGGTACTGTGGCGTGCCTGGCCATCTAACAAAGGCAAAAAGGAAAAAAAGAAAAAGGGAAAAAGTTGGGGGGCACTATGAATTAAAGAATAAAAGATTGATCGGCTTATTTGAAGAGAAACCTCATCATATCCCACATCACTGATGATGGGGGTTAAGAACAGGAGATGAGAGACTCATAATCCAGGGATCCTGGTCCTTGTTTGCTAACCGGAAGTATGTGAAAGCTTTGTGGAGTGTTAAAGTGATTTAAGGTGGTTTTATTGTTTTAATTCCTCATCACCGTGCAAAGACACTTTATGATCTATAGATATGGCTTTTTTTTTTTACACTAGTTATATTCAGTGACTAGTTATATTCAGCATCCGAGTGTATGCCCTCATCACCTTATTTTATTTAGACAAAGGTTCTGTCTTCCCGGTTGGATTAAGGAGCTAGTCACAAATGTTAGATATTTGGGGAAACACTTGTCTTGCTACCACAATTAGAAAAGATGCATTACTCTGAAGATGTAATTTTTTAAAATAATGCTCCATTTCAGAAGGTGAAGTTGAGGAATGCTTCACAGGGCAAATGATATTTGCGGTTTGTCTTGAAATTCATGTATGAGTTTGCCATGCAACTTAGAGGGTATTCTAGGGAGTGAGTAGACTGTGCAGAGGGGCAAGAAGGGATCCTGAAAATCCCATTTCATGTTTGGGCTATGAGGGAGTTAGGTAAGTCTAAGCGTATGTCGAAATGGGTCTTAGAGAAGAGCCTGGAAAATTATCTTGGGATAGGCGTGTGGGACCTGGAATGGTGAGATTTTGGATTTGATTTCAATTTTAGCATAGGAGGGAATGATAGCAATCAGGATAGCCTCCTCCCATGACTGGAGAAGCTTGCTGGAGACCGCTTGCTGGCTGGTCGCTGCCGAGCTGGATGCGGACCTGAGATGGCACTTGTCTGCGGGCTTCCCAGGAAATGTGGTGTCTGTGGAGCCAAATGCATTCACAGAAATTCTGTATCTGATTTCAGCTGTATTTTTCGTATGTATCATATAGTCTGTTTTTAAAATTTGTCATTGATTTACTAAACCAAGGAGGTTTCCTGGTAACTTTTGGCTTTTAAATAGGAATACACTTCTGTTGGTTGCCACAAGATGGCATTGGCCTCAAAGTTTCTCTGTTAGATGTTTTTGGGTATTTATTTTTTTTTCCTGCTTTTAAAAAAGATTTTCTTATATTTATTTTTACTTTCTTCCAATATTAACTTTAATAGAACTTTAATATCCATTTTATCTCTAATATTAGTGAAGTTCTTTTTTCCTTTGCCAGTTTATTCTTCTAAAATCTTTTAAAAAGTTAGATGTTTCTTGTAAAAAATAAAAATGTTTCAGAAATGTGTAACTGAGAAGGTGAAAGCCCCTTATAATCCCTCTTTCCTATGGGATTGTTACATGTTATGCTGGATTTTTTTTGTACCTCTGTATAAATATGCATTTGGTGGGGGGAGAGCATGTTTTACATTTATTGTCCATGCTTTTCTTCATTTTTTTTTGTTATTTTAGATGTTCTTCCATATTAGTACCTATTAAAGCTATCTTATTTTTTTTAATGACAAGGTAGTGTTTTAAATATTAATAGTACAATATTGTTTAATAGTTTTCTGTTGTTTATTACTATAATTTATTTAATCTTTACCCATTAAAGAGATGTCAGGCCAATGGCTTTCTAAATTTTTTTTCCTCTGAAATAAACATTTTAAATTAATTCTTTTTTTATACTGCTTTCACAGTAATTTTTTCACCTGAGTTGTTGCATTGCTGTTATTAGCATATGTTGTCAAAGTTGTTAAATGCAATTGTGAAATAAATACTTATATTTAAAAGAGGAATGAACTACAATTTTTTCTTTGTAAAATATGTGAAGTACTGTGTCTTCAGTATATGTTTATCTTTTAGGTGCTACTTGTTAGACTTACTGACATTTTCATAGAGTAAGGAGTTTTAGAGTTTATCTAGTTTAACTTCTAGGCCCATATGTATATCATTTGTCTCCCAACTACATATGTTTAATAAAGTTCTTAATATAATGCTTTTTTGATTAAAACATTAAAGAGTTTGCATTCTTTTTGATGACTTTCATGTTCATTGCTTTTTCAGATCACTTGTGATGGTGACTCTCCTTTCTTCCAGGTTGTTTTTGAGCACGTTCACTCTCGCAGTGTCAGCTGGGGCTGTTTTGCTTTTACCCTTCTCAATAATCAGCAATGAAATCCTGCTTTCTTTTCCTCAAAACTACTATATTCAGTGGCTAAATGGCTCCCTGATTCATGGTTAGTATATATTACTTAATATAATCACAATTAATATTTTAATTTTTTACTGCAGCATATTTTTAGATTTTTCTTTTCTTAGTTGTCTTCATAATTTGTGGCTTCCTCCAGTAAACGATTTGGGTCTTAAATGTCAGAAAACCAGATTTTACTTATCATTTCTATGTTTAATTAGTTGTGAAAGACTTTTCTCTTAGTCAAGAAGCAGGGTTTATACTTATGATTTTGATAAGTACATTTTCATTTCAGTATTTAGCAAGAGTATTTTGGTTTATCTGACTATGTCAGAAGAACTCAACCTCCATTTAAGAACTAGAAAACTGGCCGGGCGTGGTGGCTCATGTCTGTAATCCCAGCACTTTGAGAGGTCGAGGTGGGTGGATCACCTGAGGTCAGGAGTTGGAGGCCAGCCTGGCCAACATGGAGAAACCCTGTCTCTACTAAAAATATAAAAATTAGCCAGGCGTGGTAGCACGCATTTATAATCCCAGCTCTTGGGAGGCTGAGGCAGGAGAATCACTTGAACCTGGGAGGTGGAGATTGCAGTGAGCCGGGATCACACCATTGCCCTCCAGCCTGGGCAAGAAGAGTGAAACTCCGTCTCAAAAGAACTAAAAAACAGCAGCTATAGTTTCTATTTTATTTATTTGCTACTAGTTTCTTTAGTCATTTCAAAATATAGAAGGGGAAAAAGTGTCGTACAAATAGGTATCATGGTGTATTGCTTTGTAGTCTTTGGGCAAGCTGCTGTCCTCTTACCGCGGTTTCCTGTTGTCTTAGTTGGGATGATAAATAAATCCCAGCTTGCTGGCTTGTTTTTGGAATAGGAATGATGTACGTAAAGTAACTGCCTTTTAGTAGGCACTTAATAGGTGGTAGCTATTATGATAGTTATTTAGGCTGTGAGCTGTTTTCTTCTTTCTGAAGAATCTTACTGTTTTTACAAATCAATTTAGTGTATGTAAACTGAACTCTTGTCTCATAGAACATGCTGGTGTAATTCTTTTTTGAGGAGTTCTAATTTATTTTTATTTTTTGATGTTTTAATTTTAATTTTTGTGAGTACATAGTTGGTGTATATATTTATGGGCTATATGAGATATTTTGATACAGGCATGCAATGCAAAATAATCACATCAGGGTAAACAGGGTGTCCATCACTTCAAGCATTTGTTCTTTGTTAAGATTTTGTAGTTATGTTTTACAATTATAGCTCTTAGGAATTTGGATATCTTTCTTGCTCATCATGCCCATACCCTCTCTCATTTTATTAGTGTTGATTTGTGTTACTAGTAAGTATATTACTAATTATTATTTTGTTAATGTTATTAGTTGTTGGTGTTATCAGTGTTAATAGTTATTTTAATTTGTTATGTATTTCAATTTCTTCATCTCATTTTAAGGTAAAAGTTTTTTGAAAAATTTTTTTCTTAGTAAGAACCTTATGAGTTAATGGTAAAATGTCCTCCTTTGACAATATTTAAGCTAAGTTGCCATTTGACTTAAAAAATATATATCAGAGATAGCTTGTTTTCATTAAATTTGTATTATAGGTCAGTGAATTTGGAATTTCTGAGTTAACATAAAGAAGTGTCAGGATCTCAGATCCAAGGAAAGAAATGGAATAAGTTGCCTGTGTGGTAGCGTTACAGCTAAGTATGCTTTCGTTTTTATCCAAGGAAAGAAATGGAATAACTTGCCTGTGTGGTAGTGTTACAGCTAAGTATGCCTTCGTTTTTATAGTAGGCATTTTGCATTTGGAAAACATCACTTTTTTTTTTTTGAGACAGGGTTTCTCACTCTGTCGCCCAGCCTAGAGTGCAGTGACACGATCATGGCTGTCTGCAGGCTCCACCTCCTGGGCTCAGGTGATCCTCCCACCTCAGCCTCCCAGGTAGCTGGAACTGCAGGTGTGTGACACCACGCCAAGCTAATTTTTGGTATTTTTTTTGTAGAGACAGGGTTTTGCCATGTTGCCCAGGCTGGTTTTGAACTCTTGGGTTCAAGTAATCTCCCACCTTGGCCTCCCAAGGTGCCGGGACTAGAGATGTTGCCAAGATGTTACTTTTTATGTGTGACACGTGATTACTGGAGTTGCTGTAGAAGGCTGTGGTGCATTAGACTAATAATGTATATTCTTTTTTCATTGCTATTATGTTCATGGTGCTGTAATCCAGTGGAAGAAAAAGCAAGTTTAAATTTAAGAGATTATTAGTTTTACATGTAAGATAAATATACTTATTTGTCTTATTTCCTGTCTCTTGTTGTTTGAGAAAGTATAGAAGATAGTTTTTGTAGGTGATGCTACCTTAGCAGTCCCGTAAGCTTTTGCTGAGACTGTGGCCCTATATATTAAGAACAACAGCAACACCAACCGCTCCCTTATTTTTTTCTGCTCGTAAAGTAGTGTGTGCTCACTATACAGAATATAGAAAATACTAAAACGTAGAAACAAGGAAAACTCCACATTTTTTTCAGTGTGTGTGTGTATGTGTGTGTGTGTGTGTGTGTGTGTGTGTATTTTTGTTGTTTTTTGTTTTTTGGTTTTTTTTTTTTTTGAGACGGAATCTCTCTCTGTCGCCCAGGCTGGGGTGCAGTGGCGCGATCTTGGCTCGCTGCAAGCTCTGCCTCCCAGGTTCACGCCATTCTCCTGCCTCAGCCTCCTGAGTAGCTGGGGCTTCAGGTGCCTGCCACCACGCCCAGCTAATTTTTTTGTATTTTTAGTAGAGACTGGGTTTCACCGTGTTAGCCAGGATGGTCTTGATCTCCTCACCTTATGATCCGCCCACCTCAGCCTCCCAAAGTGCTGGGATTACAGGTGTGAGCCACTGCGCCCAGCCGCATGTGTATATTATATATAGCATATGCAATTTACACCTTGAAAACCTTTAATGGTATATGGTGTTTTCCATACCTTTTATGTTCTTTGAAACTATTTTTAGTGGTATAACCTGAGCCATGTATTTAGCCATATATTAAGCTAGTGGTTTTCAAAGACTATTTCATCATTTTAAAGGGTGAAACCATTTATCCCTCCAGTGACTTGCTACCTGCATTTTTTTCAGATTTGCAATAGAAAACAGCTGAGTTGTTCCTCAGGTACCAAACCCACCCTGTCCTCTTTGTGGAACATTTCACTTAACCAGTAAACTGTTGTTGAGCATCTAGAGGATTTTTAAATTTTAATTATTATTTGGGTTTCTGACAATTTCTTTACATGGAAATTAGAATGAAAATTATTAGGCTAATGAGTATTAATTACTAAACTGTTTTCTAGAATTACTTGTTTATATTCTCTTGATAGACCATGAAGGTGCCTCTTGTTTTTAGCCATTAACTGAATAACTGTGAATATTAGTATCTTTAAAATCTTTTCCATTTTCATGGATAAAAGGTAGTTTCTCATTATTGTAATGTTAATTTAAAAATTTTTAGTGAGATAGGACACTTTAATTTTAATTTATAAAATATAGGAAAATATCTAATACATATATCATTTTATTTTTATTTATTTATTTTTATTGTTATAATTTTTTGAGATGAAGTGTTGCTCTGTTGCCCAGGCTGGAGTGCAGTGGCACAATCTCGGCTCACTGCAACCTCTACCTCCAGGGTTCAAGTGATTCTCCTGCCTCAGCTTCCTGAGTAGCAGGGGCTACAGGTGTGTGCCACCACGCCCAGATAATTTTTATATTTTTAGCAGACACAGGGTTTCACCATGTTGGCCAGGCTGGCCTCAAACTCCTGACCTCAAGTGATCCACCCTCTTTGGCCTCCCAAATGCTGGGATTACAGGCATGAGCCACTGTGCCCAGTCCATGTATCATTTTATTTGATTAATGTCCTTTGCCCTTTTTTGTGGTTGTTGCTTTTTCATATTGAATTTATTATCTCTTTATGTGTGAACACATCAGCTTTTCATTTCAATTTTTATACATGTTTTTCCTGATTGTTATTTTGCTTTTTAATGTTAATTGCTTTTTTCCAGAATTTGAATATTTTTTATAATATTTGGTTTTTCTTTTTCTCTTTGGTGTCTCTAATTGTTTTTGTGTTTAGAAGATTGTTTTGCACCCTGAGATATGACAGCTAGTTGTCCCAATACCATTAATTGAATATTCTTTTCTGTACTGATTTTTTATGCTTCATTTTCAGTAAGCTAAATATTATATTAGCGTTTGTTTCTGGGCTCAGGTATGCAGGTTTTGGAGTCAGACAGACCTGGGCTTGAATTTCAAATCTGTGTGAAATCCTTAGCAACGTTGAGCAAATTGTTTACGCTTTCAGAGTCTCAGTCTTTTATCTATAAAATGACCATATCAAGGTCTAGTTTATAGAATTATTATATGTAGTAAGTGGAATATATGTATAGTATAAAGTACCTAGTCTATTGCCTGGTGGCCAAGAGTAAGCAGGAAATAAATGCTGAGTTTTACTTTCTGTTTTTTCCCTCTGGTTCATCTGTCTATTCCTATGCCAGTGCCATATTGTTTTAAAGACTATAGTTTTGTAATACTTTGCTCCTACTAGGTTTTAAAAAGTTCATATATTTTATGAAGGTTTTCGTAAGCAAAGGCATATATTTTGTGTGATACGGGACATTACAATGCTATGGAAATTTGTCTTTTAATTGTTTTGTCTGTGTTAGGGAAATGTATGTGTCTATACATGTTCGTGTGTGTTTAAATAAATAAATATTTGGTGGGGAGATATGGAAAACAAAAGTCACAGCTAGCAGATTGGGTTCTTAGCAGTGGCTATAGCCAGGCCAGCCTTGGTGAGTAGAAGTCCATGGTGCTGGGTCCATGTATGATCTCTGTCCCTACCATCATGGTGACTTTGTTTATGAGCCCATTGGGCGATGACAGGGGTGGCTGGGGAAGGAGGCTGACTAGTATCCACAGAGCCAGTCTACCTATCCACTTAATTATTAAAATCCTCCTCTGCTGAGGTCACCCTTTGGTGAGCATTCACATGGGACACAAATACTTTCACATTTTTTTTCCCATTCAAAGAGGTCTGTTCATGTACCTCATCCCAATTTGCGTATTGCCAGTTTTCCAATTGTGTTTCTTCAAGACTGACCATCTGGCCAAACCATTGGCAATGGTCCATTAATATGTAATAATCACACATTTGGCTATTTCTCTTGCCAAGCAAAGTAAACCGCCAGATGTACGGCCCATAGTTCTGCCCATCGGAGAATTTCCCTTCACCGCTGTCCTTTTAGGGATGTTCCAGAAAGGGGCAGTAGTGCTGCAGTTGTCCACTAACGTGGGGGCCTGCATATCATGCAGAACCACCTGTAAACCAGGCCCAGGTCTTCCTCCGTCAGCTGATTTTAGGGAACTCCCCAGGAGACTATAAGTGCAGGCTGGGAAAGAGAAGGCAGCATAGCGGGAGTGGGGACCATCGGCATTGGCGGCACTTCTTTATGTAACTTGTGCCTTTAGGGCCTACTTAGGCCCAGACAAGTACCACTTCCATTTGATGACGGAATGCTGCTGTGCACACCCGACTTTCTGGCTTGGTGGGTCAGAAAACATTCAGTTCATGATGGGCAACTCAGGTCCCATGGTAACTTGGTGGTCCATGTTTAAGCATTCAATCCCTACTAAAGCCCCATAGTGGGCCAAGAGCTGTTTCTCAAAGGCAGTCGTTATCCACAAGGATGGCAGGGCATTGCCCCAACATCCTAAGGGCCTATGCTGCGGTTCACCTTGAGAGGAACCTGCCAAAGGCTCCACACAGCATGCGTCTCTGCCTCTGCCCTTTCAGGCACCCTTGGATCTGCTGGGTCATGTGGCCCAGGAGGCAGAGCAGCCTGCACAGAGCCTGGAGCTGCCGCAGAGCCTTCTCTTGTTCTGGGCTCTACTCAAAACCAGCAGCTTTTCAGGCCGCTCAGTAAACCAGCTGGAGCAACACACGCAAATGAGAAATGTGTTGTCTTCGAAGTCCAGAGAGGCCTGCTAGATGTTATGCCTCTTTTTTGATGCAGGAGGCGCCAGATTCAACAATTTATCCTTCACCTTAGAAAGGATATCTCCATATGCCCTACAACGCTGGATCCCTAGAAATTTCACTGAGATAGAAGGCCCCTAAATTTTTGTCAGATTTATTTCCCACTTTTTGACACACAAATGTCTTACCAATAAGTTTAGAGTGGTTGTTACTTCTCACTCACTAGTTACAATCAGCAAAATATTATCAACGTAATGGGCCAGTGTAATATTAATATCCTATGGAAGGGAAAGGTGATCAAGATTCCTGTGAACTAAATTATAATACAGGGCTGCAGAATTTATATACCCTTGACGTAGGGCAGTGAAGGCGTATTGCTGGCCTTGTCAGCTGAAAGCAAACTGCTTCTAGTGGTCTTTACTAACAGGGACAGAGAGAAAAGCATTTGCCAGATGAGTAGCTGCATACTAGATAGGTGACATGTTAATTTGTTCAGGCAATGAAGCCACATCTGGTACAGCAGCTGTAATTGGACTCACCACCTAGTTAAGCTTAACGATAATCTTCTGTTATTCTGGAAGCTCTGTCTGTCTTCTGCACAGACCAGATAAGAGTCGAATGGGGGTGTAGTGGGAATCCCCACCCCTGTATCTTTCAAGTCCTTGACGGTGGCAGTAATCTCTGAAATCCCTCTAAGAATGGAGTATTGGTTTTGGTTTACTGTTTTCCCAGGTAGATGCAGTTCTAGTAGCTTCCGCTTGGTCTTTCCCACCGTAATAGCCCTCACTCCACAGGTCAGGAAATCAGTGTGGGGATTCTGCTAGCCATTCCATTCCTTTAATTGCCCTCTGGAAGAGAGGAGACAACCCCAGGATGGGTTCAGGGACCTGCTGTGAGTTGGGCCTCTGCTACAATTCCATTGATTACCTGACCTCCATAAGCCCCTACTCTGACTGGAGAGCCACAGTGAAGGTCTCCTGGGATCAGTGTCAGTTCAGAGCCAATGTCTAGAAGTTCACGAACGGTCTGGTTATTTCCTTTTCCCCAGAGCACAGTTATATCACTTATATTCATTTGTCAATCTGTCATTTACAGTTTTGTGACATTTATGGGATTCTGTGAGTACTCAGAAAATGTTCAGATTCCTTTAATCTTCCATGGAGCGTCTGTTCTAGTACTTTCATGTTGAAAGTGTTCAATAAATATTTATTGATTGAAGGAATAAAAGTCATTATAATTATGTCATTAGGAATATTTTGGCAAAAGTGAATTTGAGAGGAAATTTAATGGCTTATTTTATAAAATTGTCAGTATGGATGTTTTTGATTCTGCCTTTAATGTGTAAATCACATGTGGATTAGAGGCTAAATGTGTTGATAATGCTTTTTTTGTATGTGCAAATATATTTCGTTTGGCTTAAATACAGTGTTTGGATTTTGGATACAGGTTTGAGGTGTTATGTGTTAACCATATTACCTTGGAATGCTACTTTACTTTTCTGGGCAAGAATTTTGTGACATAAATAAAATAATAACCTTAGTAAACTGTGTCATGTAAACAAGATGTATCTCTGCCTGCAGTGAGAAAACAGCTTGAAAAATGTGATATAGAAAAATGACATTGGAGCACTGGAGTTAGGAGAACTGATGATGATCCTCTGGCCACTGGGTTTTGGCTGGTGGGTTGTCATCACTTGTCAACTTGATGCTGTGAGATGTGTTCTATCATTCACACAGTGTGGGTCCACGACATGCCAGCAACTGTAGTTTGTTGTAGGATGGGGCAGAGATGACAAATTAAAATAGTAGTGTAAGTTCTTTTTGTTGTTATAATTAAAATAGGAAAATGGGTTAAAAAATGGACCGAAAAAATAAAGTATCCACTTCTATACATTTTCTATATCTTGTGTACTGTTAAAAAATTAATAGGAAAATATGAAACTCTTCCTTTCCATAAGTTGAAAAACAATGATACAGCTGCTTTGTGGGTTTTCCTTTTGGGGTGATAAAAATGTTTCGGAGTTAGGTAAAGGTGGTGGTTGCACACCATTGGAAACGAACAGTTCCGTGCAAATGCCGCTGAATTGTTCACTTTACAATGGCTAATTTTAAGTAATGTGAATTTAATATCAAAATAAGAGCCAAATAATGATAAAAATTTGGAAGATAGGAAAATGATGGAATTAGATTGTACCCTTAAATAAAACCAGGAAATAATTCTTCAGTTTTTGAGTGATTTTTCCCCAGTGGGGCCCAATTTTGGCTAATCTCTCCACTCACTTATGACCAGAGATAGAGACAAAACAAACATTTGTGACATGAATGCCCAGTTTGAGATTGTCTGTTAAAATATAACCACAATGAATCCGACAAGTCGCTGCAAGGACTGTGTGCTTTGTTTTGATTTGTCATCAGGAATAGACGATACACTGTTTGGACATCATGAAGGAACAATGCAAAATCCATCCTTTTAAGTTCTACAGAAGATCCAAAAAACCACACTTTTAGAGTATAAGCAATGAAACTTACGAAAATATTATGTTTACTTATGAATAGATGCTAAGTCAAAAGTAAGTCCCTAATAAATTCTAATGTGCTGTTGTTCGCTAAATGTTACTCGTCGTTTGTGCACAGTAGTTCAGTCATTTATCGTAATGTGTGTCAAGATAGTTGCTGGATATTGAGGTATTGTTTATAACATTACAAACAGAAGAATCCTGGTGTTTGGGATAGGAAATTAATCATATCTTGCCAGATCCAAACAGTGGAGTGCTTTTTTGGCCATTATAGATGATAATGTAGGTATTTGTTGATATACAAAGATACCAGAAAAAAGCCCATATTTACGATCCAGTGCCTATTTTGTAAAAAGAAAAAAGAGTACATGTGTAGGTAGCTGCACTGAAAAATATCTGGAAGGTTAAATACAAAGAGTTTAACTCTTTTTGTAGGATTTTGTGATATGCATTGTTTTTGGTATTTACTTTGCATTTGGTGTTTGCATTTATACAATGGACATATTATTTGTTTTTTAAGAAAAAAGTTATATTAAGATAAAAAGTCCCACAACTCATTGGTAATTGTTATTTATTTTTCTTCTAAGTAAATAAGCAGAGGCTATTCTAATTCTGAAGTTCTCTCTCTCTGTCTCTGTCTCTCTGTCTCTGTCTCTCTCTCTCTCTCTCTCTCTCTCTCTCTTTCTGTCTCTTTTCACCCCAAATCAACAGTGGCTAATAATTCTGAAGTCCTCACACTACTTGAAAACAGACTGTAGTCTCTTTTCTAAGGCTTATGCTTTGTTGGTAGAATTTAAAAGAATTGTATAAATTACTTTTTGATAATTGGATTAGATCTTTAATTCTACTGAAATATTGGTTGAACTTTTGTCATTCTGGAAATTATTGAGTATGGCTGAACTCTGATTCATTTTTTAATTTAAATTCATGAAGGCTTTTGTCTATGTGAGGAAAAATGATAAATTATTTCCTCCATAGTCTCGTATATTGAAGTTTGAAATATTTTGTAACTCCAGCAGATGGAGCTAGAAGTTAATGCATCCTATGGTGATCTGGAAATTCAGTCTTGTTTTATTTTAAACCACGATTAAATAACTTTAAATTCAAATACCGTTTCTCGGGATGGGCATTGGATATCTTTCAAATAGGTTGCCGTTATACTGTTGCTGAATTTTTTAGGGTTTTACTACTATATGGAAGTATATAATTTTACCTTTCTAAAGCAGAGAGATTTGATTAATATTTATTTTACAAATTAATATGAAATAATGTATAATGAAATATATGTGTTGGCCCTAACAGTAATTTTTAAGAATGAGTTATCAAAATTATAGAATATTATCAAGGAATACGTATGTGTGTATGTTGATGTATATTTATAAAACGTTGGAAATTTACTAAGCTTTGCAAAATCACCAAGAATATAATTACTACTTACCAATATATCTTAGATATATTATTATATCTATGTATTAGATGTTCTTCTCATAGTATTTTTACTTTCTTATATATTGCAAATTTTATTAGATTAGCATAAGTTGAGTCTGAAATTTTCACATTTATTTATTCTGGCTAATAAACTTAATATTTTGCATTTAATTACCTAGGTTGAAAAAAGCTGGTTGATCAGTACATGAAAAAGGCATCTAATTTCTTGACAAACTAAATTAACTGGTATTTGGAACCCTTCTTGATTCAGGGTACCGAATTGTTTTCTTCAGGTGTCTAACAGACATTGCTGCTTGTTTGATCTGCTGATAAAGATTTCTTCACCCCGTCTCCCATCTCTACTAAAAATACAAACGTTAGCCTGGTGTGATGGTGTGCGTCTATAATCCCAGATACTCGGGAGGCTGAGGCACAAGAATCATTTGAACCTGGGAGGCAGAGGCTGCAGTGAGCCAAGATTGCACCACTGCACTCCAGCCTGGGCAACAGAGTGAGGCTCTGTCTCCAAAAAGAGAAAAGAAAAAAGGAAGAAAGAAAAAAAAGATTTTTTTCATTTAGCTTTGGATAAACTATCTTTGTTTTAAGTAAGTGTATTGGTTAGTCAGAATAGATACTTTTTAGTGATTTGTGAGCGTTGCCTAAGGCAAAGTTTTATTTTTTTAACTTTGACATCTAGAGAATAATTTGAATTTTACTGTATAAAAGGGACATGTATGATTATAAAGATAAATTCTGGAAGCATATATGTTAATGGATCAATAATAATAAATGCTCCAGAATTTATCTTTACTCATACATGTCCCTTTTATACAGTAAAATTCAAATTCTTCTCTGGATGTCAAAAGTTAGAAATAGGTTTTAAACTTTTTTTCTTCTGAATATAAAAACATAGTGGACGCTTAGCATTCAAGAATTTATATTCATGGTTACAACAATTTGAGAGCAATGTTTGGGGCTCCCCAACACATGGTAATTTGTAATATTGCTGAGGCTAAAATCTAAACTGTGCACTCAGAGAAACTAGTAAATAAAGTGAGCCACGTGGCTAGTGAGTGAGCCTAGCTCAGCCTCCCCATCTCAGTTTAGCTTTATTATTTTCTGCCCTTTTTATCCATTTTATGGGGGAAATTATATGATACAGGGAGCTGGAGAATTTTGAGTTTCATAAAGGTGTTTAAATATATGCTTTGTGAATTTTAGAGGACTTTATATGCTTCTTATAGAAAACTTAGAATATCCAGACAAAAAAATCACACACAGTTGTGCTACATTGATGTTGTTAATTAGTTGTGGTATTTATTTGCAATTGATTTTCTATGCCTGGTTTTTGTCATTGTCATTTTAAAATATTTTCAGTATCACCTATGTATATAGGTTTTGCTGGTTAAATTTTTTTTTTGGTGCAATTAATGAGAATAATTCTTTAAGGAAAGGGTTGAGAGCTAACTGTAGTTATAACTCGCATCATTCTGTTGTCTTTATATAGTCTAAATGCTGTTGTCTGTCAGAACTTTTCAGGTTTTTTGTATTTTTTTTTTTTTTTTGAGACAGAGTTTCACTCTTATTGCCTAGGCTGGAGTACAATGGCATGATCTTGGCTCACCACAACCTCCTCTTCCCAGGTTCAAGCGATTCTTCCGCCTCAGCCTCCCGAGTAGCTGGGATTACAGGCATGTGCCACCATGCCCGGCTAATTTTGTATTTTTAGTAGAGACGGGGTTTTTCCATGTTGGTCAGGGTGGTCTCGAGCTCCCAACCTCAGGTGATCTGCCTGCCTTGGCCTCCTAAAGTGATGGGATTACAGGTGTGAGCCACCGCGCTTGGCCTTGTACCATTTTTATGATGTTGAGACAGGGCAGGGAAGAGGCACTGACATTTGTTTAACATATTGGGTCTTAATTTATCTTCTGTTCTTCATAAGAGCCCTGTGAATTATAGCCTATTGTATACCTGAGGAAACTGAGTGACAGAGTTGCAATCCCTCTTCAAGGTCACATATTTGTGATAGGTGCAAATCCAGGCTGTTAGACGTAAAGTGCTACGCACTTAGCTATCTGCCATTGAGAACTGGTGAAGTTTTAAAAGTCACAAATTGTGTGAATACCTTGATTTTGTTAGAGTACATTATAGTACACTAAATAGATATAATATATTCAATATTTTACTGAAATTAGATTTTTAAAAACCTTTCTGTAGTTGAAAGATGTCTTGGTGTTTTAAGAAGCCTTGATTGTACATGTACACACCCACATGTAAACAACTGAGGAAACAAATGCAGACTTGTTTTGTTCCGTTTTACAAAACTGATTGCAGGCTCAGTTAAGCATTTTGTTTTATGTTGTTAGATAGAATTAATGGAATATCATATTCATTATTTCCCTTAGTAAAATCTTACTAAACTAATACATTCTTTTTGGCAGATAATATTAAGAAAACTCAAAACATTGTTCCTTTTTCACCCAGAATATTAAGTATGAGACATTATTCAGTCATATGTAGAAAGAAAAAGAGATCTGGGATTTAATCCCAGGGCTACCATTTGTAAGTTGTGGAATTTGTGAGGAATTTATTGAGTCTCTTTTAAGAAAAAGTTGTTTATGGGTGCGTTGGCTAAGGGGATCTTAGGTTCTCTTCTGCTCTGTACCTTATTCTTGGTGCACTAAAATAAGAGCAAGGTTTTATTTATTTTGAGCAGATTTTAATTTTAGATTCTTACAATTGTATCTGTTCTGCTTAAGTATTGAAATAAATATATATTTTAGTTCATTAGAGGAAAGAGGTTATTTCAGTCTAAAACAATTCTTTGTCTGGAAAAGATAAAAAAAACTAGGACTTTTTTCCTTCAAGTGATGGTGTTTTTTTCTGAATGTGAATTCAAAGTAGCAGGTATTGAACAGTGTAAAGGAACTTAACCAAAGTGAGGCTTTGCAATTATTTCATTATTATTTTAAAATTTTATAATACAACATCATTTGAGTAGACTTTATTTTCTAAATGTATCAAAGAACATAATAGAAAGAATGTGGAAAAGTAGAAAAAGAATAAGCTTGATGATATCTGTGACGCATCCTGGAGGCCCATTGTAGAAATGTATACTGGAATAGTTCGGTTTTAGGAGTTTGGGGCAAGAGAATGAAGAGAACGTGTATTTCACAATAGGGAGCAGTATTCCAGCTAGTAAGAGAAGACTAAGACATAGGAGTTGAGGCTTACTCTTTTAGTAATAAACAGACTTTGTTTTGTTGTTGAGTTGTACGTTGAGAGAATTAAACAAGGGGCAAGGATATCAATAAGTATTTGGGGAGGCCAACTTGAAATAGAGTAGGTAACTACAGTTTTAAAACGTTTTTTCTGTGATCAACAAATCCATTAGGATAGATAGGTAGTAAAGAACAAGCACTCTTTGCTGATGTTTTATGTCCAGAGCTTTTTCTGTATTATTGAGGACTAAGGCTTAGACGTGGAGTACAAAAAATTAGGCCAGGCGTGGTGAGCCTGTAATCCCAACATTTTGGGAGGCCGAGGTGGGAGGATTGCTTGAAGCCAGATCAAGTCCAGCCTGCACAACAAAAGGAGACCCTGTATCTACAAACAACAAAAAGCCAATATTCAAGCGTTGGTAGAGAAACACTTTAAAAGCTAAATAGTCTGGCTAAGGTGGAGTAAGGGGGACTGGATATATACCCTCCCACCTGAAATGACTAGGTTTTTGAGAAACTATAGGCAAAGAAGGACAATAATCCCCAGAGATGGGGGCAAACAAGGTGCTGCCTTGAGAGAATTTCCACACTGCAGTACAGAGAGGGGGAACCCAGGTGGAGCTGAGCAGTTGAGAACCCAGGAGTTTTGAGAGACCAAGAAGGGGCTGGAGTGTACCAGGCAGAGTACTGGAAAGGAGATTGCTGCACAGAGAAGCATTTTGTTTTACACTGATGGGTAGAATTAATGGGATATCATTTTCTCAGTTCGAACGTTTCCCGTAGTAAAACCTTGCTGAACTGGTGTTCTGTTTTTGGCAAATGAAGGCCCTCTGTGTAGAGTCTCACAGGCTGAAATCAAGATGTTCGCAGGGTTGCCTTCCTCATTGGAGGCCCCGGGGAAGAATTTGCTTTCAGACTGTTGGCTGAATTTGGTTCTTTGTAGTTTTAGGACTGAGGCCCTCATTTCCTTCCCACCTGTCAGCCAGGTGCTAGCCTTTGTTTCTAGAGGCTTCTTGCCTCTTTTCTCTTCTCTTCTATGTGATACCCTCTGACAAAGGTGGGTCAGGTTTTTCTCTGACTTCCCTTCTGCTGCATCTCTCTGACTCCAGCTGGAGAAAGTTCTCTGCGCTCTTGTGTTTTCTCTCCCTCTCTCCCTTTCTCTCTCTCTCTCTCTCTCTCTCTGTGTGTGTTTAAAAATCACATGAAAGATTATGGCCACCTGGATAATTCAAAATGGTCTTGCTGTCTTCCTATTTTAAGGTCCATAACCTTCATTACACCTGCCAAGTCCTTTTTGCCATATGTACTGAGGTGAGTGGTTTCGTGTTCCCCCAAAATTCAGTTTCACTCAGAACATCAGGATGTGAACTTATTTGGAAATAACAGTCTTTATAGACATAATCAGTGAAGATGAAGTCATCTTAGATTAGCGAAGACCCAAATCCAAAGACTGGTATCCCCCTAAAAACATAAAGCAGAGACACAGACACAGAGGGAAGAAAGCCGTGTGAAGACAGAGGCCAAGAGTGGGATAAGGGCATCAGCAAGCCCAGGAATGCCAAAGATTGCAGGCAGCCACCCACAGACAGTAGGAAGGATTCTTCCCTGGAGCCTTCGGAAGGAGCGTGGTCCTGCTGACACCTTGATTTCAGACTTCTAGTCCCTGGAACTGTAAGAGAGTAGATTTCTGTTGCTTGAAGCCATTCGGTTTGTGGTGCTTTGTTTCCTCAGTTCCAGAAAACCAGTACACCATGCAACATACTCACAGAAGTCTGGGGATTCAGGCATGGGGACCTTGTCCACTATGCCTACCTTGAGTCTGCAGCTGAGATGTCAGAATTAGTAGACAAATACATGAAAACAATTCTTTTTTTTTGAGACGGAGTCTGACTCTGTCGCCCAGGCTGGAGTGCAATTGTGCGATCTTGGCTCACTGCAACCTCCGCCTCCCGGGTTCAGGTGATTCTCCTGCCTCAGCCTCCTAAGTAGCTGGGACTACAGGCATGTGCCACCATGCCCAGCTAATTTTTGTATTTTTAGTAGAGACGGGTTTTCACCGTGTTGGCCAGGATCGTTTTGATCTCTTGACCTCGTGATCCCCCTGCCTCGGCCTCCCAAAGTGCTGGGATTACAGGCATGAGCCACTGTGCCTGGCCCGGAAAACAATTCTTATAACTATTCCATATGTTCCATAAACTTAGAGGAGATGTTGAGCATATTGAGATGTAAAAGATGTAAAAAACCAAACATCTAGAGATGAAAACTATAGCATGTGATGTGAAAGTATATAAAATAGTAGATTAATGGCAGATTAGACATTGCAGAAGAGAGATTAATGAATTTGAGGACATAGCAATAGAAAACTATTCAAAAGTGGGGCTGGGCGTGGTGGCTCACCCCTGTAATCCTGGTACTTTGGGAGGCTGAGGTGGGTGGATCACCTGAGGTCAGGAGTTCAAGACCAGCCTGGCCAACTTGGTGAAACCTCGTCTCTACTAAAAATACAAAAATTAGCCAGGCATGGTGGTGCATGCCTGTAGTCCCAGCTACTTGGGAGGCTGAGGGAGGAGAATCGCTTGAACCCAGGAGAGGTGGAGGTTGTAGTGAGCCAAGATTGTGCCACTGTACTCCAGCCTGGGCAACAGAGCAACACTCCATGTAAAAAAACAAAAAATCAAAAAACTATGTGAAAGTGAAACACAGGGAGAAAAATGGCTGAAAAGTGACAATAGGGCTGTAGTTTGGATGTTTATTCCCCCATACCTCATGTTGAAATTTGACTCCCAGGGCCAGGCATGGTGGCTCACACCTGTAATCCCAGCACTTTGGGAAGCCTAGGTGGGTGGATCACTTCAGGTCAGGAGTTCGAGACCAGCTCGGCCAACATGATGAAACACCGTTTCTACTAAAAATACAAAAATTAGCCAGGCGTGGTGGTGCATGCCTGTAATCCCAGCTACTCAGGAGGCTGAGGCAGGAGAATCACTTCAACCTGGGAGGTGGAGGCTGCAGTGAGCTGAAATTGTGCCACTGCACTCCAGCCTGGAGGAGAGAGCGAGACACTATCTCAAAAAAAGAGAGAGAGATTTGATTCCCAGTGTTGGAGGTGGATCTAGTGGGAGGTGTTTGGGCCAGTGGGGCAGATCCCCCAAGAATAGATGAATTCCCTCCCGGGAGGTGGGTGAGTGAGTTCTTTATTCTCATAAGAGCTGGTTGTTAAAAAGAGCCTGGCACCACCACCTCTCCATTGCTTCCTCTCTTGTCCTGTGATCTCTGCATATGCCAGCTCCCCTTCGCCTTTCACCACGAATGGAAGCAGCTTGAGGCCCTCCTTAGAGCAGCTGTTGGCACCAAGCTTCTTGTACAGCCTGTAGAACTGTGAGCCAAATAAATCTCTCTCTCTTTTTTTTTTAAAATAAATTACCCAGCCTCAGGTATTCCTTGATGGCAATGCAAAGTGGGCTAACACACAGGGTATCAGTGATGTAGTTGGTGTTTCTAAAGGAGGGAAGTTGAGAAAAAATATTTGAAAAGTTAATGGCAGAAAAATTTCAAAACTGATGAGAACTATAAACCCACTGATTTTAGAAGCTTAACCAGTTCTATGTACAAGAAACATGAAGAAAACTGTACCAACGCATGTCATCTGATTGCTCAAAATCTGATCAAGAGAAAATCTTAAATGCATCTACGAAAAGAGACACGTTAAGTTCAGAGGAGCAATAATAAGAATCACAGCATGTTTCTGGTGGGAAACAATGCAAGCCAGATGACGTTGTGACAGTGTAGCAACAGTGTAGTATGGTCAGCCCTCTGGATCCGTGGGTTCTAGATCTGTAGATTCAACCAACCATGGATCACAAATATTGGAAAAAAAGATGGTTGTGTTTATAGTGAGCATGTACAGAGTTGTTTCTTCTTATTCCCTAAACAATATAGTATAATAATTTACATAGATTTATACTGTATTAGGTATTATAAGTAATCTATGGATGATTTAAAGTATATAGGAGGATATGCATAGGTTATATGCAAATACCACGCCATTTTACATAAGGGACTTGAGCATCTGTGGATTTTACTATCTATGGGAGGTCTTGGAACCAGTCCCCTACAGACACTGAGGGAGGATTGTACTAAAAGAAAAATCCCAGCCAGTCTAGTTCTATCCCCAGTGAAAATATTTTTCAGAACAAAGGCAAAATAGTGATAGTGTCAGATACACAAAAGATAAAAATTTATCATCAGCAGAGCTGTACATTAAAAAATGTTACAGGTTGTCCTTCATGTGGTAGGAAGAGGGTGGGAGATAGATATCTAGGAACCGTGAGCTAAACAAACCCGAGGGAATATATCTTAACTCATTTCCTAACTCTACGAAATGAAATGAAGAGCACTAGAAGCAGCAGTTTATAGGTGGATAGAGAAGCTTTTTAAAAATCATGTGTTTAGAAAAGATAATTGGCTGTTTAAAAAATAGTAACAATGTATTATGAATTTTATTATATATGTACAAGTAAATTATGTGACAACAATAACACACAGGAGGAGAGCCATGGAAGTACACTGTTGTGAAGTTCTCATGCTCTACATGAAGTGTTATCTTTTTTTTTCTAAGTGACAGCAAGTTTATTAAGAAAGTAAAGGAATAAAAGAATGGCTATTCCATTGGCAGAGCAGCCAATAAAATCATCTGAAGGCAGTTTGTGATGACTTAAAGGCATATATGATAAACCTGAAGACAAACCAGAAATAGCCCAACAGAGATATAGTGAATAAGTAAACAAAGAAAATAAACTAGAATCATAAAAAATACTTAATCTATGGGAACGTAGAAGAAGGGAAGCTAACACATGGGGCAAATAGAAAACAAAAAGCAAGTTGATAGATTTAAACCTAACTATCAATAATCACTTTAAACGTAATGTTCTAAACACTACAACTAAAAGGCAGAGATAATCAAATTGAATATAAAAGCAAGACTGAAGTATATCTGCTTGCAAGATACCCACTGTAAAGACAAAGCTAGGTTAATGGCAGTAGGAGAAAAAAGATATACCATGCTAATTTTAATCAGAGCAAAGTTGGAGTGGCTATATGATTATCAGACAAGGGCAAAGAATATTACCAGTCATAAAGAAGATCATTTCATCGTGTTGAAGTGGTTTGTTCACCCAAAGAGCCTAATGATAGTTAGCATATATCTGCCTAATGACATAGCTATTAAGTACATGAAGCAAAAACGGAAAGTGTAGTCAGAATCACAATTACATTCAGATATTTCAACACCCCTCTTTCAATAATTGATAGAACATATAGAAGAAAAATCACGATATAGAAGATTTGAGTAATGCTATCAACTGACTTGACCTAATTAACATTTATAGAACACCCAAGAATAGAATATATGTTCTTTTCCAGTACAATGGGGGCATTTACCAAGAGAGATCACATTCTTTGCCATAAAATAAGTCTCAATACATTTTAGGATTTTAAGTCATACAAGATACACTCTGTAAGGACAATGAAATTAAATAAGTGTCAGGAAACTTACCTAGAAACAATCTACAAAATCCCCGAGTATTTGGTAATTGATAACATACTTTACAAATAACTCACTGGTCAAAGAATAATCAAAAGGGAAATTTGAAAGTGCTTTGAACTGAATGAAATGAAAACAAAACGTTTTAATATTTGATGTGTCTAAAAAGTTTTTAAAGGTCAATTTATAGCACGAAATACCTGTATTACAATAGAAAAAAGGCCTCAAATCAGTTTCTGCAGATTCAACGAACAGATCCCAAAGAAGGGAAATCTTTTTTTTAAAAATCATGAGAGAAGAAATCAATGAAATAGAAAACAGGAAATCACTGAGAAGAACCCTGAAATTGATAAACAATGCCAGACTGATCAGCAAAAAAGAAGAGACCAATTGCCAGTATTAGGAATGAGAGAGGTGACATCACTACATATTGAACAGTGATTAAAAGGATAATAATGGCATATTATGAACACCTTTATCCAACAAATTCAACAACTTAGAGAAATGGACAAATTTCCTTAACAGGCAAAACTATTAAAGCCATTTCAAATATTCTGGGAATGTTAGAAACATTCTCACAAATAAAGCTTTAGGCCAGGAGGATTTACTGTCAGTTCTATCATATAGTTAAGGAAGAAATAATAGCAGTTCTGCACAGATTCTTCTAGAAAATTGAAGATATGGGAATATTTCATAATTCACTGAGGTCAGCATTACCCTGATATCAAAACCAGGCAGACAATACATGAAAACTGAAAACTGCAGGCCAGTGTCACGAACATAAATGCTTAAGTTCTAAATAAAATTTTGGCAAATGAAATGTAACACTGTATAAAAATGATAATACATCATGACTTTTGCAAAGCCAATCCATGTGATTTTATTAACATGCTAGGAAAAAAAAAGTCATATGGTTGTAACAATACATGCAGAAAAAGCATATGACAAAATTCAATATCCGTTTCTGGTAAAATCTCTCAGCAAAGTAGGCCTGAAATGGGATGTTATCATTCTAATAAAATGCATCAGGCCGGGCGTAGTGGCTCATGCCTGTAATTCCAGCACTTTGGGAGGCCGAGGCGGGTGGATCGCCTGAGGTCAGGAGTTCGAGACCAGTCTGACCAATATGGTGAAACCCTGTCCCTACTAAAAATATAAAACTTAACTGGGCGTGGGGGTGTGCGCCTGTAGTCCCAGCTATTCGGGAGGCTGAGACAGGAGAATCACTTGAACCTGGGAGGTGGGAGGTGGAGGTTGCAGTGAGCTGAGAAATCGCACCCCTGCACTCCAGCCTGGGCGACAGAGTGAGACCGTCTCAAAAAAAAAAAAAAAAAAAAAAAAAAAAAAAAAAAACAAAAAAAAAAAAAAAAAAAAAAAAAAAAAAAAAAACTACAAAAAACCTACTGGTAACATCATACTTAATGGTGAAAGACTGGATGCTTTCCCCCCTGAGATGAGATCAGGAACAAGGCAAGGACATCTGTTCTTACCACTTCTATGTAACATCATTCTGGAGGTTTTTTTAAAAAACAAGTCACTGAAGTTGGAAAGGAAAAAGTAAAACTGTATTTCACAGATGATATTTTCTATCCAGAAATTCTGATGGGATCTGTTATAAAAAAGCTATTGGAACCAGTAAGTAAATTCCTCAAGGTTACAGGATAGAAGATCAAGATACAACAATTGTATTTCTATATATTGGCAGTTAATAATTGGAAATTGAATTTACAACCCAATATCACTTATATGCGATAGCATCAAAAATATGAAATACTTAGGGATGCGTGAGACCTTAGTACTATAAACTATAAGACATTGTTGAGAGAAATTAAAGAGTACCACAATAAGTGGAGACAGATACTGTGTTCATGGATTAGAAGACACTTGTCTTCATCAGTTTGGGCTGCTATAACAATACCATAGACTAGGTGGCTTACAAAACAAATATTTTTTACAGTTCTGGAGGCTGAAAGTCCTACATCAGGATGCCACCATGGTTAAGTTCTTGATGAGGACCCTATTCCTGGTTCACGGATGTTTGTCTCCTCGCATCCTTCCATGGCTGAGAGCAGAGACAGAGAAAGCAAACTCTCTTCTGTCTCCTCCTGTAGGGGCACCATCCCATCATGAGGATTGCCCTCTTGTGACCTAACTACCCCCCATGGGCTCCCATCTCTAACGGCCATCACACTGAGGATTAGGGTTTCAATTATGAATTTGGGGGTGGGGACAGAAGCATTCAGTCTGTAACAGCAATATTAAGAGGTCAGCTCTCCTCAAATTGATACAGATCCAACACCATGCCTGTCAAGATTCCAGCATACTTTGTAGAAATTGACAAGTTGATCTAAAATTCAGATGCAAATTCTATGGACTTAGAATAGCCTAAACAACTTTGAAAGATAACAAAATTAGAGGATTGACCATCTGACCTAAAGACTCTCTTAAAGCTGCAGTAATCAAGACTGTGTAGTGTGGCTGGGCATGGTGGCTTCTGCCTGTAATCCCAGCGCTTTGGGAGGCCGAGGCAGGCAGATCACTTGAGGTCAGGGGTTCGAGACCAGCCTGTCCAACATGGTGAAACCCCGTGTCTACTAAAAATACAAAAATTAGCCTGGTGTGGTGCATGCGCCTGTAATCCTAGCTACTTGGGAGGCTGAGGCAGGAGAATCGCTTGAACCTGGGAGGCGGAGGTTGCAGTGAGCTGAGACGTGCCACCGCACTCCAGCCTGGATGACAGATCAAGACTGTCTCAAAAAAAAAAAAAAAAAAAAAAGTGTGTGATGTTAGCATAAAGATAAACAGATCAAATCAGCAGAATAGACTGTCCAGGAATAGATACATACATATATTATCAATTGATTTTTGACAAAGGTGCCAAGGGAATTTAGTGGGAAGATGTTTTTTTTTAAACAAATGGTGCTAGAACAATTGTTTAATTATAGGCAAAAAATGAACTTCAGTCCATACCTGGCACCATTTGCAAATTGTAACTCAAGGGATCATCGGCTTAAATATAAATCCTAAAACTATAAAACTTGTAGAAGAAAATGTAGGAGAAAGTCTTTGTAACATTGAACTAGGCCATAATTTTTTAGGTAGGATAGCAAAAGCACAATCCATAAAAGAAAAAAATTGATAAATTGGACTTCTAATAAATTTTGTTCTTTTAAAGATACTGTTAAGAGAATAAAGAGAGTCTACAGACTGGGAGAAAATATTGACAAATCACATACCTGATAAAGGAGTTGTATTCAGAGCATATAAAGAACTTGCCAAACTCAGTAATTAAAAAAAAAAAAATGAAAAAACAGGCAACAGATTTGAAGAGACACTTAGCTAAAAAAGACATAAATGGATGGCAGATAAGCTCGTGAACAGATGTTCACATCATTATTAGATAAATGCAAATTAAAACAGCAATAAGATATTACTGTGCACCTGCCAGAATGGTTAAAATATTATTTTTAGTGAAAATGTGGATGTACTTGATCTCTGCTGGTGAGAGACTGTAAAATACAACCACTATGGAAAACATTTTGGCAGTTTCTTAAAATGTTAAACATGTATCTACCATATGACCTATGTATTTCCCAAAAGAAATGATCGCATAGGTCCACACAGACTTGTACATGAGCATTTATGACTATTTTATTTTTAATAGCCACAAATTGGGAACAACATAGATTGTTTGCAGGTGAATGGATGCAGTCCAATAGCAATTCAATCTAATCTCAAAATAGTTGTGCTAGATAACAGAAGCCAGACAAAAGCAAGAGTATATATCACACAATCCATTTGTATAATGTTCTAGAAAATGCATCTTTTCTAAAGCACAGAGTCAGTGGCTGACTGGGAATCAGAGGGAGGTGGGGAGTGGCAGGAGGCAGGGATTATAAAAGGATATGAGAAAATTTGGGGGTGATGGATGTGTTTATGTTCATTAGCTTAATTATGGTGATGGTGTCATTGGTGCATTCTCATGACAAAACTTATCAAATGATATACCCCATGTGTAGGTTATTTTATGTAGCTCAATAAAGCTGTTAAAAATTAATATTTCTTATTTTTGTATATGTTATAATTTTGTTCATTTTGTAGTGACAATTGAGAATTAATTCTGAGGCTACTTCTTTAGTTCAGCCTGTGATCTTTTTCCTGAGAGGATCTTTTCCTGTTAACATTTAGCTATATGGATTGTAATATGGTTTGTTTATGGAACTCATTTTTATTGATTACTCAGCACTATAGCAGGCATTGGGAAATAAAAAATGAGGAGGAGAAATATATTCATGCCTCATGGACCTTTAATCTAGAGATTTGTAATGAGACCTTTGCAAGCATTTCTAAGGAATATAAGAAGTTTAGGGGCCAGGCGTGGTGGCCCATTCCTGTAATCCCAGCACTTTGGAAGGCTGAGGTGAGTGGATCACCTGAGGTTAGGGGTTCAAGACCAGCCCAGCCAACATGGTGAAAACCCGTCTCCACCGAAAATACAAAAATTAGTCTGGCGCAGTGGCGCATGCCTGTTATCCCAGCTACTCAGGAGGCTGAGGCAGGAGAATCGCTTGAACCCGGGAGGCGGAGATTGCGGTGAGCCGAGATGGCGCCATTGCACTCCAGCCTGGGCAATGGAGTGAGACTCTGTCTAAAAAAAAAAAAAAGTTTAGGAAATGGTGGAATTTATGTTGCCTAAAAACATTACAGCATATTAGAAGGAATAGCTTAATTTTTTCTTGCTCTGGGACAAGGGCACGTTTCTGAACCTGAGGTCCGTCTGTAAAATGAGGGACCTTCCCTCTCAGAAAATATTAAGGTAGCACCTGGCTGAGTGCAGTGGCTCACATCTGTAATCCCAGCACTTCGGGAGGCCGAGGTGAGTGGATTGCTTGAGCCCAGGAGTTTGAGACCAGACTGGACAACATGGTGAAACCTCACCTCTACAAGAAATACAAAAATCAGCCTGGCATGGTGGCATGCGCCTATAGTCTCAGCTACTTGGTAGGCTGAGGCGGAAGGATCACCTGAGTCTGGGAAGTCAAGGCTGCAGTGAGCCATGATCACACCACTGTCTCAGAAAAAAAGATAGCACCTTTACGTATCCAGAACAATGCCTGCTATGTTACATACCTAAGAATGACAGGCATACCTTGGAGATACTGCAGGTTTGGTTCCAGTGTACTGTGATGAAACAAATGTGGCAATAAAGTGAATCACACAAATTTTTTGATTTCTCAGAGCATATAAAAATTATACTTACAGTATAATGTCATTTACCAAGTGTGCAATAGCAATATATGTACATGCCTTTGTTGCTAAAAAATGGTAACAATCATCTGAGCCTTCAGTGAGTTGTAATCTTTTCGCTGTTGGAGGTCTTGCCTTGATTTTGCTAAAGGTTGCGTGACTGGCAATTTCTTAAAATAAGACAACAGTGTAGTTTGCCATATTGATTGACTCTTCCTTTCACAAAAGATTTCTCTGTAGCATGTGATGCTGTTTGACAGCATTTTACTCACAGTAGAAGTTCTTTCAAAATTGAAGTCAATCCTCTCAAACCCTGCCCTTGTTTTATCAACTAAGTTTGTGATATTCTAAGTCCTTTACTGTCATTTCCACAATGTTCACAGCATCTTCACCAGGGTAGATTCCATCTCAAGAAACCACTTTCCTTGTTCATCCCTAAGAAGCAGCTCCTCATTCATTCAAGTTTTATCATGAGATTGCAGCAGTTCAGTCACATCTTCAGGATCCACCTCTAATTCCAGTTCTCTTGCCATTTCTACCACATCTGCAGAGACTTTCTCCACTGACATCTCAAAGTTATCACTTCCTTCAAACTCCAGGTGAGGTTGATATTTTGACCTCCCATGAATCGCAGATATTCTTAACGGCATCTAGAATGGTGCATCCTTTCCAGAAGGTTTTCAGTTTACCTTGCACAGTCCATCAGAGGAATCTGTAGCAGGTATAGCCTTACAGAATGTATCTTAAATAATATGACTTGAAAGTCAGAATTACTCCTTGATCCATGGGCTAGAGAATGGATGTTGTGTTAAGGCATGAAAATATTGATCTTCTTAAACATCTCCACCAGGGCTCTTTCATCTCCATCAGCAGGTGCATTGTCAATGAGCAGTAGTATTTTGAAAATCTTTTTTTTTTGAGTAGCAAGTCTTAACAGTAGGCTTAAACTATTTAGTAAATCATGCTGTAAACAGTTGTGCTGCCATCTGGGCAGGTTTGTTGTTCTTGTTTATAGAGCACAGGCAGAATGGGCTTAGGGTAATTCTTAAGGGTTTTAGGATTTCTGGAATGGTGAATGAGCACAGGCTTGAACTTAAAGTCCCTTTCTGCATTTGCCTGTAACCAGTGAGTCAGCCTGTTGATTGAAGCTTTGAAGCCAGATATTGAACTTCTCTCTCTGGCTATGCAAGTCCTAGATGGCATCTTCTTCTAGTGTAAGGCTGTTTTTGTCTACCTTGAAAATCTGTTGTTTCGTGCAGCCACTTTCATTGATGGTCTTAGCCAGATCTTCTGGATAACTTGCTACAGCTTCTCCATCAGCACTTGCTGCTTCAACTTGCGCTTTTATGTTATGGAGATGGCTTCTTTCCTTAAACCTCATGAACCAACCTCCGGTAGCTTCAAACTTTTCTTTTGGAGCTTCCTCACCTCCCTCAGCCTTCATAGATGTGAAGAGTTACAGCCTTGCTCAGGCTGTGACTTTAGGGAATGTTGTGGCTGGTGTGATCTATCCAGAACACAAAACCTTTCTCCGTATCAGCAGTAAGGCTGTTTTGCTTTCTTGTCATTTGTGTGTTCACTGGAGTAGCACTTTAATTTCCTTTAAGAACTTTTCCTTTGCATTCACAACTTGGCTAACTGGCATAAGAGGCCTAGCTTTCAGCCTGTCTCATTTTTTGACATGCCTTTCTCACTAAGCTTCTAGCTTTTGATTGAAAATGAGAGATGTGTGACTCTTCCTTTCATTTGAACACTTAGAGGACATTGTAGGGTTATTACATGGCCTACTTTCAATATCGTTGTGTCTCTGGGAATGGGGAGGCCCTAAGAGAAGGAGAGAGATGAGGGAACGGCCAATCAGAGGAGCAGTCAGCACACACAACATTTATTGTTAAAGTTTGGTATCTTTTATGGGCACAATTTGCAGCGCCCCCAAACAATTAACATAGTAACATCAAAGATCACTGGTCACAGATCATAACAGATGTAATAATAATGAAAATGTTTGAAGTATTGCAAAAATTACCAAAATAAGACATGGAGAAATGAAGTGAGCATGTGGTATTGGGAAAATGGCACAGATAGACTTGTTCAATACAGAGTTGCCACAAACCTTCACGTGGTATCTGCAAAGCATATTAAAGCAACATGCAGACGGCTTTGGGTATACCTGTAGTAGATAACTTTTTTTTTTTTTTTTTTTTGAGACGGAGTCTCACTCTGTTGCCCAGGCTGGAGTGCAGTGGCGCAATCTCTGCTCACTGCAACCTCTGCCTACTGGGTTCAGGCAATTCTCCTGCCTCAGCCTCCTGAGTAGCTGGGACTACAGGCGCGCACCACCATGTCCAGCTAATTTTTTTTTTTTTTTTTGTATTTTTAGTAGAGACAGGGTTTCACCATGCTGGCCAGGCTGGTCTCGAACTCCTGACTTCGTAATCTGCCTGCCTCGGCCTCCTAAAGTGCTGGGATTACAGGTGTGAGCCACCATGCCCGGCCAGTAGATAACTTTTAAAAATGTTTTTTTTAAAAAGACTGTGAGATATTTAATTGGAATAAAACTATCTTGTGTAAAATAAGTATAATTCTTGACACACCTTTATCTTTTATAACACAAATGATTTGAAACGGTCATGTCTTTCTTTCACCACGCCTACCTAAAGCAATAGATTAACAACCATGGTTCTCTAGCCTACTAAAGAATAATAATTATGTAATTTACGTAATACTAATTATTGTCGTACCTCACATATCTGAAAGTAACTTACTTGGAAACCATAAAGAAGAGAAAATGCTGTTAAGCAGGCAAAAGAGAGGCCAAAGACCATGCACTTTAGGTTACGAATTGGACCTGGAAGGTACAGCTTTGATCCAGGTCAGTTTATTCTTTAGATACAACTTTTAAAAGTTGCGTATATGATACCTTTACCCATAGGCTGTTGGGGGAGGGAAGAGATTGTTCCTGGACACATGCTCGTTTCTAGTAACGAAAACCAGGAGCCAATATACCTGGTAGAAAGAAGATGAAAGGGAAAACTAGCAAGTGAGCCTGGAGTCTCAGGAAGGATGGTAGTTTGGTGTGGGAGCTGATAGCACTGTTGCTAGTAGCCTCTCGTGCTGTAACTTAATAAAAGCAAAAATTCATTAAATGCTTATTTTATGACAGGCATTGTGTCAGTTGTATGTGCATTATTTAATACTTACCAATGTCTACAGACCCGTCATTAGCCATATTTTATAGATGAAGAACCTGTGATTCAGCAATGTTGTCACATAGAAGTGCAGCAGGACGTGAACCCAGGTCTGCCTAGAACTCAGTTGTGTGCATGCAGCCATCGTTTTATATGCTCTTCCAGTAATTAGCACAATAAAACAATTGACTCTAATTATACTCTTTTTGAATAAAGAAAACAGAATGTTTGGTTTTTTTTTTTAAAGGCTGGAAAATATAAAATTATTTACATTTTTTAAAATTTTAAATTTTTAAAAATTTTAAATAGTTCAAATTGCAGTTTTTCCACTAAGAGATGTTATGATATTGTTTTATAAAAAATTTTACTTTCTACAAAGATAAATGTACATTGTAAATTTGTTAAATCTATGTAATTTTTGAATAAGAAACTGTGAGTTGATTTTATTATATTACCTTGTCTACTAAAGGAAGTGAATCTCCCCAGCTGACCCATATTAATTGCTAAATTAATTGTGTTTGTTTATACTCCATGCTATTCCAAAGGGCATTAGGACAGTTGCAAACCTTTATGTTTATTCATAACTGCAGTAGTTAGGGACAGCTCTGCTCCCTTGCTCACTGCCAGCTCAGAGGTGGTCTCTGCATGCAGATCTGCAGCATGAACAGCTCTGAGAGCAGAGGTTTGTGTTCGTTCATCACCGCATCTCCACTGCTTGGAAATAAAGGTGTTGAAAAAGCATTAGTTGCCTACTTTCAAAAACATTGAATTATAATTGTAAACAGTTCATTGAATTTATCCTTGACATAAATTTTATCTTGACTCTTGATTTTATAAACTTTTGTAATTATTATCACCATCATTTTGAAACTCAGTTTTAAATTTTATTTTTTTACCTGTAAAAAATATGATCTGACATGTTGGGCCAAATACCCTCCCAATGACATACCTAACAGGGCTCTGTCTTTTACTAAGTCTGTTCTTATTATTGTACTTACCATTTTGTGCCAAGGAGGAAAAGGTCACTTGAGATTGCCAGTCTCTGTGACTTTTTCTTTCCCACTTGGAATTGTTTACCAAAATTTCTGTGATACAGTGATTTTTAAAAAATCTCAGGAATTAAGAGTCAGCTCTGCCACTTGCATGCTCTACAGCTGTGGCAAGTTGCATGGTCTGCTCCCCTTCTGTCATATTGGGGCAGTAACGCTACCTGCCTCGTGGGATTGCTGTGGCAAGTAAATGAGTTCGGATAATGTCTGTAAATCACTTAGAATAGTGCTTGGCACATAAGGGCTCAATAAATGCTAATTATTATTTTTAGGGCTTTTATGAGGCTTAAATTAAATGGGATTATGCATGTAAAATGTTCAGTAGAGTATCTGGCATTTATTAAGGGCTCAATAAATGCTAGTGGCTCTAATTTAAATATTCCGGTGCCTATATGTCTAAAGAGGCTGTGCCTTTGGATCTCTGCACACGTCATATTTTTAGTGAATTTACTTTAGGGCATGGAAAAAAACATTAGTTTCTATACTGACTTTTCCCAATAGGTACAAGTTACAATGTTAAAAAAATTTAAATAAATACATACTATAATTATTTTATGATTTCTAAGTTTAGATCATTTGTTACTTTTTGTTTATTTTTACTATTTAAAAGTATAGATCTTGATTAATATCAATTTCAATATCTAACCTGTTTTTCTTCTTTTCTTGTTACCCTTTTTATAGGTTTGTGGAATCTTGCTTCCCTTTTTTCCAACCTTTGTTTATTTGTATTGATGCCCTTTGCCTTTTTCTTTCTGGAATCAGAAGGCTTTGCTGGCCTGAAAAAGGTAAGTGAATCTAGTATTGGAATTAAATTGGTTAAGTGAGGAATTAAATATCATTCACATTGAACTAGAAAAAGCAGACTTAAATTATTGAAATGGAATATAAAAATTTAAATGAGTAATAAATAATATTAACAACACATTGTTAACAATAACAATAATTCTGCATATGGAATTATTTTGCATGTCCATGAGAGAGACATCTTTTAGACCTGTGAGCACTTTTACAGCATGCGTACATTTAGTGTAACGGATAAACCTGATATAATAGCTTCTATTCTTTTCTTAGAGTATCTTATTTAGTTTAAGGTGACAGTAAAGTGTTATTTCCATGGGCTCCCCTTTCTGTTGTCTAGCTGTTATTCCATACGTTAACAGTCTGCAGCTGAAAACTGACAGCTGATTTCACATTTAGTAAATATACCAGGATCAGAATGAATGACTCTGGCAGTCAAACCTGACATTAGAAAACTGGCTTTTATGCATTGGAATTTAAAAAATCATGATGTATTCTTAAGAGAGGCAATTAAAATTTAGTCAATGGCCGGATGCAGCGGCTCACACCTGTAATCCCACCACTTTGGGTGGCTGCAGCAGGAGGGTCGCTTGAGGCCAGTACTTCGAGACCAGTTTGGGCAACACAGTGAGACCCTGTCTGTACTAAAAATAAAAAAAAAATTAACTGGGTGTGGCGATGGGTACCTGTGGTCCCAGCTCCTCGGGAGACTTAAGGTGGGAGGATTGCTTGAGCCTGCAGGTTGAAGCCACGATGTGAGCTGTGATCGCGTCACTGCACTCCAGCCTGTCTCAGAAACAAACAAAAACCAAGAATGAACAAGAAGAAGAAAGGAGGTCATTGTAGACTCTTGAGAAGGCAATTTCTGTAGAATTTTGGAACCATAACTTTTGATGGATATTCATTCATTCAACAGAGAATGAATTTTATTGAGAATTCAGAGTTTTATTAACCAGTTCCTTAAGTAGCAGTTATTTTGCTATTTATAGGAGCTTGCTGGGGACACAGATGAAAAGATGGGGCTCCGGCCTTCAAGGGTCGGACAGTGGGAGAAATGACAGATGTAAACAAATAAGATGCAGTTTGAAGCCCTTTTATATAATGAAGTCTTATGGGAAACCCTGAAAGGAATGGATATCTTGATTTTCCTGGGGAATCTGAGCAGGCTTCACAGGGGAAGTCAACCTGGACTTGGGCTGGGACTTGAAGGATGAGCAGGGCTTTGCTAGAGTGTGGCATTCCAGGCTTGAGCAAAGGCCCAGAGCTCTGACAGAATTGAGGGAATGGCCAGTACTTAGATACTGGAGAATGGTGAGAGATGAGGGTGCACAAGCTGCTTGCCAGGGTTGAATTCTGGAGGCCTGGAGTCCTCCGTCTGGTCATTTGAGTTTTATGTTGTAGGCAACAGAGAAGCCAGAATAGGATTTTTGAAAATAATTGTCCTCATCTACCATTTGAGTATATTTAGAGATAAATATGCATTTTAGACTTTGTGCAGGTCACAAAGGAAAGGAGTACAAAGGAATACATGCCCCACACAGTGCAGAACACTGTTCTGTAGATCGTGGTGCCGAATCAGTCCTGCACCTGACTCTGTGACATTGCCTGCCGACGTTTGCTTAAAATAAGTAAAGTTCTTCCCTCTTCCTGACGCTTCCTCTTGTGTAATCGTACCACATACAAAAAACAAATGAGAAAGCTTGGTGTGAACTATATTTTCGTATTTGACATTGTAGGCAGTATTTACCTAATTTATACTTTTTATAAAAATCTAGTTGAATAGATTGTTATTTACAATAACAGGGTGTAATATGGACAAACTCTTTGCCTCCAAGTTATTTTCTTCCCTTCTTGTGAATTAACCAACTAGGAAAGGGACTTGGCTAAATCTGTTTGAAGAATTAGCAACAATCTCCAGAATTAAAAAAGAAAAAATGACAAAAAATCCCAATGACATGTCATTTTTCTCCTCTTCCCCCTTAATAGACTTAAAGTCAAAGGGAGAATCAGCTGAGGAGGGATCCTAGAAGGTAATTAGAGATATTTCACACATATGATTGTACAGCACTTATTTCCTCTTTTTAAAAAAAATTTTTAGTCTTTTTATACACGATTAATATTCTTTTCTTAGCACATCTTTGACCATGTTAGTTGCCTAAACATCACTCGAGGGTCACCAGCTGTGTTTCCTGACCTCAAATGGGACTGAAATATTGAATGACTGTAGGATACAGGCAACTATGAATCCAATTAATTCCCAAACACAGCAGAAGACTTAAAAAGAGAGCAGTGAGGTGTAGCCCCGGATGACTGCCATTTGTCTGACTTGGGAAGTTGTAATAGGTGCTGCAGAAAACCAAATTAAAGAATTTGGTTGTTAATGCCATTAAAGGAAGGAGGGAGATGGGATTCCAGCTTGAAGGTAGGGGCGGAAGAATCATTTTAAAGTTGGAGAGTCTGACTATACCGATATGCTGAAGAAAAGAGGCCAGCAGAAGATGGTGAAGCTGCAACCGTCAGAAAATTTGGCATCAGTCAGACTGCCTGGGCAGGTGATTTCATTTAAACCGCGGGGTTGCTTTCTATAAAACGAGTGTAATAATGATGTTTACTTTATTGTATCATTTTGGTGATTAAATAAGATGTGATTGTTCATGTAATGCACATAGCCCAGGACTTCACTTAGTAAATGTTAGCTATTATTAAATTACCTTTATCTTCGAGGTAGTCTTTAAATGCATTTGACTAATAAGTATTCTATAAAATATCACTAATCACTAATAAGTATTCTAGAATACTTATTATCACTAAATATTCTATAAAATATGGGCCTCAGAAAGCAAGCAACTGAATACAATACAGTCATCTTTTAATTCCTCACAGATTATTATCTCAGGCAGTTTTAAAATATGTTTCCCATTTTGAAATGGCATGTACTGAAGTAGAATAACTCAGCTTGAGCATTACAGCTAGCATACTTTGAAACAAACTTGTTTGAAGATAAGATGTGTCCTAGATCCTAGTAGAAATGTGTAGAAAGTTTTAAAATTAAGCTAATCAAGGCATGTTATTTAAAAATATTCGTATTTTTCAGTTTTAAAATCAGTCACATGAAAGTTGGAAAGGTTATTAATATTGTGTCGTTAAGTCTAAATGTGTTAAGCATACCTTTGAGCCCTTTCATGTTGTATATTTCTGTAGTCTAGAATCATTTGTTAATTACCTGTGTAAGTTCTAAATAACATTTTTAAAGATACGTGGTTCTTTACACAGTACTTATTAGAATTAACTTTACTGCTTTATTGAAATTAATGTTGATTGATCACAGTCATTAAAATGTTTAACATATTTGGCTAATAAGTACATATATTTATGTATATTCCTTTAAAGCTGCTTGCTCATCGATTACATTTGACACATATAGTTTCTGAAGTGATACTGAAGAGAGGCTAGAAACATTTCTAATTGGTAGATTCAGCACACTAATTTGAGCAATGACAAACTTGTAATATGGTTAAGTAAAATTTCCTTTTTTTTTTTTTTTTCCTGTGGCCACCCTCCTGGTGCTGTTTTACTGTGTCTAAGTCTGGTGTATCCCTAAATGGCATATGGCCCCACTCTACTCCCATGGATTCCCCTGGGCAATCGATGTTCAAACAGCTTCTTGCATATTGTGCCGAGATGCGGAAATTGGCCACTGGCCATGGGCGGATGCAGAGCTTGAATTGAAAATCAAATTAAGCAGAATTCTCTACTTAGTTTTTAATTAAACCACTATGTTAATTCAAACAGGACATATTAGGCCTGGGGGGTTGACTATGTCCTTTTAAGGGCCTTCAATAGCTTTGCTTCTCTCTTCTTATGGTGGCGGTGGTGTGTGTTTCTGTTTTACTAGGACCATCTCCTTGCTATTCCCTTACTTTATAATTCTCCAGTGTAAGAGGATAGAAACGGTTTTGATAAAGTAAAACTTTTTTAGTAAGCAGCTAACTTTTATCTTGGAATTTAGACTTATTGTTAGCATTTAAATATTTACCAAATTTATTTGCTGTCACCTACGTGTATTGTATTGAGCTTTAGGTATGTTCATAGGTATTTGAAAGTGACTCTGTTTACATCTTAATTTTTCAACTCTGATAAAAAGGTTCCATTTGGTGATTTTTGTTTTGTTTGGCAGTAAGCCTGCTTTTTCTGCAGTATGTGGCTCTTAGGGCTCAGGGAACATCTTAAGGCAGACATCACTGCTGTACTTATCATACCTCAGATTGGCTGTGTGATTTATCTCCCTCCTCCACTCCAGAAAAGACCTCCAGGTTATCTGGATTAATATCAGAGATCTTTTCTGATTTTGTAAGGAACTCTGGAGGTATAACCTCTGGCCAGTGTTTAAATGGTAGTTAGGAATATATTTGTTTTATATTATATCTTAACATCTTATTTTGAATTAAAATGTTAGGAGGAAAAAAATTCAACAACTTAATGAAAGTGGGAGAAAATATCTCCATATGATTGTTATGTAAATTTTATGACAGATTAATTCATAAACCCAAGATTTTTCTGGGAGTAAATTTCTCTTGTACTTCACTTTAATGCCTATCTTTGATTTGAAGTCATAGCATAAAAGGTAACATAAGCAACATCCTGACCAATTATCCAAACCATCCAGACATCCCCGAATGGCCAGAGCATAGCACACGGTCTGTAGGATTAAGAGGTTAACTCCTATAACTTCAAACAAAGTGCTTGATAATAAAAGCAAAAAGTACAAAATTTTAGGTAACTTCCTTTCTTAATTAATTGGACTGACCAGGTGGAAGCGAAGAGTTCTGTGCTGGTGCTTGGAATGTCTATAAAGCTGAGCAACATGACAGCACAATAGAGGAGGAACAAAGATTTTTTTAATATGTTTCTATCCTGTGTCACAGTTTGAAATTGTCCTGGTTTATGTCCCTTTTGGCAAACTTACATAAAAGTGACCTTGTACTGTATTTTATGACCAGATGACTTTTTCCCCCCAGTGGCTAATTTGTATCAGGCCTCCATCTTAAAGAGACACAGAGTGAGTAGGAAGTCCAGCTTCTGTCTCCACGAGCTTTCATTGCATTCTTTCATTATTTTTGCTCGTTTTTTGCCACTGATGATCCATAAATTGTTGGAAATGAGTGATTAAGGAAGTGCTGCTTAGTGTTAGTGGCACATGCGCATATTTGGCCTGGTTCTGGTGGGTGAGAGGAAATCACAGACAAAAGGGAAGCCCCTGCTGGGAACCCTGCAAGGAAATTTAACTTGGGTCATGTTTTGATCTTAGTGTTTATTACAGAAAATGAAGCCATATCTCACTAACTATTGTTATGTGTTAATTTGATTTTCCCAACACCTTCAAGAAAAAAAATCATAGAGCAATTTATTAATAGAAATCCTCTACCATCCCCCAATTGAGAGCACTAGTTTTTACCTTAGAAGTGGTTATGGATCAGAATGATTATTTTGAAAATACTCTATTCTGATAATGCTGTGATACTTCAGCTTCCTTTTGGAATTGTTTTACTGTAAAGGTGTGGTTATAACCATGTAAAGTGAGCATTTGAAACATCAAATCTGGGCATATGGGAACTCAGAAAGAAATAGGAAAGTATTATTTTGAGGAAAAGAGTAAATACATTTATTTCATTTAAAAATCATTTGAGTTTATAAAAATTTTGAATTGAAAATCATTTAGTTCAGGAAATGACATTAATTTTGTCACTGTTCTTAATACAATTGGATCTAGGAGGCCACTAAATTATGGCTTTATAGTATCTGTTATTGTTAAGTAACAGCTTTTTTTTAAAACGTCACTCAGTTTCCATATACATTGTAATGGTATACTTTGAATTGAACACTATATAGTATGTTCATCTTTGCCTCTCAGTATCGAAAAATGATAAATTTCTATATTTAAAGGCTAGATTGTCTCTTTATTTGCATAACAGTGGCAAAAAATAGGAACTTTGGAATTCAGAATACCTGGACTTCAATCTTCACTCTTCTTACTGACTGTGACTTAGGGCATATTTCATTGTGTCCACATTTATAAAATGAGTCTAACAGTACCTGTTTACCAGGGTTGCTGAGGGATTTAGTAGCCTCACCTAAAAGGTTGGTAAAGTACCCAAGACACATTTTAAGTAGCAGTTATTATTAGGTGCTTAAATGTACCAACTATGTTAAAGCTGATGATGAAACATCAAGAGAACTTGTGTAGGATTATTTTTTATATCTAAGAGCAGTGACATGAGAAATTACATTGGTATTGACATATTCAGCTTTTATTTTATTTTTTGAAATAGGATCTGTTTTAGAACAGTATAGGTTGTAAAAAATAGGTATTATGTTTAATAGATAACTAAACTTCAAACCCTTTTATATGATGATTAAATTACTAACTAATGTCTCATAATGTTTGATAGTTCAGGCCTCTGTTAAATGAAGAAAAGCTTTGGCAGAGAGGAAACAGAAAGTTACCAAGTACAGATTTTAAAGTAATTATACTTTAAATTAAACTGGCCATAATACTTCCAATACTCATGAAACAGTTTCATAGAAATAGTCATTGTTAGAGTATCTTTTCTAAAAGTTTTTGGGGGGAATAGAAAACTACTCACCCTTGGTTGGAATAAACTTTATTTGAAAGTAAAATTAAATATCAGATTTAGTGCTACTGGAGAGCTTCTTAAGTCATTAGGGTACCACAGGCCTGCAGGACAAGAGCTCACCAGAGAGGCTAGGGGTTGAATTGTTACAATCTTAGATTTATTTGGCACTTAAGCTCATATTTATTCATGTATAAAATCATTTATTCAGTGGGTCACAATGTTAATCTTTGATCTATGAAATGTTTGTCAATATATAGCTGAACCTTGGTACATTAATTTATAGTCCATTTATTTGTCATTTAGTATACCAGAAATAGAAGTTGTGTATTTATACACATCAAAGGCAGTAAGATTGTTTGATAGTTTGATGTTAGGTAATATTTTAGCCTGTGATAAATCTACTTTTCTTTAAAACTTAAGTCACTAACATGATACGACTTAAATATTTATTGGTTTGCATATTTTCTGTTAAAGAAAGGAAATTCTCATCTAGAAAGACAAGGTTGCATTGTTCTGAAGTGACTGAATTCTAAAGCAACTGAAACATTAAAAAATATGTATGTGAATGTATCTTCTTTTAGGGATTAAAAATAAGATCAGCAGGCAAAAACTGAAAAAATAAGGACACACTAACAGTAGAAAAAGTTAGGATTCAATATATTGAAGTGATCGGTTTTATGGAATACATTTATTCTTTTTGTAGCACAGAGGAAGAAGAAATTTTAAGTTGTTTTATAATGCTAGATTTATTTATTTATTTAGTTTTAGAGACGGAGTCTCGCTCTGTCGCCCAGGCTGGAGTGCAATGGTGAGATCTTGGCTCACTGCACCTCCGCCTCCTGGGTTCAAGTGATTCTCCTGCCTCAGCCTTCCAAGTAGCTGGGATTACAGGCGCCCACCACCACGCCCAGCTAATTTTTGTATTTTTAGTAGAGACGAGGTTTCACCATGTTGGCCAAGCTGCCCTTGAACTCCTGACCTCAGGTGATCCACCTGCCTTGGCCACCCAAAGTGCTGGGATTACAGGTGTGAGCCACTGCGCCCAGCCAATTTTTACCAAATGATTCTCAGATCTCCTAGAAATTACAGAAGGTTTTCTGCAGTTTCATTCTGTAAATATACCTCATACTATTTCTTATTTTTAAAATAAAAATAAATATTATATATTTATGAGTATTTTATATTTTTTTTCTTTAAAACAAGACATGTTGAGAGCCTGTGAATGTGGGGTTTGGTGAGTACGCCAGGTATTAGTAGAGGTCAGGGGAGGATGCTCATGATTTCAGTGCTTGACTCAGCTGAACAGGACAAGCCATAGGCGTGGTTTTGAGCTGTTTTCTATTTTAAAAAATTCCTAGTCATGGATTGCTTAACTAATGCCTATAATGGATAATCGGTTAAATATCATAAATAAAAGGTACACTGACGTTTAAATACAAGGTAATGAAGAGCATACTACTAGTAACAATACAGATAGTAAAGTTCTGTCCAAGTTAATCTTCACTAGATCCTGTATTTGGCTGATCAAAACTTTTTTTTTTTTTCTTTTAAAGAAATGGGGTTTTACTGTGTTGCTGAGGCTGGTCTCCAACTCCTGGCCTCAAGCAGTCCGCCCACGTTGACTTCCCAAAATGCTGGGATTCCAGGCTTGAGCTATTGTACCCGGCCTTATGAAAACTTTTGTATAGCACATCAGGATGGCCCTAAAACCTTAAAATTAATGCCACATAGAGAAAATTGAGTACTAGGCCAGGTGTGGTGGCTCACACCTATAATCCCGGCACTTTGGGAGGCCAAGGCAGGTGGATTACCTGAGGTCAGTTTGAGACCAGCCTGGGCAACATGGTGAAACACTGTCTCTACTAAAAATATAAAAATTAGCCAGGTGTGGTGGAAGGCACCTGTAATCCCAGCTACTCAGGAGGCTGAGGCAGGAGAATCGCTTGAACCTGGGAGGTGGAGGTTGCAGTGATCCAAGATCATGCTATTGCACTCCACCCTGGGCGACAGAGCGAGACTCCGTCTCTAAAAAATAAAAGAAAAAAGATCCAGTTATATCTAGTTTGACTTTATTGAAAATAGACAACTTAGACATGGAATGTTACTTGCTGAGAAATATTTATCACTTATTGGGAAGTAACTCCTTGAAATGTTTTCTTATTTCAGCATGTAGAAATAACATGAAAATTATAAAAAATCAGGGTTTTAGAAGTTCAGCAGATTAGAGTTTCAAAAATATTGTAAGTTGTCACACAAAGAGAAATTTTAGTCTTTATATTTTCTACATCAGGCTTTATTTGAGCCTGATTATATAATGTTTGTTGTCACCTCATGAGTTTTTTTTACATAGTTGGTTTAAAGGAAGCTAAACAGCACATCCTATTGTTAAATAGGACCTTGTCAAAAATATAACTATATAACAAGCAGCCTGTATTATTAAGTACATAGATAAGTTCTCAAGAAAGCCAGAAAAATCTCTGAGTATTTGAAGAACAACAAACAGGAACAACAAAACCCCAAGAGTAAGTGAAAAAGCCAGGCTATGGTTTCCTCAGCAGGGGAGGGAGGGTGGTCACAAGGTAACGTGGGACCTTTAGTTTGGAAAAAATGAGGTTAGAGGCACGTAGAGACTAGGAGTCAGAACTGAGGCTCAGTAAGACGTGCTCAGGCAAAGGGCAGATTTTAAAGCATGCACACACCTTGCCCATTGATAGAGGAACACTGTCAGCCTTAGCTCTGGGCAGAAGAAAGTCTCCCCTGTGAGCTCATCTGTAGGCGCTGACTTCCCAAGAGTTTGCGGCTAATATTACTGTAGATACCTGTATTGTTGGAAAATCCTAAGCCAAGAAAATAGCATTAAAGTTGATTAAAAATATATATAATTTAATCATTGTAATCAAGTATATATATTAGGTAAATTTTGATTTGAAAGGGCATATATATAAAGATATAATTAAGGCTGGTTTTAGAAAGTTGACTTATAATTTAAGATTCATAATATATACGTTTGACTTGGTCCTACTTAACCATGTCACATGCTGTTTAATTTTCTTTAAATTAATTGTGTGAGAAAACTCAGGACTTGATAACAAACATTATATAAGCAGGCCCAAACAAAACCTGATTTTGTTTTCTGCTAGCTTTTCTACATTTTTACACTTAAACTAAACTCTCAGTAATTTGATAGTTGGTTTCGCTCTTCAAATGTTATCATTCCTTCAAAGCTGGGATGAATAATATAGTCCATTCTATTTTGGCCACTTTGTCCTTGAGTTTTGCAAAGATCTAATGTTTTCGTCTATGTGTAGCTAATTTTGTGAGGTGGTTAAAAAGAGAAAATCTAAGTTATTTTCTGTCTGTATTACTATTCAGTTATTCTAGAACAATTTATACAATAACGTTACCCTTACCTATGATTTCTTAATATTCTTACCTATTATTAGACATGTTTTTGAGCTTTTTGACTATCAGCTTATAGCACTGGGAATCACTGCTAACCTTTTTCTTCTTTTTTCCACTCCCTCCCTCCCTCCCTCCTTCCTTCCCTCCTTCCCTTCCCTTCCTCCTTCCTCCTTCCTCCTTCCTTCCCTTCCTCCTTCCTTCCCTTCCCTCCCTCCTTCCTTCCCTCCCGGCCTCCCTCCTTCTTTCCCTCCTTCACAGCCTCCCTCCTTCCCTCCCTTTCTCCCTCCCTCCCTGCCTCCCATCTATACCTTTCCTTGGACATTTTCCCATAGATTTGATCCCATCTATTTGCTGTCTTTTAGGAACTTCTCAATGTCACTAGTCTGCTGGTGCTTCTGTCCTCTGGCATAATTAAATCATTCAGTTAATATTTATTGATGGCTTATTGCATGCTAGGTACTATTGCTAGTGTTAGGGACATGTAGATTGGTGATTTATTGTATATTTCTCCCATCTTTTATGCTAAAAAGTGTGTGTGTGAGACCCATCATCTTGAACTAATGACTCCTCTTCTACCTGTTAGCTTTACTGACCTTTTATCTGGAACATAGTAGTTCAGAAACTCCTTCTCAAGGTTGCAAGATGATTCCTGTAAGTTTGCGAGCCACTGCTGAATATGTCCGTATGTCAGGATTCTTAGTGTTTACCTCTCCTGTGTCTTATTTGGCTTGCGTAAAGCATATTACACTGATGGTTTTGGTTACTTTTACTGTTTAGCTTGCCTTCTATTGGGTTTTCATTAATATTCTAATTTTTACAATTTTATAGAACTCCAGTTAACCCCAAATCATATTTTGGGTTTTGTTTGTTTGTTTTTGTATTTGTGTTTTTTGAGACAGAGTCTTGCTCTGTCATCCAGGCTGGAGTACAGTGGTGCAATCTCGGCTCACTGTAGCCTCTGCCTCCCGGGCTCAAGTGATTCTCCTGCCTCAGCCTCCCAAGTAGCTGGGATTACAGGCATACACCACCGTGCCCGGCCCCAAATCATATTTTGTATCATTCCAAAGTACCTGTCAACATTTGTACTTGGATTATTGTTTTACTGTAATTAGTGTGTACTTATATTTTATGTCCTTCTTTCTTTAACAGTTCATCTTGTGTACATATATTTTTCTGGTGCCAGGAAAAATTGTCCAAGACTTGGAACTGGGCAAAAGAGATGCAGGTGTCTGTTAGTGGGAGTCCTGGATGGGCAAAAGAGATCCAGGTGTCTGTTAATGGAGTCCTGGGCGTTGTATGGTAGATTCTGGGGATTATCAGGTCCTGGAGGGGTATGTGCCTTTGACTGACTTTCCACTGCCTAGGCCCTTTTACATCTGTGTAGAGTTAGAGTTACCTTGGAGGAAGTAGAGAGCAATGCAAATGAATTTTATCTAATAGAGACACAATTGACTTCCCTCGTATAAAAGATAACCCTAACATTTCATTTTATTTTCCCGTAGGATATTATGCAGTTTCGCAAATTGATTTTAGGATTTTTGATTGTCTGTGCTCCTCAAGTTCTCCTTTGACCTGGCTTTAAGAGAATTAAAACCATATGGCTCTGCTACTGAAGGACATAAGGGACAGACAGAAGCAGAGTGCTGAGAAGGGAGCTGCAGTCAGCAGGCAGTGGTAGCATTTGCTTTGGGCTGCAGTAGTGAACGTGGGTACTGGTGATGTGAGAGTTCATGTTAATGCTCACAAAGGTCCACCAACATACAAGACAGCCCCCAGAATTAGTCCTGCCTGCCTCTGTCCACTCTCTAGATCTATTCCCTAAATTCAGTATCATCAGAGGCAGGAGATGATAGGGAGAACAAACAGGACAAGAGTTCTTAAATACGGAGATGAACAGAGAATTCAAAGACGAACAAACATTTGAGAAAAGCCAACACCATGAGAGGCCCCAAACTCAGTGTATTACTCAAAGAGTTAGTAGACAAAAAAGATTTCAAGGAGACTTTTAATATATTATCTAGGGGATTTTCTTTAATAGAAAAACTTAAGGATATCTAGTCCTCAGTATTGCCAGAAATGCATGCTGCTGAGTCATTCTACACCATGCAGAGCTGGTTACCACTTTTAGAAGCAAGCTAGTATTGTAGTGTAATGCTGTAAAAAAAACACAAAAAAACCCCAAAATAACAAAAGTAAACAAAATACAACAAGAAGAGTGATAATTACGAAGATATTACCTGACAAAAAAGACTTTCATTTCTGAAGCAGATTCTACACATACACTTTGATGATGAAGTTGGTGAGCTGACATGGCCTGATCTCTTACACCATTGAAGGAGCTGTCTTCTTTCTTTCCTGTTATGGGTAAGAGCAGTGTCTAGAAAGGATAGGAATGTTTTCATGCACTACCTGCACATGTCCTAATGAAACTGCATAGTGGTAAATAAAACTAGAAAGTCAAGCTTAACTGAATTTAAAAATAGATTATTCAAATAAAAAAATTTAACAAGGACGCTGGGTACAGGATTAATATATTAAAAAAGTCAATCAATACCAGCAACAAACTGAAAATCAATTATAATAGCAAGACAGCCTAAGGTATGTTGAAGTCTAACAAATGATATTTAAAGCCTTTATGGAAACAATAATGGAAACAAAAAATCTTATTGAAAGATGTCGGCTGGGCACAGTGGCTCATGCCTATAATCCCAGCACTTTGGGAGGCTGAGATGGGAGAATCGCAGGAGGCCAGGAATTCGAGACTAGCCTGCGCAACATAGCGAGGCCCCGTCTCTACAAAATACAAAATAAAAAAAATTAACTGAGCCTAGTTGGCGCATGCCTGTAGTCCCAGCTTCTCGGGAGGCTAAGGTGGGAGGATTGCTTGAGCCCAGGAGTTCGAAGCTGCAGTGAGCCATGATTGTACCACTGTACTTCACTTTTGGTGATAAAGGAAGACCCTGTCTCAAAAAAAGGAAGATGTTAAAGAAAACCTAAATAAATTGATAGATATTCTGTGTTCATAATTTTTAGAGTTTTTGCAATTCTAGTAAAAATTCTGCAAAGTTTTCTTATAGAATGTGACAAGCAGGTAGTAAAAATTTAATGGAAGTGCAGAAAGCCAAGAATAGCCAGAGCAATTTTGAAGAACTAGGTGATGAAACTTCCTCTATCAAATATTACAAAATAGGCAAAGAAACTGAATAGACATCCAAAGTCTATCCAAAGAAGATATACAAATGGCCAATAAGCACGTGAAAAGATGATCAACATCACTAATCACTAGGGAAATGCAGATCAAAACTACAATGAGGCTAGGCCCAGTGGCTCATTCCTGTAATCCCTCCATTTTGGGAAGCTGAGGCAGGAGGATCACTTGAGGCCAAGAGTTTGAGACCAGCCCGGTCAATATGGCAAAACCCTGTCTCTAGTAAAAATACAAAAATTAGCTGGGCATGATGGCGTGTGCCTGTAATCCCAGCTACTTGGGTAGCTGAGGCAGGAGAATCGCTTGAACCTGGGAGGTGGAGGTTGCAAGAAGCACTCCAGCCTGGATGACAAAGTGAGACCCTGTTTCAAAAACAAACAAAACTACAATGAGATACCACTTCATACCTCCTAGTAGGATGACTACTAGCAAAACCCAGAAAACAGCAAGCATTGGTAAGGATGTGGAGGAATTGGAAATATTGTGCATTGTTGGTGGGAATGTAAAATGGAAGAGCTGGTGTGGAAAACTATAGTGATTTCTTAACAAATTAAAAATAGAATTACCATCTGATCCAGCAATTCCACTTCTGGATATACATCCAAAAGAATTGAAGGCAGGAACTCCAACACGTACATGTACACCCATGTTCATAGCAGCATTATTCACAATACCTAAAGGGTGGAAGCAGTCCAACTGTGTATGATGAATAATGAGTAAACCACACGTGGTATATCCATACAATGAAGTATTATTCAGCCCTAAAGAAGGAAATTATGACACATGCTACAACGTGGATGAACCTTGCTAAGTTAAACAGTCCAATCACAAAGGGACAAATTCTATATGATTCTCCTTAAATGAGATACCTATAGCATTGTCAAATTTGTAGAAACAGAAAGTAGCATTGTGGTTGCCAGGGACTGTGTATTGGGGGGCAAGTTATTGTTTAATGGGTACAGAGTTTCTGTTGGTGAATATGAAAAGAATTCTGGAGATAGATGGTGGTGATGGTACCATAACAGTGTGAAGGTAGTAATGCCACTGAACTGCACACTTAAAAATGGTTAAGATGGTGAATTTTATGTTTTGCATATTTTACCACAATTTTAAAGAACGCAAATAGATGATAAACATGGCAGTGTTTTGTGGTTACCTGTGGGTAGGTTGGTGCAGAAGGTTAACTTGGTTGGGAGGATGGTCATGGTAATGTTTGTTCTAGTTGGGTAGTATATCCATGGGTATTTAATAGACATGTAAAGCTAAATAGTAAACTTTTATTTTAAAATAGAAAGGGAAAAGGGTGATTTATCCCTTGATGATTAGCTAAACAGAGGCTGATACATAAAACCAAATGCCAACTTGCTGATTTTCAATGGAAAAACATATAAATATATTAATAAAATAATATGTATGTATGCATCTGCACTCATATCTGCCCACCCAAAGTAGCTATTATTTATTGAGAGATGCAGGAAATGTGGAAACCTGGGAGAGAAGGGCGCAGAGGAGCTCATGGGGGACTAGTCTGGAGTGAGAGCAGGCAGCTGGAAGCTTTCATGTACATCTTTCCTATTTTGTTCACTGTCATAAAGGATCTTCTGTGATGTTTTGGAATTTCTAGTGCTTTTTGTGTAAAGTATTGTTCGCCACATAAGCAATATGATGTTATTACCTAAATTGTCATGTGGCATTGCTTTTTATTATATTTTAAACCTTAATATCTTTTATGTTTCAATGTAATAATATAATAAGTAATAACCCTAATGATCTTTCTTTTGTTGTATCTTTGTTGGAGTTTGTGCCTGAGTGTTTCATGAAATGAAAGTGGATATTGGCTAAGATGTTCTACTGCATTACAGGTTTCTTACAAGACTGAGCATTTGACCTTATGAGCTTGCTTTTATGGAACTGAAAATTAACGTTCCAGTAAAAGAAGCTTTTAGGTCCTTTACTAAAATCATAGGTTTGTCTTGTTTGTTTTAAGCATTCTACCCCACTTCCTCATTTCCATGTGGTGTTGTCTTTTGTGACTTATTTCTGTCACTGGGGAGGTGGGGGTGAAGGGTAGGGGTGGAAAGCACAGGGCCCTGAGGGCTGACAGACCTGAATTGAAAGTGGATTCTGGCATGCAGGCAAATTATTTCACTCTTTTGAGTGTGAACTTTGTTATGTGTAATCAAATTTACCTTTTAATATATTGCAAAGATTCAGTAAGCACGTATAAAGCAACTAGTAGGAGCTCTGCAAGTGTCAGTTATCATTTCTTCTTTTCTATGAATTTCAAACTGAAGAATTATTAGTACAAAAATAGAAGAAAAGAGCCTTACTAGTGAACCAATGAATTATTTGATGTGATTTGGTGTACTAAGAAAAATTTTTTCCCAAATTCAGAATTATGTTTAAAAATTTTGATATCTAGTAACCATAGTCTTTTTATAATTCACTTCTTTCATTTACATATTGAAAACTTAATTTATTTGTAATCTGGAGGATTTTTATTTGTCTAATATCATGGGAAATTTCTGCCTATAAATTTTAATGCAATGGAGATCTTAATTCAATGAACTAGCAATACTAGTGTTTTTATTTTCACTTACCCCAAGCACTTTCTTTCTGTCCGGCTTTAACAGCTTGAGCATCTTATAGTTTTAATTTTTTTATCTTGTATAGACCACATTAAGTATATTTGTATATAAAATAGACTGCATAGCATATTAATATTAAAAAACATTTCACTGTTTTACTATAGAGCTTAACAAAGCTTTTCACAAAGCCGTTTTCTTTGACGTGAGACCAAAGCTTTTTCGTGTATACTCTTAATGATTACTTGGGAGCAAAGGGAGAAATGTTTGACACTCTCTAGAGATGCTTGTTTGTAGTTTTTTCATGGCTTAAAATAAAATAATTAATACCTGCTTTTATTTTCTGTTCTTTATTAGTGCTTCTGCCGATCTTCCCCCGATGACTGTGTATATGTTTGGTGCAATCTTGATGCCATGCTGAGCAAACCTTATTTTAATGTTACTGAGAGACCCTTTTTGTTAAGTGAAAACAATAGCTTGATATTTATTTTAAATGTTCTGTGAATGTAGAAGTTTTCCCAGGCTTCCTAATGGGTAGAGACATAGTGTATGAAGTGGTTTTTACATCCCTTACAGGAGGGCAAGATGTCCAGGCAAAACCTTGTTTAAATGTTCATCACCATAGAAACATGACAGCTTCTCCATAGAGCTTTTGTAAGTACATTGTAATTTTCACTTCATTGATGTGAATTAAATGTATAATTGACCAGCACAAAAATTCCAAGAAGCAATTATATCATAACCATTTGAGTGTAGTAGACTATCCATTTAGTTCCCATTTAAATCTAAAAGAAATCTATGTGTCTACAAGTGTTTAGTCTTTACTAATCTATTTCATCTAATTTAACGTTTTATAATATTGAGGTTGTAATTTCAAAAAATGCTGGTATGAAATTAACGTGATTAATTCTATAGCTTACTCAACAACTCATGTTTCATTGGCAGAAAAGTACTTAATTTCAGTGGTGTTTCTAATACACTGAGTGCTTATTATACTGCAATTTCAATCAGAAGGAAGGAGTTTCGCTAAAGCAACTTAAACTTAACGGGTTTTTTTGTGGGGGATGGCAGGATAAGTGTTCATACTGGGAAATAAAAATATTGTGAAGTTCATGAAATCCTGGTGATATATGACATAATCTAAGCATTCAAAACTAGGTGAAGGAAGTACAGTTATTGATAATAAATACAAGTTCTTATAGTCCTGTGATCTTGTATTCAGGAGAGTTTTTTCACTGAGAGGAACAATGGAGACCTTCTTCCTTGTTTACAGTGTTTTGCCACTTTGTTGTTTGAAGGGCATTTTAATAAGTTACTCTGACATCTGGTACATCTTTTAGCTCCAGTATATGCAAGAATGGAGTTGATAGGAAGCTTCCCCTTGGGGCTTTCTAGCTCCTGATTCTGACCCTTAATGGAAAAATGAGTAGTCGGCATGTTTTTTGCTTATATGCTGTGCTGCTGGTGATTAATGGTGGTGATAAAAGTGCTCACAATGCTTTTCATTACTTTGCAGTCAGAATGGCATCCAAAAGTCTAAAAATCTCTCACATGGCATGCCATAAAGGCTGTGTTCTTGAAGCTTGGTAATATTTTTATGATCTCAAGAAAGATAGTGATCACAGCTTATAGATTTTTAGTACTTGTATATTTACTAGTGGAAGCTGAATTAACAAATGAAATTTTTGACTATAGTCCCATCATCTCTCTTCTCTCTAGCTCAAAGTTTTTGAAGGTAAAAAATTTGCCACATTGCATTTAATGAACATACTTATCTTTTTTAAATGTTCATCTAAAGCTCATGCATGTGGTATTTAATTGATTTTAAGTTGGACAGGTTTTGTCTCATTTAATCACAGAAAGAAAATACAATTAACAAAAGGGAAAACTTAACTATCCTAGCCTCCTAGTGGATCAAGTCAGAATAACAGCTCTTTCTTACTATATCAGTTATCCTCAATATTTCACAGGACAAGCATAATCATATTAAATAATTTTGATGGCTTGTACCGTGGAAGCCTTTTCTATTAGTATTGTTGATTTACTCTTTTAATATAGATCGATAACTAGAAATGAGCAGATTTCTTTTTGTGAGTTATTTACTTTCAAAAGAAATATTGACTAATTTGAAATAACTTTTTGAACAATTTATATGATTTGACTAGAGAGAGTTCTTTTGGCTAAATGTTTCTGAATTGACTGCTTAAACATGTGAGTATGTATTTCAGACAGTTCTTGTTATTATTTGTGTATCTATAATAGAAAAATCATCGTCTTGGATGGGTATGGTGGCAGTAGGAAAAGAAGGGATGAATTTGAGTTGTAATTACAAAGTAGAATCAGAAGCACTTGGTGTTTGACTGGACCGAGGTTCAGGGTGTATGGTGGGGGTAGGGTATGGGGTTCAGCAGGAAAGGTAGGTGACAAGGGTGTTTCCAAAGTATCTGGCATAAACAACAAAGTGGGTAATGGTGTCACATATTCAGGTATGTGATATTGAAGGAGGAGCAGAGATAGAGAATAAAATGATGAGTTTGGCCTTAGAATTAAGATTAAGGTACCGATGAGATGTTTAATGAAAGATGGCAGTTGGTGTATATGGTTCTTGGCCACAGCTGTAAGATTTGGACTAAAGATATAAACTTCAGAGTTGTTGGCTATTGGAAGAGGCAAGATCACTTAGGTAAAACAGAGCAATATATCTGTGAACCGTCTTCATCAGAATCAACTGAGTTACCACTTTGGGGTTGATGCTCAGGAATTGGCAAGCCCCTTGGTAATTAAGATGCAGGTTGACATTTGAGAATCACTGATATGACATGTGAGAAGATGAACATCTGAGATTGGGCCACAGGAGAAAAGGGATTCAAGGTATTTTCTTTTATAGAATGAAAGAAATAGAAATGGAAACAGAAGCTAAGGTGTAGGGGAGGGAGGATGAGGGACTCATAGACCCCACTCAGCTGTGTCCCACTGAGGTAGAGGAAAGTCAGTTGTAGTTGGAAGGAAGTAGAGGATGAGATTATAGATAAAAAAGAAAGGAAAACATTTTTTAAAATGTTGTGAAAGGCCAAGTGCAGTGATTCACGCCTGCTATCCCAGCACTTTGGGAGGCCGAGGTAGGCGGATCATGAGGTCAGGAGATCGAGACCATCCTGGTTAACACGGTGAAACCCCATCTCTACTAAAAATACAAAGATAATATTAGCCGGGTGTGGTGGCGGGTGCCTGTTGTCCCAGCTACTCAGGAGGCTGAGGCGGGAGAATGGTGTGAACCCAGGAGGCGGAGCTTGCAGTGAGCCAAGATCGCGCCACTGCACTCCAGCCTGGGCGACAGAGCGAGACTCCGTCTCAAAACCAAAAAAAAAAAAAAGTTGTGAAAATTGCTAAAGTCAGGCAGAAATCAGTATAAAGATTGCCAAGTAGCACTGAAGGCCCACTTTGGAATATAGTAGTAAAACTTTCTCATGATTGTATAATACAAACTTTTTTTTGACAGGGCTGGGAATCAAGGAGTAGGTGCCAGAGGATTGTTGAAGCTGGTCTGGTGGAAGCCAAAGGTTCAGGGAGCTCTAGAATATTGTTGATACTGGCTCATCATTAAAATTCACTAGTGAACCGTGGGGTTGAGGCCGGGGAAAGAGAAGACTGATTGGAAGGATTAGGAGGGAACAAGGAAGTGAAGGTTCTGAGGATGTGGAGGCAGAGCTAGGCTGGGGCACTGAGGGGACAAGAAAAGATAGGAAATTGTGGACTAAGAGGGCAGTTTCAAAGTTGGAGTTCTTAGAAGTGAGCCTGAGAGATGGTGGAATAGGATTAATGCATGTGTGGGTGGCTATAGTAGAATGGGCATGAAGCTCATTGGAATTGAGGTGATGAGCTAGGATGTTACTTACGAGGGCAGGGGATGTGATAAGAAGTACTTGTGAGCCAGGTGCTCACATCATCGAGAAAGATGGGACTGCTTCTTATAGGTTTGTAGATGGTAGGGAACAAAGTTGGGAAGAGAGTGATAGGATGGCATTAGAAGGTGGCATAAATTTAATTTAGAAACACAAATGATATGTGAACTCCCAAGCCTTGGAAATTTCAGAGACAAAGGTAATAATTTGAGTCATTATAGTGAACCATTACATTGTGTTTACTAAGAACCAGATATTGTCCTAAGCATATATATATATAATATATATATATAATATGTATAATTTACATGTATATATAACTCATATATATATAATACTCGTTCGATCTTTATAACAACCCTATAGGGTAGGGGTGCTATTCATATCCTCATTTCACATGGGAGGAAACTGAGTCACAGCAAAGTTTAGTAATTTGCCCAAGGTTATACAGTAGTGGAAACAGGATTTGGACCCAAGAAATTTACTTCTGGCATTGGGGCTCTTAACCAGCTTAGTATGTCTCATAAACTGAAATCAGATGTATTTTTAAAATCTTTTTTGGGTTCCGGTCTCTTGGAAGTTACTTCCTAAGAAAAAATTAAAAATTAAAAACAACATTAGTTTGTACTCTTATTACATAAGTCATACACACCCACTCTAAAAAATTCAGAAAAAAACAGAAGAGCATAAAGTATAATGGAAGAATTATTCCTTATAATTGTAATTCTAGAGATAAGACTGTTAATTATACATGTTCACATTTTTTTTCTAAATGTATTTTTAAAAATAGGTCATACTGTGCATGCAGTAAGATTATATTATGAACATTCCCCATGATTTAAGATATAATGTCTTACGCTCTGGAAGTATAATAATTCATTCATCTTTTTTTTTACAATTAGAGGTGGAGGTTGTTTAGTTTGCAAATGTACGTGTGCATGTGTGATATTTTAAAAGATTTGGTAAAATTGTTTAAGAAGATCTTCATTTTTTATTTTTATTTTTTGAGATATAGTCTCGCTTTGTTGCCCAGGCTGGATTGCAGTGGCTTGACCTCGGCTCACTGCAAACTCCACCTCCCAGGTTCAAGTGATTCCCCTGCCTCAGCCTCCTGAGTAGCTGGGATTACAGGCGTGTGCCACCACACCCAGCTACATTTTGAATTTTCAGTAGAGATGGGGTTTCACCATGTTGGCCAGGCTGGTCTTGTACTCCTGACCTCAAGCGATCCGCCCACTTGGGCTTCCCAGAGTGCTGGGATTACAGGCGTGAGCCACCGTACTTGTCTTTGTCACCCAGGTTATAAGCATAGTACCTGATAGATAGATAGATCCTTCCCCTTGTTCCACCATGCACCTTCAAGTAGGCCCCAGTGTCTGTTGTGTATACTCGATGTTTAGTTCCAACTTATAGGGGAGAACATGCAGTGTTTGGATTTCTATCCCTGCATTAGTTCGCTTAGGACAATGGCCTCCAGCTCCATCCATGTTGCTGCAAAAGACATGATCTCATTTTTTTTGAGATGGATTCTCGCTCTTGTCACCCAGGGTGGAATGCAGTGGTGCAATCTTGGCTTACTGCAACCTCCACCTCCCAGGTTCAAGTGATCCTCCTGCCTCAGCCTCCCGAGTAGCTAGGACTACAGGCGCCCGCCACCACGCCCGGCTAATTTGTGTATTTTTAGTAGAGACGAGGTTTCACCATGTTGGCCAGGCTGGTCTCGAACTCCTGACCTCAGATGATCTGCCCACCTCAGCCTCCCAAAGTGCTGGGATTACAGGCATGAGCTATCGCACCCAGCCTATCTCATTTGTTTTTATGGCTGCATAGTATTCCATGGTGTATATGTACCACAATTTCTTTATTCAGTCTGCCCTTGATGAGCATTTAGGTTATTCCATGCCTTTGCTATTGTGAATAATGCTGCAGTGAACATATGAGTGCATATATCTTTATGTTAGAATTATTTACATTCCTTTAAGTATATACCCAGTAATGGGATTGCTGGATCAAATGGTAGTTCTGTTTTAAGTTCTTTGAGAAGTTGCCACACTGCTTTCCACATGGCTGAACTAATTTATATTCCCACCAGCAGTATATGAGGATTCCCTTTTCTCTGCAGCCTCACCAGCATCTGTTGTTTTTTTGACTTTTTAGTAATAGCCATTCTGACTGGTATGAGGTGGTGTCTCGTTGTGGTTTTGATTTGCATTTCTCTAATGATTAGTGTTGTTGCATTTTTTTTCATGTGCTTCTTGGCCACATGTATTTCTTTTTTTGAAAAGTGTCTCTTCCTGTTCTTTGCCCACTTTTTAGTGTGGTTGTTTTTTGCTTATTAATATGTTTAAGTTCCTTATAGATTCTGGACATTAGACCTTTGTCAGATGCATCGTTTGCAAATATTTTCTCCCATTCTTTAGCTTGTTGTTTACTCTATTGTAGGTTGGTTGGTTTGTTTGCTTGTTTCTTGCTGTGCAGAAGCTGTTTAGTTTAATTAGGTCCCATTTGTCAATTTTTGTTTCTGTTTTAGTTACTTTTGGTGTCTTCATTATGAAATCTTTGCCAGGGCCTCTGTCTAGAATGGTATTTCCTAGGTATTTTTTTTCCAGGGTTTTTAATGGTTTTAGGTTTTACATTTAAGTCTTTAATCCATCTTGAATCGATTTTTGTATATGGTGTAAGGAAGGGATCCAGTTTCAGTCTTCTGCATATGGCTAGCTAGTTATCCCAGCACCATTTATTGAAGAGGGAGTCCTTTCCCCTTTGCTTGTTTTTGTCGACTTTGTTGACGATCAGATGGTTGTAGGTGTGTGGCTTTATTTCTGGGCCCTCTATTGATCTATGTGTTCTATTGATCTATGTGTCTGTTTTTATACCAGTACCATGCTCTTTTAGTTACTGTAGCCTTGTAGTATAGTTCGAAGTTGGGTAGTGTGATGCTTCCAGCTTTGTTCTTCTTGCTTAGGATGAATTTCAGAGTAGTTTTTTTTAATTCTGTGAAGAATGTCATTGGTAGTTTGATAGGAATAGCATTGAATCTGTAAATTGCTTTGGGCAGTATGGCCATTTTAGCAATGATTCTTCTTATCCATGAATGTGGAATGTTTTTGCATTTGTTTGTGTCATCTCTGATTTCCTTGAGCAGCATTTTGTAATTCTTGTTGTAGAGACCTTTCACCTCTCTGACTAGCTGTATTTCTAGGTTTTTATTTTATTTTATTTTTTGTGGCCATTCTTGGATGTTATTGGTGTACAGAAGTGCTACTGATTTTTGTACCTGGATTTTATATCCTGAAACTTTGCTGGCATTGTTTATTAGATCCAGCAGCTTTTGGGCAGAGACTATGGGGTTTTCTAGGTATAAAATTATATCGTCTGCAGAGATAATTTGACTTCCTCTCTTCCTATATGAATACCTCTCCTCTCCCCTCCCTTCCCCTCCACTCCCCTCCTCTCCTCTCTTCTCTTTTCGTTTTTTTGTCGCCCAGGCCGGAGTGTAGTGGCGCAACCTCTGCTTCCCGGGTTCAAGCTATTCTCCTGCCTCAGTCTCCCTAGTAGTTGGGACTACAGGTGCCTGCCACCGCGCCCAGCTAATTTTTTTATTTTTAGTAGATGCAGGGTTTCACTATGGTGGTCAGGCTGGTCTCAAACGCCTGACCTCAGATGATCCACCCAGCTCGGCCTCCCAAAGTGTTGGGATTACTGGTGTGAGCCACCACACCCAGCCTTTTATTTCTTTCTCTTGCCAGATTGCTCTGGCCAGGACTTCCCAGTAATATGCTGAATAGGAGTGGTGAGAATGGGCATCCTTGTCTTGTTATGGTTCTCAAGGGGCTATGCTTCCAGCTTTTGCCTGTTCCGTATGATGTTGGCTGTGGGTTTGTCAAAGATGGCTCTTATTATTTTCAGATATGTTCCTTCAAAGCCTAGTTTGTTGAGAGTTTTTAACATGAAGGGATGTTAAATTTTATAGAAAGCTTTTTCTGCATCTGTTGAGATGATCATGTGGTTTTCTTTTCGAGACGGAGTCTTGCTTTGTCACCCAGGCTGGAATGCAGTGGTGTGATCTTGGCTCACTGCAACCTCTGCCTCCTGGGTTCAAGTGATTCTCCTGCCTCAGCCTCCTGAGTAGCTGGGATTACAGGCATGCGCTACCATGCCTGGCTAATTTTTGTATTTTTAGGAGAGACGGGGTTTCACCATGTTGGTCAGGCTGGTCTTGAACCCCTGACCTCGTGATCCACCTGCCTCAGCCTCCCAAAGTGCTGGGATTACAGGCGTGAGCCACCACACCCAGCTGATCATGTGGTTTCTGTTTTTAGTTTTGTTTATTTGATGAATCACATTTATTGATTTGAGTGTGTTGAACCAACCTTCCATCCCAGGGATAAAGCCTACTTGATCATGGTGGATTAGCTTTTTGATGTGCTGCTGGATTTGGTTTGCTAGTATTTTGTTGAGGATTTTGCATCTATGTTTATCAAGAATATTGGTGTGAAGTTTTCTTTTTCTTTTTGTGTCTTAGCCAGGTTTTGGTATCAGAATGATGCTGGCCTCATAGAATGAGTTAGGGAGGTATCCTTCATTTTTAAATTTTTGGAATAGTTTCAGTAGGAATGGTACCAACTGTTCTTTAAATATTTGATAGGATTCGGTCATGAATTTGTCTGATCCTGAGCATTTTCTAGTCAGTTGGCTTTTTATTACAGACTCAGTTTCAGAACTCATCATTCATCTGTTCAGGGTTTGAATTTCTTCCTGGTTCAGTCTTGGGAGGTTGTATGTTTCCCGGAATGTTTGTATGTTTATCCATTTCTTGTAAGTTTTCTAGTTTGTGTGCATGGAAGTGTTCATAATAGTCCCTGATGGTTTTTTGTATTTCTGTGGGGTCAGTGGTAATGCCCTCTTTGTCATTTCTGATTGTGATTATTTGGATCTTCTTTTTATCTTTATTAGTCTAGCTAGCAGTCTATCTACCTTATTTGTTCTTTCAAAGAATCAACTCCTGGTTTCATTGATCTTTCATATGGTTTTTTGTGTCTCTATTTCGTTCAGATCAGCTCTGATTTTGGTTATTTCTTGTCTTCTGCTAGCTTTGGGGTTGGTTTGCTCTTGTTTTTCTAGTTCCTCAAGTCATTTGTTTTCCCATTTATTGACAATTATACTTGGTATTCTTTTTAAAATCTTATGTCTTGATTGCATTTTTTTCTTATTTCTAATGTGTTTTTGCTACTTTATTTTCTTGATTTTTCTAGCCAGACATTTATCAGAATTCTTTTGAATTCTGAATTCTTTGATTTATTTTTTCCTACTTTTTTGCTCTTTTTTATTATACTTATTTATATTTCCTGTTGTATTTTGTTTTATTTGTTTCTGAGACAGGATTTCACTGTGTTGCCCAGGTTAGAGTGCACTAGTGCGATCATAGCTCACTGTAACCTCAAACGCCTGGGTTCAAGTGATCTTGCCACTTCAGCCTCCCAAGTAGCTGGGACTACAGGTGCGTGCTGCCCTGCCCATCTCATTTTAAAATTTTTGTTAGAGATAAGGTCTTGCTATGTTGCCCAAGTTGGTCTTGAACTTTTGGGCTCAAATGATCCTCCTGCCTCCCCCTTTAAAAGTACTAGGATTACAAGCATGAGCCATTGTGCCTGGCCTATTTCTTCCTGTATTGTGATTTGCTAGGGTTTATTTTGTTGTTCCTTTTACAAATTCTTGAATTGAGTGCTTTATTTTTATTTTTTCTTTCATAATAAAATTCATTTATTTGAGCATCTGAATACAGATTTTCTACACTTTATGTTTTTATAAAGTATTCTTGTTTTGTTACTTTTTAGATGGCCTATGATTGCATTAGTGTATTTTAATTTAAGCTTTGTTGTTAATTTTTTGCATTCAGATATTTTGACTTATTCTCTGTTGTTAATGCAGTAGTTCTGATGAGGTTTAGGATTTGATATATTTTGTTGGGCAGGGTGGTGCACACTTGTAATCCCAGCTACTCAGAGGGCTGAGATGGGAGGATCACTTGAGCCTAGGAGTTAGAGAGCAGCCTGGGAAACACAGTGAGAGCTCATCTTAAAAAAAAAGATAGACATACTTTTTGTAGTTTAATTTCAAATTCATTTTTGTAAATTTTCCTTTAATGATTGAAATAGAGGCATATTCCCTATAAGGGATTACTTTAGGTTGATTAAATCAACCTTGTTATTATTTTTCAGATTCTGTGTATCATTGTTAATATTTTTTCATTCTTGGGCAGTCACAGACTGATAGAGAGATGTGTCAGGAGAGGCGGTCTGCATGGGCCCTAAGTATTCGTGCGTTTTCTTTCTGAGTGTGCCAAGACTGTGAGGTTTTGACTGCTCTTTACCTGGACCATTTGTTAGGGTTGTGTTTCTTCTGAGCAAACTTGAGGGATGAAGTGATGGCTCCCTTTGGGCCACAGAGCAGCCTGGCTTATTACTGCCTGCTGTGAAAACAGTGGGTTCCCCACGCTCACTGTTCTTTAGCTGCTGCACGGATCCGTCGCATGTGCAACATCCATCCATAAGACTTGGGAGCAGGGGAAATGACATGCTGACACTCATGCCGCTTGCTGTACCGTATTTTATTACTCATAAAATACTTTGCTTCTGATCCAGGAGTCTTGTGTCTCCTGCCAGCATCCATGTAACAGTGACAGGCTCACTTACTAATTTGTAAGGATAGAACCACACCCCAGACCTGACAGTTTTGGCAGTGAGATTGGATGGTACAGAGGAAGAACAAGGACCTTGCATTCCAGGTTTAGTGATATGAAAAGACTCTTCAGATCTGGTGGTGGTCAACTCAGTGGTGAGAGAGAGGTGGAGGAGGAAGGGCCCCTGGTAATTACATTACTCCTACCTGTATTGAGTCTGAATGGTGCTTTGGCTGTCGCTCACTCCTCTCCTGTTGTAAGAGGAAGGAATGACACCAGGGCAGTAAGCGCCCAGCTCCAGTCAGAAGGCATTATGGGTGTGGCTGCTGAGTCAAGGAGTCTCAGTCCTGAAATGAGTGGTGCCTTAGCTTCCTAAAGCACTGGGATTACAGGTGTGAGCTACTGAGCCTGGCATCAGGTGACTTTTTGAGTAAGGTCTTTGGGCTTCTTCCGTTTGTGGTGTAGCTTGCATTGCTGACTCTATATTAAATTGGTTTTCGTGTTTTACATAATCATACTATGCAAGCTTGGCCTCAGGGACTGTGCCCTCCCTTTGGCCCAATATAAACAGTATAGGGCCCCAGGAGGAGAAGCTAATATCCCAGCTTTTGTGAGAGACTTAATAGCTCACAAGTACTCCAAGAGGCCATTCCCTAAAATAGCAGGTGCCTCTCCTGCCTACCACTGCCTCCAAGCGGTCCTGAGAAAGGACAGCTGTGAATCTGCTGCTCAGCTCTTGTTGAAATGGATTGCCCAACCTGTGGGGCCATATGACTCTCTAGCCTGGCATTCCTCTTCTGGGGTGGAACAACTTAGATTCCATGTCCAGTAAAATGGAAGAGGCTTAACAGGCCTCCTAGCCAAATAAAAATGGTCTCTCCTAGAGCTCAACCTGCCTGGCGCTACTTGGCATCAAGGTTTCATGTGAAAAAGTGGCAGATACCTCCTGGAGGAAACCCTATTTCCTAATCTACTGCTGAAGCCAAACCACCCAGTTAGGCCCTCAATCCCCTGAGCCCTCTCTGATCTTTGGCTGCATCAGAAGCTGATGGTATTCACTGAGTAGTGGCAGCCCATCACAGTGGATGCATACTTAGGAATTTTTTATTTTTAAAATTCTAAATGAATTTCTTATTATCAAATTTGCATAAACATGCTAGATATAATGAATAAAGGTTTTCTGTTTTATTTATTTATTTACTTTTTTGTTTTTTTTTGAGACCGAGTCTCACTCTGTTACCCAGGCTGGAGTGTAGTGGTGCAGTCTTGGCTCACTGCAGCGCAACCTCCACCTCCCAGGTTCAAGCGATTCTCCTGCCTCAGCCTCCCAAGTAGCTGGGATTACAGGTGCCCACCACCACGCCCAGATAATCTTTGTGTTTTTAGTAGAGACAGGCTTTCACCATGCTGGTCTTGAACTCCTGACCTCAAGTGATCCACCTGCCTTGGCCTCCCAAAGTGCTGGGATTACAGGCGTGAACCACTGTGCCCAGCCTGGTTTTCTATTTATTTAAATACTGTATAAAGAATAATAACAATGAAGCCCTATGTACTCACCAGTTAATCTAAAGAAATAGAACATAATAATATAGTGGATAGTAAATTTCATCAATATAAAATGTCCTACTTTATCCCATTTAATGTTTCTTGTTTTGCATTCTTCTGTATTTAAACCAGACTCCTGTACATTTTTAAAAAATTAAACAATAATTTTTTAATCATTTTCACTTTTATTTTTTAGTATCACTTTCATTTTGATTGGTCTTAGACAGTTGTTTTTTTTTTACCTAATTTGCATATATAGTTATAGTAGATATATTTGGTTTTTATCGTTTCCTGTTTTCGTATTTTATATATTTTGTTATGTTAATATTTTGCTAAACTTGGTTTTCTCTTTTTTACTATATTAACTATTACATTTTTGTTCTATTTTCTAGTATCTTAGTAATATTACTTTTGATACTAGTTACTATTACTGTTACTAGTTTTATTATTTTGATACTAGTAAGATTAGTGGTAACCTTAAGTTTTTAGTAGCATTATTTAACTTTAATTTCTCTACTGTCAGTGAAAAGTGAAATATTATTATTTTGAATGACCCCTATTTAAAATGAAATTTTTTCCTTAACTCTTTTTTTCTCATCTAAATGTCTACTTCTTAATATATAAGAGTAAAAAATTATTATTAAATGACTTCTCTTTCAAAAATATTTTTTGGCACTGCAGTTTAGTTTATATCATTATTTATTTTTCTCTTTATTTAGAAAAAAATTGTCATTGTTCACCAACAATTCCGTGCAGTCACCTCACAGTCCTTTGTGAAAGACCAGGTAGGATAGTGACGCAGGCTCCTGTACTTAGCAGAGCCATGAGTTTGAGTCCCTCTCCTTCTGGAAGTTCCCCTGCATGCTCAGGGGGGTCTGTACGGCTTTTACACCCTTGAAGGACAGGGAGACCCCCACTTTACCCCATCATCTTTTTTCCTAAGCATTTGAGGTCAGAGTTGGGGAAGGACAGTTGAATGAGCGTGGCAAAAGCGAATGGCCCACACGGTTAAGCAAGGCGCCTTTCATTTTGAGCAGCTGGCGGCTACTTATGGCTCAACCAAATTTGTGATGACATCAGTTTAGGCATAGGTCTACAGCCTCATTCCTGACACTGTTTGTTCAGCTTTGGGACTCCTTGTCTGAGCAGCTGTACCCACAGGACCTTTTACCTGGTGTTGCAGGGTTCGCTGTTAACACCATCATGATGACATTCCTTCCTACTTCCGCTCAGAGGAGAGGGAGTGACAACCTAGCCAGCAGTGGGCTCAGCCTCACTACCTACCTCAGCCTGCAGACTGTTGCCAGCAGCTAGGACTGCTTGGGGTCCCTGCTCCTCCTGCTTGCCCACCACTTGGGTGAGCACACTCACTACTATTAATAGATCCCAGGAGTCTTCTCATAAGCCAATCTTCGTGGGCCCCTCCTCTTTCTTTTCCAGAAAGCCATCTATTAGTCCCCTATCCTTGTCACCAAAAACCGTCAAGAACTGTGAAGAGTCTGAGATTTTATTCTGCTTGCAAACTAACAAGTCAGTCTCCGAGTTTCATGGATGCTATTTGTAAACCTGAGATGTCTGGGTCAGAGACAAAGGACTTGGTTATGCACAGCACATAACCGAGTACACAAGCTTCCTTTTGATGCCAGTTCCCCTTGACCCCAAGCCCCACAGTGGGCCTGTATCACAGCTAGGGAACCCACCATATTTATATAGGGCTGCAAGCAACTCTGTCTAACCTTTGCTTGGAGGTGAACATTGTGCTACCAGACAGTAAACAAACCTGTCCTTTGCTTCAGAGATATACTATCTCTAAATCCCAAGGCTATCTGCTGTACAACCTTAAGAAGACAGTTCCAAATACGGTCTGTCCCTGCCTCTGCTTGTGAGATGCACAGAAATGTGAGAGAGCCGTGGAGCATTGTCTCTCAGCACACAGGCACATACCTGAAGAAAACAAGTTTAATTACTAAGAAATAGTTCTTACCAGAATATCAGAGGAAGTCTGTAAATTTTATGGTGATTGATTTCCCAACATTGATTATCATCCTAAAAATTATTGTTACAGTGTCATAATTATTTAACATAACAATTACAACTTCTTTTGGACAGTGGGTTTTAAATGGTTCCAAGGAGCTAGCACTGTGTAGTTCATGTAATTGTAACACTTCTGACACTGTTACACTGTTTAGCTCATGTATATTACAGGTATAATGCATGTGTTACTTGTTTTGGGAGCCCTACTCTTTAGTTCATATATTTCTTAGGGGCTGGTTGGAGGCAGGGAAAGACAGGATTGAGTGTAACACAAACGCTAGAATAAATCTGCATAAACGTGCAAGATATAATTTTATCTCCTTTTGTCTGTTTATTGATAGACTTTCCACAAAATATTTAAGTGTAATAAAAAGGATTTTAGAAAGAGAGAAAACGAGGGGAGGAGGAAGAAAGGAAGAGAGAAGTCATTGTTAAAGGTGGTAGATTATGTTTTGGTGTCTGTATTAGTCTGTTTTCTGTCTCACACTGCTATGAAGAAATACCTGAGACTGGGTAATTTATAAAGAAAAGAGGTTTAATTCACTCTCAGTTCCACATGGCTGAGGAAGCCTCAGGAAACTTACAATCACGGCAGAAGGCACCTCTTCACAGGGTGGCAGGAGAGAGAATGAGTGCCAGCGGGGGACATGCCAGACGCTTATAAAACCACCAGATCTCATGAGAACTCACTCAATATCATGAGAACAGCATGGGGGAAACCACCCCTACGATTCAATTACCTCCCGCTGGGTCCTTCCCACACACATGGGGATTATGGGAATTACAATTCGAGATGATATTTGGGTGGGGACACAGGCAAACCATATCAACATCTTAAATAGTTTGAAAGTTGTGAAGTGGAAGTTCAAAGAACTCTTCAGCAAAGTAGTAGTGTGTTTTGTTTTAGTGTGTTTTGTAACTATTCACATTTCATCTCCTGTGACTAATAGCTGCTTGCTATGAGATCTCATGTGTTAAAATACAAGCCTAATCCATTCTGGCTCACTGGCCTCCCATGCTATGAACACTTAAGGTGAGCTGACTCTCAGATTTGAGGAAGTATTTTAAACTTGCCAAATGCAGCCTTGTGGTAAGTCTGCGATATTGTTGAAGGACTAGTAAGAAAAAGTCACTTCACCTCAGAGGTCATCATTTAGGGCTAGGTATATGCTTTTAGGACATTTTCTATTGAATTTGAAGAACTTGGGTGCTGTGATTTTAGTGCATCCTATTCCTGCAATTCAGAAACTAGAAAGTAATCCTTAGGACAAAATTGAAATAAGTTTATGTTTTGGAATTTTATAACTCATTTTTATGTTAAATGTGGAATGAGATTACATAATTTATTGAGAAATATGGATGTATTTATAATTTTGTTGGTTGTGTTAGATAATTGTAGGTTAGTGCATTGCAGTACAAAATATCAATATGATTTTTTAACTTATAGGTGCAGATTCAATCATTGGGTTATTTTTTGGGGAGTAAAAGCGGTTTCTTTTTTTGTCTTATCCTGCAGTTTTTAAGTTTTAAAAGTCTGGCCTTTAGTTTGGTCCTGAAGTCAGAATTTGTTTTACATTTAAAACAAAGTTGTGCATAATGATTATATAATTATATTCTTGTCTCATGGATTAATGAAAATTCTATATAATGCGAAGAAAAGCATCATATAGAATTGGTAAAAGCAGTATCTCTATAGTTTATAATGCTGGATTACAATGGACAGTTCTTCAGCGGCACAGTAGAGGGCTCCGGAGGCTGTGAGGAGCACCAGAGTCCATGCTAGAGAGAGCCCGCGCTCTCCAGCAGCTCGGAGCATTGTGGCGCACCAAGTTCAGTGCTCACTGAACTGTTTGGCTCTGTGCCATAATTAGCCTTCTGTTCTCTTGATTAGAATCACGGATAGAAATTCATTAATCTGCTTTGTTAGTGGAAAGTGTTAGGAAAGTAATTGTTAAAAATGGCTCTGCAGATGTTTTTTATGAAGTTTTTTTTTGTTTTATCCAAGCTTAATAATATTTTCCATAATTTTGAAAAGTCAGTCTAAACATTGTAAACTGTAAGTACTTAGTGTTTTTTTCCTGTTAATAAATATAAATTTCCTCTCCTTCCAAGGGATTATTTTATGCTTTCATATAGGCAGAAACCTTATTGTTCATGAAATGAAGTAAAATACTAAAATTATATTTCTACTCTGTTTTTTCAGGGAATCCGAGCCCGCATTTTAGAGACTCTGGTCATGCTGCTTCTTCTTGCGTTGCTCATCCTTGGGATAGTGTGGGTAGCTTCAGCACTCATTGACAATGATGCCGCAAGCATGGAATCTTTATATGGTATGCATTTCCTTGTTTTAACCAGTTTCCTTACTGGAAACTATAGTTTGGGATAAAATTACACACTCAATTTTGAAAACATTTATTGTTTGTTTGTTTGTTTTTGAGACGGAGTCTCGCTGTGTCGCCCAGGCTGGAGTGCAGTGGCGCAATCTCGGCTCACTGCAAGCTCCGCCTCCCGGGTTCACCCCATTCTCCTGCCTCAGCCTCTCCGAGTAGCTGGGACTACAGGCGCCTGCCACCACGCCCGGCTAATTTTTTTTTTTTGTATTTTTAGTAGAGACGGGGTTTCACCGTGGTCTCGATCTCCTGACCTCATGATCCGCCCGCCTCGGCCTCCCAAAGTGCTGGGATTACAAGCGTGAGCCACCGCGCCCGGCCCAATTTTGAAAACATTTAAATCTTTGTGTAGTTAACAAAGATGTTTGATGTTAATTTACAGAATTAAGAAATCTTTAGATATCTTTATCTAAAATGAAGTTTTATTTCTTTTATATGTGAAGAACAAGTAAGCAGCTTTTCAGATTTTTTGTTGTTGTTGTTGTTAATTGGTTTCTGTTCTTCAAATTCCATGGAGACATTTTTTCTCCCTCCAAACAGGGTTTGCTAAAGGGTTACTTCTTGGTTTTCTATATTAGATCTTTTTATTGTACTAGAATTTAGAAATTATATGGCTTAATAAACTCAAATAGGCAATTACAATGTTTACATGAGGTATAGTCAGCCTCTATCTTATCGTAAGATAGACTGACTGTATCTTAATGTGTAGTATTTTGGATTTATTGAAATATATTTACTTTTTTTAATAGATCTCTGGGAGTTCTATCTACCCTATTTATATTCCTGTATATCATTGATGGGATGTTTGTTACTTCTCTGTAAGTATTTTTCAGACTTAATATTAAGAGAAAAATGGTGTTCTCCTTATTCTGGAAAATTCAGGGAAGTTTTCTGATGAGATTTCTTAACTATTTGGAGATTTTTTTGAGTTCGCCTTAACTATTTTTATTCAAAATAAATTTTGATAAATGGAAACTTTGAAATAATAAGATGCTTTTATTGTTCTCTAAGGAAAGCGTCTTCTACTGGGTTGTAGAGTGAGACAGACGGACAGGCACACACACACACACTCTCACTTGCACACTTTCACTCACACACTCATATACAGTCATACTTACATACACTGACACACAAACCATATGCACACTCATACACACATGCCATAGCCTCACCCCCATACCTGTCATAATGCTAGATTCTACTTTTAAATGGAAATGGTAGAATTATGTGTGATAAGTTTGTGGTTTTTTAAAAGTTTGTTTTGTTTTACTTGAAGCATCACAGCCTATCTCAGGGATAAGTAGATAAACGTAGTTTAAAGGACTTAAGACTGTGGTTGTCACCTTTAGATATTCTTGTTTGTTTCTCAGTCCTATTAATACTTGAAATTTAACCTGTTCTTTGCTCATTTTTCTTTATTTTAAGCACAAGTATTTATTATTATTCAACTGCTAGAATCTTGAATATTATTCTAAGCCTTTTTTTGTTGTCACATATCTTTCGTAACTCATTACATCTATCCTCCTCACATGGCCCCTCTAGCTTCTTTATTGATGATGGTGAAGAGTCCTCTGACAAAACACTGAGAATCTCAGTTGGAGAGAAGAATGTTCTCAAAATGATAATCTTTGAATTTCCCCTATTTTTACGGTCTAGTTGTTTGTCTCTTTCTCCAAGCTCTATAATGTCGCTTTCTGTCTTTTGGTGATCTTATTTCTACAGTGTGTACACCAGTTGGCCTTTCTCGTATGTTCACAGTAATGGGTCAGTTGCTAGTGAAACCAACAGTAAGTATTTAATTATAAATCATTTTGTTTATTAAATAAATGTGTTTACATTTGATCATCTTTTATATTGTGAGCTAGCATTTAGAAATAGAAGAATAGGTTTTGTATGTTTATCACTGAAATTGTTGTTTTATTAAGTTTGTTTTTTTTTTTTTTTGAGACAGAGTCTTGCTCTGTTGCCCAGGCTGGAGTGCAGTGGCGCGATCTCGGCTAACTGCAGGCTCCGCCCCCCGGGTTCACACCTTTCTCCTGCCTCAGCCTCCCGAGTAGCTGGGACTACAGGCACCCGCCACCTCGCCCAGCTAATTTTTTTGTATTTTTAGTAGAGATGGGGTTTCACTGTGTTAGCCAGGATGGTCTCGATCTCCTGACCTCGTGATCCGCCCACCTCGGCCTCCCAGAGTGCTGGGATTACAGGCGTGAGCCACCGCACTCGGCCTATTAAGTTTTTTTTTTAATAGAACTTTGGTTAAATTTCCAATCTTTGGAAACCAAATTTGGTTTTGCTTTTAACATACTAACTATAGGCGCATAAGTAAAAATTCCTCTAGCAAATTTTAGGACAAAATTTACAAATATTTACAGGTATTTTAGGTGTCCATTGCCTAATATCAAAAAGTACCTCTATTATGTTTCAAAATTTACATGTATGCTTTAATTTACAAAATTGTTATATTTCTGAAATTTGTCTGCATATTGTGTCTCAATTAATTGAACCATACTTTACCTTTCATCTTAGAAACACTATATATTAGTTTTTAAATGATTTTCAGTTGATTGTAATTCTAATGATTTGTTGCTTGCTTTGGTCTCTATTTTGTCAAATATTTAATTATATAAAAATGATTTCTTAGCTGCACCTAGGAAATTTGTCACTTATTTTCATGGATCCTCACTGCTTATGAACTCAAGTGTAAGCTACTTACATGTTACAAAGCCTTTCACAGCCTGGTCCACACTCAGTTTTCCTCTAGCTGTCCCTGTGTTTACTGTCACTCTAGCTCATGAGCGAACTTGCTGTACTCTGAATAGGCTCTATGCATTCTGTCTCCAGGACTGTCTCTTTCCCTCCAAGGCCTCTTACCTGCTCCAGCTACCTAGCAGCCTCCTATGGCCTAGCTCAAATATCAACTCCACTGTCTACATAGCTTTGAACCTTGCCTTGCTTCTTCAAGGACAACGAATTAAAGTCCTTTCTTTGCATTTCTCATGTTCCCTTTTGTTTCTATCTCACTAGGAATACTTATTAAATCATTATAGTTGTGTATTTGTCTTCCTTGTCATGATTCATTTAGGGAAAATACTGAGGAAGTGTTATAGGGGCTATACTTTTAGTAAATGCTTGCTTAATTTTGAAAATCATAATATTTTTATATTTTAAAGATAAAGTTTTTTTCTTTCTAAAAAAATGCATAAATACATTTTACAAAAAATATGTAAATGTTGTATACACACTTGTGTACCACACACATACTGTCAAGTCTTGAAATTCCTTTCCCTTGTAAAGAGGTTTTGGGACACTGAATTCATTTAGTTTCTTCCTACATTTGTTGTTGTTGTTTGTTTGTTTGTTTGGTCTTCTTTCTCCCTTTCTGCTTCCTGACCCCTAACTATAGGCAAATGTTTAAAGTTCTATTATTGGTCTAAAGTTCTATTAATGCTTTGCTCCTAAACCATCTCTGCCATTTCCACATCACTTTTAAATGCCTAATTCTAATGAGGAAAAGACAATGGAAACAAATTACAGTACATTTTAAGTGCTATAATTGAATACCCCATGGAGCTGAAAACTCAACGTGTATAAAACGAAACTACTTACTTAGCTCCCTTCCCCAAGCTAATTTTTCTCCTTAACTTGTCTCTTATTAATGTTAAATACAGTGAACCCCAAGTTTCTCCTCAAAGAATCAGTATGTCAGTATGTTCAGCTCTCTTCTTCTTTGATTCTCCATTTTAAAGTTTAACCTTCCTGGTTCTCTTCACTCCCTTGCCTCTAGTTTCAGTAAACAACTTTCCCACCAGTCCTAATCAGTATTTCACATCTGTTCCCCGGTCACCTGCTCCGTCCTGACTCACCCCTGGTCACCTTCTTTGACTTGAGTCACCCCTGGTCACCTGCTCTGACCTAAGTCATCTTTAGTTACCTGTTCCTAACCGTCCTTCCTGCTAGACTAGTCACCCTGCCACTCTGGCTCATACGCCTGCTACCTTTAAAATAGCCAGTCGGAATTAGCTTAGACTATGTGGTCTAACCATAGCCAATAGGGGAACCACACAGCAGTAGCGCCCTGCGTCAGAAATAAGAACTCCTTCTCCTCCCCTGTGCAGGTGTGCTCTCGCCATTACTCCATTTGCCAGTTGCACCCTTTCATAGAAGTAAAAATTGCCTTGCTGAGAAAATTAAATTTATGTTCGAGTGCTATTTCTTTGCAGCACCAGGGAATGAGCATTTTGCATTTCTAACATTAACAGTATCCTCAAAGTCTTATCTTTGTTTCTTTTCTTGTTGGTAACGTTCAGTAATAAAGATTATTTATTGAGTAATTAAGTGTATTATATATGCTAGCAATAAAGACTATATTTTACACACATAATTTCATTTTATCCTGATGACAAACCTGTAAGTTGGATAGTGGTATTCTTATTTTATGGCTAAACTAATGTCATTTCAGGAAGATTAAGTAGCTTGTACAAGATCAGAGATCTATGAGGGAGCAGAGTGTGAACCCAAGAAGGTGGTTTCAGACCAGAAGCTGGTCTGCCATTCTATTTTGTTGTAAACTCCAGAGCTGTAAAACCACTTTGTTTGCTGAGTGGACTTTTACCCCTGCAGTTCTGTGTTTTGCTTACAGTTTCCTCTAATTGAAATGCCTTTCTTTTGGTAATTTAAGCTGTCAGATAAGATGCTACTATGCTACTACCATCAAAAACACTGGTCGAAACTTTTTTCTCCCCATCTGGGAATAATTTTTCTTCCTTTGAACTTTTGTAGTGTTTTATTTAAGCCACCGTTATGACTTTAACAAATGTTCTAATTATTTTTTAAATTTATCTGATCTCTTCTGCTACACTAGAATATAAGCCGTTTGAGGTCAAGGACTATGTCTTACCCATATTTAAGCCCCCATTAGCCCATAGTAGTTGAGTATAGGGTTTGAAGGCACGCAACATTTCTTTGGTAACCCTGTTTCTTGGACTATAGAATGGAGATGAGAACAGTCTATTTTTCGTAGGATTGTTGTAGAAATCAAGGAGGATGGTACTCATAAGCACTTAACACAAATATATGTGTGTTATTCACATTGTCACTGCATTAGTCTATTATGCATTGGTATAAACCTGAGGCTGAGTAATTTATAAAGAAAAGAGGTTTATTTGGCTTATGGTTCTGCAGCCTGTACAAGAAGCATGGCACTGGGACCTGCCTCTGGCTAGTTCTTCAGGAAGCTTCCAGTCATGGCGAGAGGCGAATGAGGAGCATTTGTGTCACAGGGCAAGAGAGGGAGCAGGCGAGAGAGAGGTCCATACTCTTTTAAACAACCTGCTGTCATGTGAACAAATAGAGCAAAAACTCAGTTATTACTGTGTGGACAGCAGCAAATCGGTTATTCATAAGAGATCCACCCCCATGACCCAAATACTTCCCACCGGGTCCCACCTCCAATACTGGAGATCAGATTTCAACATGAGGTTCGGAAGGGACAAATATCCAAACTACATCAGTCACTCATTCACACTAAGACATACCCGTGGTGATAAGTAATTCTTGGACAATTTGCATAAGAAAGATAAAAATCCTTTTGTATGCGTTAGACCTTATGTAAAAACTGTCAATTCTGATCCAGATAGTAGAAAGTGAAGAGAAGTGTTGATGGGAAAGGAATTTTGGATCAAGGACCCCAAGAACCTGGTCCCAGACCTGTGGGTTTTCTCTGGGATTCCTCTCCCCCGACCCACTGCATCCAGTAGATCCTCTCCGTGTACCACTCTTTCTCCTTGGGAGTAGCTCACATCCCAGCACTTGCCACTCATTGCAGCCTAAATGTTCCCTCTTTGGAGAGGGCTTGCTGGCTGGCCGTTTAGGTATCCCTTCCCCTTTTCTTCCTATTCCTTTCTTCCTCACAGGATGGTCATTCTTTGTCATTATTTGTTTGTATATTTATTTGTTTATTACTGTAGATTATTATTTTAGTATTTGTTTTTTCTCACCTTCCAAGTCAGGCTTCTCAAGGATCGAGGTGGTATGTGTGCCAGTGATGAGTTCAGTGCTAGGTCATAGGGGACCGTAAAGATTTGTTGAAAGGCTGGGAATTATTGGATTGCTTCAAATAAATTTCACATCAGCTGTATAAATTGGACATCTGACAGGGATTGTATGATTTGAAAATCTGTTTTCTGAAAATCCTTTAAAATCTGAAAGGAGATGTATATATGGTTTCTATCTTTTTGTCCATTAGCTCCTCACAATTTTTTTTTTTTGCTGAGTGTAAGTAGTTTGGATGTGAAGATATGGAACACTGATATCAACTCTAGACTTCTTTCAGATTTTCCCTACAGCTAGGAAGATAATAAGGATCCTCTCAGAAGGATAGCTGTGTTAACAAAACTAGAATTAAATCAATTTTAGGTTTTTTAACAGTACAGACAATATCCCATACAATTGGTAAATTATTAGTATGGTTTTTTTTTGAACTTCTGTTGTATGACTTGGTTTATATGTAAACATACCACTTCTCTAGATTTTGGTCTATTGGATGATTTTGATAATACCAATCTTTAGTATTCATGTTTTTAGTACATAAAGATGATATAAAGGGAAAGTATTGCATGTTACTGATGTAGTTTATGGATTTCTTGTTTTAGACATTATGTAGGTAAATGTAAATGAGAAAACAAATGTTGGACTGGGTGTCTGTTCCTTCTATCTCTAAAATATTTGCTTGGGCCTATATTTACTGTAGTTATTTACCATAATTAGTTTTTTGGCTGTTTAAAATTGGTACATGTAGGCCGTGCAGGCGTGGTGGCTCACATCTATAATCCCAGCACTTTGGGAGGCTGAGGCAGGCGGATCACCTGAGGTCAGGAGTTCAAGACCAGCTTGGTCAACACGGTGAAACCCGTCTCTACTAAAAATACAAAAATTAGCTGGGCATGGTGGTGTGTGCCTATAGTCCCAGCTACTAGGGAAGTTGAGGCGGGAGGATCGCTTGAACCTGGGAGGCAGAGGTTGCAGGGAGCTGAGATTATCGTGCCACTGCACTCCAGCCTGGGTAACAGAGTGAGACTGTCTCAAACAAACAATAATAAAAAAATTCACACATGTAGCCCGCATCTCAGAATGTCACTAAAAAACCCTAAAATTCATACATTTGTTGGCCATTGAGAAGAGTTCCTTAGTTTAATCCCTTAAACTTTAAAAATACCCAATTTAAATGTATATAGGGTTTGTGATAACTTTTGATGTGTTTGGTTATATACTAAAGTATTTATACTTAATTTGTAAATAAAACAGTTGGAGCTTTTTTATTTTGGGTTCTTAGAAATTTGAATGAATACATTATCTAAAATAAATAGACCAAATAGCCTAAATGGTCTCATAAGCATTAGTTTTGTAACATTGAATTATTGAATAGTTTTATCTTTAAATTTAGATTCTTGAAGACCTGGATGAACAAATTTATATCATTACCTTAGAGGAAGAAGCACTCCAGAGACGACTAAATGGTATGTTTATATTACATATGTAGACTGGGATAAAAAAAAAAACTTTCTAATTTCAAAAAGATAGATAATTGAAGGGAAAAATACAAACCTCTCTGCATCTTGTGCTGCTACAGGAGGAGGACACTTTAGAGTAACAAAAGAACTTTCCAAGTGAAGAGAGGTTTATTGCATACCCTGGCTGAGATGAGCTGTAACCTATCAGGACCCGTTCTTTGTGAGACTTTGGCCACTGAGGGACTAGGCACCTCCTTACTGTTTTAAGCATATGACTTCAAAATTTAATTTTTAATTACTGATGGTTTTTGAAGAACCAATGAAGAAAAGAGTAATGATATAGTTTAACAGATAGTATAGGTAAATTTTCTTTAATTTTACTTAAGTAATTTTCAAATGTTGAAAAGCCAGTCTCCCGCCAACAAGATCAGATAATTAATAACGAACTGCATTTCAAAATCATGATTCAAGAGTAGATATAAAATAGAAGGTTAGTTTATGAAATGCTGAGAAATAGGTATCTACCTACTTTCTTCAGTTATAAATAGTGAATTTAAATCATCACCCCAAAAGTGTTCATAATATTTTAGAGCTTTTTTCTTAGATCCAGGAATTTCAGTTTGTATCTGTTCTAGAGGATTCTTGTCAGTAACATTATATAATTTGATACAGATAAACTTTCAGACTAGAACTATATATGTCTTTTATTCTTCTAACTTACTTAAAACTAATGTTTAAACCAGAGTTATAAACTTTAGTCAACAATGTCAGCTTTGTAAAGTTTCCTTAAAGCAGTAAATATTATAATAAATTTGTCTTATTTGGATAATCATGCTACTGTGCAATAAACATGCCTGAGTTGTAAAGAATATGTGTCAGGCTGCTCCCTGCAGTGTGGGATTGTTTCAGCCTCAGGTAGCCACCATTTCTGTTTCACAGATGAGGAGGCTGACATCCAAGAAGGATAAGATACAGTGCCTCATGAATTGACAAATTTTGAATTGACTTTAATCAAAACAAAACAAAATCCAAAAATACAGCCTTTCTCACTTTCCCCTTCCACAGTAGGAAAAATAAAAAAGGTCTTTCTAGAATCTTTATAAATCCTTTGGCTCCTCAAATTTAAAAGTGGCTGATTATATATAAAGAAGTTGAAAAGGAAACTCTTGCTAGATGGCTAAATGTATTATAAAATGAAGCCAAGTCAAAATCAGTAAAAACACCTCACTGGCATAGAAATGTTAGAAAGAAGAGATGGATTGGACCTGGAGAGGATGGAGGATGGTATGATAACTAATGCTAAATATAATTTTTTTACACACCATTTTGGTAGGCCATGCACTGTTTATCATCCGTTTGGTAGATTGTCTAAAATCTTTTCAGTGAAACTCTTAAGTGGTATGTCAGGATAATTATGATTTTGCTGTTTGCCACTGGTTAGCCACTGTGGACTGTTTCAGGTGGAAAATAAAGAGCTAAATGATTTATGTTTATAACGTAAATGGTTCTATGGCAAAATGGACATTTTGACTAATACAGATTAAGAATTGTGAGCTTCAGTAGGGTATGCTTAGAAATATCTGTAGGAAGGCAAGACTAAAAAAATCATGACTTACCGTTTCTTAAGAAAATAGAAATAGGAGATAAGAGAAACCATCCCCTGGGTTTTCTTTAATGTAGTATTATGACTAGTGTGTTTTGTTGTAACAGTTACTTTCTATTTTACATTATAAAACAAAAGTAAAGCGTTTATTGTTTTACTCTTGCTATTAAAAAGAATTCCAGAATAATGAGAGTAAAAGACTTTTAAAAAAATACAAATTCCATCGCTGATTGATCACAGAGTTGCTGGCGGCGCTTTCTTAGTGTGTGTTGGGATGTGTGGTGTGCATTGCAGAAATCTTTGGGGTGTCAGTGTGGTTTACTCTGAGCTCAGTTGTACAGTTATGTGAAAAAACATGACAGCCAGCACCAAGAAGTACTTCACTGTAGAAATAACGGTATTTTTTTTAAAGTAACATGAGTTATTGTGGTAGTTATGATATTACTAGAGTTGAATTTTCATGCCTGGTTTTAAAAATAATCAGTATCAGTTTGTGTTGGAATGCGTGACTGTGACTTCTCAATTGTTTATTTGATGGTGCTATAGGTATAAAGCTATTGGGAGGTTTTGTTCTTGTTAATATTGTTTCGTGGAATGTTAATAAAGTAAAGCAAAGCTGTGTGCTGTGATAATGTTAATTGGTATCCTGAGTAAGCCATCTTTTTATCAGCCGCTCTCCACCCTTTCTCCTTTCCTTTTTTGCTTATTACAGATCCTAATTAAGCACTAGATATTGTGTAGATGAATTAAGATGCTGAGTCTCAAGATCATAGGCTAGTTGCCTGAAGAAGAAGAGAAAAAAGGACAAGAATTTATAAATTTTTATCTAGTGCTTAACTACTTGAAAAAAAGGAATAGAGAGGAAGGAGTTCTGTGTTTCTGAGACAGGAGGGAGCCCCAGAGCACCTGTCATTTGGCTAAGACAGCACCTCCCTCATGTCCCTGTTGTCCTGGCAGGAGTAGAGAGATGTCCACAGAGCTCACCGTGTTCTCGGCAGGCGGCCTTCCCCTTCCCCGCAGCACACAGCCTCCCCTCTGCCATCTGCTTTGGGACCATCAGGACTAATGGGTACATTTTGTCCGTCGCTCCTCTTTATCATGGTCAGCACATGGAGCCCAGAACATCCAGGTTCCTTGCACCCTGTGTCTCTGTACATCCCATTTCTGACCTGATTTTCCTCTTTCCTCTAGTTTCTGAAACTTTCTGCTTGTGCCATTTGGAACTGAGAGTTAACTCATGAACAAAACCCCTGTATCTTCAACTGCCACTTTCTTACTCAAAGAAACTTGGCACACATTCCTGCCACCTGCTCATGTGATGGCTTGCTTCTACCCACATCCCTCATTTGGCTGGTCCTGGAGTTTGAGTAGGTGCCCTCCTGTTCCCTTTTACTACTCTCCAGCACTTTGGATCTCATGTCATCAGACCATGACCTAGTCCTGTCATTTGCTCACCTCCTAGGCCTTTTCTGCTCCCTTCTGGAGGATTTTTGCTCCTCGTTTCTAATCCTTCTCTGATTCTGTGCCTTTTTTGTGATGATTTGGTGTCTGTGTGCGTGTCCTTCCCATCACTCTGGGACACTCCTTGCCTGTCCCTGTGGTTGTCTGCCTCACCCGCTCGTGCCTGTGACATAACCCATTTAAGTTCTTTTGCATAATCTTACAATCAAGCATCCTACTCTCCACCTACCACTTCTTCTTTTTCCAGTTCACTTCTTCTAGCACTCCCATTTCCTACAATTCTTCAGTATGGAGATTTAACATACCCTGATCCTAACACCTTTTTCTCACCCCCTCATCATTTCCCCATCCCCCTACTTCCTTGCACAGTTTACATTCCTGGACTATTGTTAGAATCAGTCCCCTGCATACACTCTTAGCTCCCTTTTGTGGTCTCACTGGATTGTACTGAAACCCGAGCCTTTATTTTGCTCGCCTCTCCCTGTTCTGTGCTCTCACTCCTAGCTGGCTGACTGACCCTCCTGCCTGGCCTTCCTTTATATATGTGACCAATATCCTAAATTAACTTTACATTCTCCTGGATGAATTTATTCTGTCTTTTCTTCCCTCAGATCTTCACCATCCTTACTCTCCACTGGTGACCTTGTTTTCTATTTTCTTAGGAAAATAGAAGCAATCATAAGAGAATTTTCACAAGCTTTTTCCTTCATGCCAACCCACCTCCCTGCAGCTCCCCTCACAGCTGCCTTTTCCCTCGATGCTGTGGCTGAATTGTCTGTGTGCCTGGCTAATGCCAGCGCTCCCCTAGTGCCCTGGGTTCCATCTCTTCTCACTGATTCAAGGACACAATCTAGCAATTCTACTCTTTCCGACTCTCTGTCTCTGTTATGATCCAGTTTTTCCCCAACTGGATCCTTTCCGTCAGCATAAAGATATGCTATAATTTTCCCAGAAAGAGACAGAGGAAGGAATCTGCCTTGACCCCATATCCCCTCCAGGTCACCACCCATTCCTTTGGTCTTTATGGCAAAGCTCTCAAGAGTTGTGTGCCCATGGGTTTCACATTTTGTTTTGAAACTCACTTTCGCTTCCACTGCTCCATGAAATGCCGTGGTCAGGTTGGTCTGTGACTTCGTAGTCCTTATCTTACTCTCTTTCCTCCTTGAAATATCTTTTATTCCACTTGGTTTTCAGTTCACCATACTTTCCTGTTCCTTTTATTTAACGGGCTGCTTTTTCTCAATCCACTTTTCTGGCTTTTCTGTGTCTATAACTTCTTCACCTGGAAAGTCTTATGCCTCCGTCTTTAAAATTCTCTATTTGCTTTTACTTCCTTGTTAGTTCATCTGGTCTCATGGCTTTAAATATCACCTGTAAGCTGCAACCTCTACTCTGAGCTTTGAACTTAAAGATCTAACTGTCTAGTGGAAATTTCCATTTGGATGCCCGGTAGGCATCTTAAACATATGTCCAAAGTAAACTCAAGATCTTTACTTCTAGATTTTGCTTCTTTTGCCATCAGCCTTCTCTACAGGTGACAAATCATTCTTCCAGCTACTCAGGCCAAATCCTTGGAGTCTCTTTCTCTTAATTCCCATATGGATTCCTTCTGCAAAGCTGTTGGCTCCAGCTTCAGAGTAGCTCCAGAATCTGACTATGCCTCACCACCTGTGCTACCACCACCCCTTAGAGAGGTTTTTGCGGTAGCTTCCTAATGGCTTCCGTGCGTATCTGTCTTGGGCCTAGTGAGTCAGAGAGAGTCTGTGACAGTGTGAGTCAGATCTTCCCACTTATTTGCTCCAAGTCCTCAGATGATGGTTTCTGTTTCAGTCTGGATAACAGCAAGAGTCCTTGCAGTGGCTGCTCACTGCTGCCCCATGTCTGATGCCTGCTGTCTCTTTGCTCTTCCCCCACTGAGCCCCTTCCCTTGGGGCATTTTTATTGTGTTTCTCCCCACCTTCTCTCTTCCAGTCTTTACCTGAATACCCTTTCGTGGAGCTTTCCCCCACTCTGGAGTGAGCCTTGTGGATATCGATTGTATCACTAAGCCCTGCCTCTGCTCTACGCTTCCCCTTTCCTGCATTATTTTTTTCTATAGCATTTTTTAGTGTCTCACATGTTAAGTCTTTTAGTATATTGCCTGTCTCTCCACACTAGAACATGAACTCCAGGGATTTATTTATTTAATTATATTTATTGAGACAAGGTCTCACTCTGTCACCCAGGCTGGAGTGCAGTGACACAATCACGGCTCACTGTGGCCTCAACCTCCTGGGCTCAGGTGATCCTTCCCCTTTAGCCTCTTGAGTAGCTAAGACTACAGGCGCCCACTACCATACCTGGCTAATTTTTGTGTTTTTTGTAGAGACAGAGTTTTGCCATATTGCCCACGCTGGTCTCAAACTCCTGGGCTTAAGCGATCTGCCAGCCTTGGCCTCCCATAGTGTTAAAATTACAGGTGTGAGCCACTGCACCTAACTGGGGCAGGGATTTTTGTAAATTACAGGTGGGAGCCACCGCACCTTACTGGGGCAGGGATTTTTGTTAGTTTTCTTTCCCTCTGTACCCTGATTCTATAATGTTGCTAGACATGTGGTGGATACGTGGTAAACATTTGTCCCATCAGTAAATTAATAGATGAAAAACGCACATGATGGAGAGTTGTCATTTTAACCATAGACGTGAAGAAGGAAGAGGAAGTAAAATTTGGTGACAAGAGCGGACAGAATCACTTGGAGAGATTTCTTAGGAAGGCCCATGGTGGAGACTGCCAAGGACACACCAAGGTTGAGAGGCAGGAAGACCATATGCACTGGAGTGTTAGTGAAGAGGCCGAAATAAGGTGGTTTTCCCCTTACTTTTATGGCCATGGAATATGAGTAATCAAGAACCATTTCTACTCCAAGACTCCTAAAGAGTAGCCCAACAGAAACTCCCATTACATTAATTGTGGTAGAACATCTTTTGTAATTCCTTCCCAGCATTAAGAGGATACACACACACACACACACACACACACACACACACACACACACACACAACACACACACACACACACACACACACACACACACACACACACACACAACATATTTAAATGTTTAATGCAACGGCATTAATTGAAATAATTAGCTTTTGTGTGTGTATAGCCTATGGGTGTACTGGGTAACTTTAGAAGTAGTACCATAATGAATAGAAATTATTTTTTGTTGTTTAAGTTCAAAACCTCTGGAGTTCTTTTAATTTATTTAAAAATATTGTAGTCTTTGAACTTAATAATTCAACTCAGTTTCTTTAGATACTATTTTCGTCTTCATGGTAAAAAATTAGTGTGTCATTTCTTATGGCAGTTACTTTCCTGGTTGATTCTCATCTTTTCAGTGGTTCACACCCATAATCCCAGCACTTTGGGAGGCCGAGGCGGGCAGATCGCCTGAGAATGGGAGTTCAAGACCCACCTGGCCAGCATGGTGAAACCCGGTCTCTATTAAAAATACAAAAATTAACGGATGTGGTGGCAGGCGCCTGTAATCCCAGCTGCTTGGGAAGCTGGGGGCAGGAGAATCACTTGAACCTAGCAGGGGGAGGTTGCAGTTAGCCGAGATCGCGCCATTGCACTCCAGCCTGGGCAACAGAGCGAGACTCCATCTAAAAAAAACAAAAAAGTCCTTGCCATTGAAGCTTGTATTAATTATTTATTCTTAAGAGCACAGATGATATTGTTGTTTCATTTTTGCTGGGTGTCAGATTGGAATACCTTTTTATCCTAAAAAATAAAGGGATTGAAAAAAACAAGACATATCTTATCCAAGCTTTTTGTAGAACTTGTGACCTGTCAGAAGCACTTAGTGTCATCATCAGTCTTTGAATCTCGCTGTTTATAACCAAGTTGAATTTGCCAGGGAATTTTATGAAGGTGCCAAGGTTTAGGGTGGCATTTATGGTTGCTTTTTTAGAGCAGTTGCTTCTTTAGACTATCTTAGAGTAGTAGGCTGTCAGAGGCATTTTCAGGTATCATTGGCAAGGTAATTTGCTAATTTGGTCATTACATTCTTTCATATAACACACTTAATGATATATGGAAGCTCATGCCGGATTGTCTTCTGTCCTCTCAATTACTTTCATCTTGGCTTTCTCTAGGCATTCTTCTAGGTTCTGGCAATGACAATCCTATAAATACTATTTGCTGTTAATCACTGAAGGGAGAATATTTTGAATTTATCAGACTCTGGGCCACTTTGAGAAATGTCTGGTATTAGCGTGAAAGTGATCAAATATAATCAAAAAACATTTGTTTCCAAGGATCTGAAATGGTCAGAGATTCCTTGTTATAATTTGTTCAGCTTCTTGGGCCCTTATTCACAATTTATGACAATAAAATGCGGTCCAAAGAAATTATTTTTTTGCAAGATGAAATGAGGTGACTGCCAGAGGTATATGCTAATATAAAATCAGTAAATGAGGAATGCTTTGGAATAATAAACTATAGAATGAGTTAAATATCATATATTTTATGAAATATATGTAGAGAGAGTTATTCTATAAAAATGATCCAAATTGGCTGGGTGCGGTGGCTCATGCCTGTAATCCCAACACTTTGGGAGGCCGAGGTGGGCAGATCACCTGAGGTAAGGAGTTCAAGACCAGCCTGGCCAACATGGTGAAACACCGTCTCTACTAAAAATACAAAAATTAGCTAGGCGTGGTGGCATGCGCATGTAATCCCAGCTACTCGGGAGGCTGAGGCAGGAGAATCGCTTGAACCTGGGCAGCAGAGGTTGCAATGAGCCGAGATCATGCCAGTGCACTCCAGCCTGGGCAACAGAGCGAGACTCCGCCTCAATAAAGAAAAAAAAAATCCAAATTTGTGTAATAGAAGATGAATTTAATATACCCGAGCTACTTTCTCAGCTACAACCTAGATAGACGATAGTATTCCCAATAGTAGCTTATGTAAACATAAAAGTTTAAAAATTATCTTAACATCTTATCTAGTTTAGATCTAGTAGCTTATATCTAAAGTAGAAAAAAGCCAAACCATTGTTTTAATTGTACCTAGCATTATATAATGTTCCTAAAGTTGATTGTTTAACAATTTCTATCTTGCAGTCATTAATAATGAAAGTATATTTGCATTTTCACAGTTGTGTTGGATCTCAAAAGTCTCACATTACTAGGTCAATAGCCATATTTTTGTGGATATGTCAGAAGCAAAAAGAAACTATTATTTTAATAATTATTAGCATTGCAAGTGGAATAGGCTTAGATACAGAGTTTTCGAGGGTATGGGCTGACTCTCTCATTTGTAGATAGTAACAGTCCATGCTGAAATAGATACATTAGAGATTTGAATGTCCTGGCTTCAGTTTTCAGATGCTTTCCGGAGCTTGCCTAATCAGCATTGGCTCTGTGGTGTACAGTAAGTAGTGTTTGCTTAGAGAGATGGAAACTGTTTGCTCTGTGAATTATTAGGAGATTTGGGCTTTAACAACAAAGTTGTTTGCCTAAGTGATTAGAAATAATTTATAGTATTTGAGTGACCTCACATTCTTCGTGATAGAGATCACTTTGGTCAAATTTAAAGTAATAAGTATAATCAAACTTTTAAAGAGCTTCTTGGATAATATTTTCTAATCAAACTTTTTTTTGGTTATATGGTAAATTAAAAGTTAAATGTAACATCAATCTGTTTATGTTAGAGGTATCTACTTCCAAGTAGTATTCATTATGAGACTAAGTTTAGGACACTGCATTGTTTAGGGAGATAATGGTATTGCATCAATTATTTGAAGGGCTTGCAGATCTAATTGGAAATTTGTATTTGTTTTTAAAAATACATTTTATGTTTTAAGTTAAATACTTAGTATCTCTCCTTTTATATAGGAAGGCCGTCTTATATATTAAGAAAGTTGTAAGGACAGCTTAGTTATTGAATAAATACTGGACTTTGGGAAATTCTGTTATCTTGGAAGCAAAATCTTTTTAATACCACACTAGTTTTTCAGCTTAAGAATAAAGCTGGGAAAAGTTGCCTTCAGCTATTAGTTTTCCTGAATCCAAAGAGATGGGTGGGGCAGGATCAAAAATACTTATTTGATCAAAGTTATTGGCTCTGAAGTTATTCTTACCTATGTAAGAAAGATGAAAGGTGTTGTTTTTATTGCATGTTAGTAACAGTGTAATTTTGAACTAATTGGTGTTGAACTGCCAATCACCTAAGGGGAATGCAAATAGATACTCTTACAATTTCCTTTGAGGTAGTGAAATCTTATGTTGGGGCTGGAAGAAAAACAGAATAATACCATTAAATTGACCTTAAATGAGCTGCTTTGTGGTTTTCTTGGAGAATCCCTTTTTATTTCTCGTGACTTGTCTAAACAGGTTTTGTCTACCAGTTTCACTTACTGACTAGACAGTGCTGACACTGGACATTTTAGATTCATTTGGAAATAAAGTAATGGTAATGCAGTTCCCCAGGATATTTAAAATTTTTGGTCTAACTTAAATCCACATAATACCTCAGTATTTGTTTGCAGTGTGTCATAATTTCTTACAATAGTCATTGTTTCCTTCTGGTCATTTATAATGAAATATTTACTCAGAAAAGCATACATTTCTCCCTTAGGTATTGCTCTATTATAATAAAGGGTGGTCTTGTCCTTGGATAATGTGTCATCCCAGATGAATCTAGTCGTTTAATAAAAGTATGATTTATTTGAGGACAACAAGAATGTAGTTTTGATTTTTATATGCAAGTCAGTCAGTATTTGTTAATTACCTATTATGTGCCTAGTGTTATATCACCTGCAAATAAAGCACAGCATTTCAGAAATGCCATTTTAGTTATTTTCCTTTGAAGAATCATACATCGAGTGGTCTAGACATTTGTATTGAGCCCTGTAAACATACCCACAAAGTAGGCATTTTTGTCTTTTCACTTAATTTCAAATTGGCAGCAGGAATACTGTCTATTCTGATGTCCATTCTCTTTCAAAATTCTAAATACTCATGAGCTTATTTTTTCTAGCCTTCAACTGGTTACCAGAATAATACATCTTTGCATGAATGGGGAATGAATGTAGTTTGGAATTGTATTTCCAGTCAATGAGATATAGAAGTTAAATGAGCATTAATTACAGATACACAGTTTAACTGATAAAGAATGGAGATAAAAGTAAAATATATTTATTACTAAGACTATTATATAGTTTAAACTTTGATTCAGAGACACCTGAAAATCTTACAGAGCTGTGCTGTCTTTCTGTAACTCACATTATATGGAAATACTCATTCGTTATGTAACTTAATTGCTTCCTCCTTTGCTGTGGCTGCCAGAAACTCAAAACTAACTTTGGAATCAGAGTTTAGTAGCTTGTGTCACATTACCTGAATATTTCTGTGCTATCTTTATCCCTCCTCTCATAAATATATCAATTGTATATTAACAAGTAAAGTGATTAAACTCATGAACCCTGAACATACTATAAAACGTTTCGGTGGATTTGAGATCTCAGGTTCTTCGAAAGAGAGGGTATTCGATTGCTGTCTCTTCAGTGTTGGGCAGAGGTGAGCAAGGAGCTGCAAAGGGAATGGGATTTGCTTCTCCTAGAAAACTGGGATAAAATTGGAATTTTGTGATTCCCGAAAGGGGCTTAGAAAAAGAGGCCTCTGAATTCCCTTAGTGAGATTGCATTTGCCCCTGTGTTGCAAAGGTTTGTCTGATCTTGCTGGCCTTGCATTGTTGTTCTGAAGCCTCCTTTCAGTCTGTCCCTTTGAGAAAGGACCACTCTGCACCTAGAGAGACCCAGTGAGGTTTCCTCCTCCTAAATCAGTTTTTCTGGCCTGTTGGTCCCTATTCCCTAGGAACAGAATTAAATTGCTGTACCTTTTAGCCGGTATGTCACTGTTCGAGGGAGTGTCTGACCTGATTAGAGATGAAGGGAACAACAGAGGTGGATAGAGAAAAATTACCAGTTGTTTAGTTCAGTGAAGAAGACCAAGGTGAATATCTAGAACAAGTGGTTCCCACTTGAGTTAACAATTAATGGGAGAGATAAATAAGAATTCATACCTAATCCTCAAAAGTAGTAAGAACGTCCAAGGAAATGTCATTAGAGCAGAAAAAGACTGATGCCGAGAAGTTGAAAAAAATAAAAAGCTTAATAGACAAACAAAAAAAGAAATAGTCCTTGTGGTAGTCAGAATAATGGTTTCCTAAAGATGTCCAAGTCCTAATCCGCAGACCTTGTGAATATGTTACCTTACATGGCAAAAGGGACTTTGCATATGGGATGAAGTAAAGGATCTTGAGATTATTCTGGATTATGTAGTGGGCCCACTGTAATCACAAGAGTTGGTATAAGTGAAGGCTGAGATGGTCAGAGAAGGAGACATTGGTAATGGAAGAAGAGGTTGGAGTGACTCAAGGAAGGGACCATGAGCCAAAGAATGCAGGTGGCCCTCAGGGGCTAGAAAAGACAAGGAAATGGTTTCTCCCCTAGAGTCTCCAGAAGGATTATAGTCCTGCTAACACTTTGATTTTAGGACTTCTCACTTCCAGAGCTGTAAGACAATAAATTTATGTTGTTTTAAGCCAGAAACTTTATGATAATTTGTAGCAGCAGCAATAGGATACTAATATAGTCCTTCAAAAATTGAATTAATCATCTTGCAGAATCAAGGGGAAGAACTATTTTGTGTCACACACGAAAAGTACAAAAAGAAGGAAACTTAATGAAAAATAGACATGAAGTGCAGAGCTAAGATACTGAATGGAAATAATAGGCATCTAAAAGGAGAGAAAAGAACAAGTAGGAAAAGTAGGTGAATAAAAAATAGAAGAAAATATCAATGAGCTTAAGAAAGACTTGAGTTCAGGTTAAAAGGCCACGCACTCCTAGGCAAGATTATTCAATAGAAAATCAAAAAGATTTGGATTTAGTTTGTAAGATTCCTGAATTCCAAGAACAATGGAAAAAGAAAAAGCCCTTACAAACTTTCACATAGAAAAATTCCAGACAAAGAAGAGAGAGATCAACATCAAGCTTCCCATTTGCAACCTGCTGCTGGTTGCTGAATAGTACCCATAGTTTAAGGGAGGAGTAAAGACTGCAGTTAAAAACTCAGCCGAGTGTGGTGGCATGCACCTATAGTCCCAGCTACTCGAGAGGTGGGAGTATAAGGTCGAGCCCAGAAGTTCGAGTCTAGCCTGGGCAGTAAAATAAAGTGAGACCCTGTCTCTTGAAAAAAAAATTTCATATATTCCCAAAGATGTCATTCATCTGTTATGCATTCCCTCATTTGTTCATTTTATATCTGTATGTTGAGCATCTAATTTGTGCCAAGCACTATTCTAACTTCCATATTGAAGGAAACATTTGGTAACAGTCTTGAACTAAATATTGTTAAAACTGTCACAGCAAGATCCAGGAGTTGGGGGCATGGGTGGGCAGCAGTGAGAGAATGATGAAAGCGTTGTGAGAGCTTCACCTTGGTGTGGGGTAAGTTACTCAGAAAAGCATCCTTGTAGGGCTAGGACTGTGTGATGCTGATATTATAATGAAAAATATATCTAAGTATGAGTATTAAAAATGTGAAAGTAACCATTGAACTGCCAAATTAACATGGGGAAAAAGGATAAACAAAAGTTTCACTAGCTGGGAAAGAAGAAAATGAAGAAATAAAGAGCAAATATAATGAGCAGAAATTACAAAGTTACATAAAAAGAGAAAGAGCACCAGTCTTCCTGTCAACTTGAGGATGGCAGTACTTTTAGTCCCTTGATGTCATTGTTGAGCTGCTGGAAAATCCTCTTTGAAGTTTGCTCTGTGTCTAAACTTCTCATTATATGAACTTATTTCCTCATTTTTAAGCTACTTTGGGTTTAGTTTTCTGATTCAGTATATAGTATCCTAATAGATACACCCCCTTTTACAGATGAAAACACTGAGGTTCAGAGAGGCATAAACCTAAAAGGATGAGAAGTTGAGAGGAGAAAATCACAATAAAATTTTGGAATTTAGAAGACCTGAGAAAATTTAGCGGACTTGAATAACCAGTTTCACAGACCCAAGGAAGCTAAATCCTAAGTCATTTGTGCTTGATTTATACCCCAGAATCCCCAAAAGTCTCAAAAAGTGGCACCACCAGATGAAGTAGAGTGAGCTACTTCGTAAGAGAATTGATTGGAAATCCTGTTTATATAACGGTTTGATCCCCACATCTTTTCGCTCCATCTAAGGTACCAATTTTCTAAAGGTTTGTATCATGAAGGGATGTTGAATTTTATCAAATGCTTTTCAGTATCAAATGAAATGATCATATGGTTTTTGTCCTTCATTCCATTGATATGATATATCGCATTGGTTGATTTGTATATGTTGAACCATCCTTGCATCTCAGATAAATCCCACTTCATCATGAATGATCTTTTTAATGTGTTGTTGAATTTGGTTTGCTAGTATTTTGTTGAGGACTTTTGCATCAATATTCATCAGAGATGTTGGTCTGTAGTTTTCTTTCTTTGATGTGTCCTGGTATCAGGGTATTACTGGCCCCTTAAAATGAGTTTGGAAGTATTTCCTCCTCCTCTGTTTTTCAGAGTAGTTTGAATAGGATTGGTATTAGTTCTTTTTTAAATGTTTGGTAGACTTCAGCAGTGAAGCCATCAGGTCCTGGGATTTTCTTTATTGGGAGACTTTTTATTACAGGTTTGAGATCGTTACTTATTAATGGTCTGTTTAGGTTTTAGATTTCTTCGTGGTTCAATCTTGGTAGGTTGTATGTGTCTAGGAATTTGTCCATTTTTTTCTAGATTTTCCAGTGTATTGGCATGTAATTACAGTAACTACTAATGATCCTTTGAATTTCTGTGATATCAGTTGTAATGTCTTCTTTTTCATTTCTGATTTTATTTAGGTCTTCTCTTTTTTTTCTTGGTCTGGCTAAAGTTTTGTCAACTTTTCAAAACAACTTTTTGTTTCGTTGATCTTTTGTATTCTTCATTTCAATTTTATTTATTTCTGCTTTGATCTTTATTATTTCTTTTATTTATTTTGGGTTTGGTTTGATCTTGCTTTTCTAATTCTTTAAGATGCATCATTAGATTATTTGAAGTTTTTTCTCTTTTTTTATATAGACACTTGTAGCTATAAACTTCCCTCTCAGTACTGCTTTTGCTATATCCTGTAGGTTTTGGTATGTTGTGCTTCCGTTATCATTTGTTTCAATAAAGTTTTCAATTTACCCCTTAATTTCTTCATTGACCCACTGGTCATTCAGGAGCATTTTGTTTAATTTCCATGTGTTTGTATAGTTTTGAAAATTCCTCTTGTTGATTTTTTGTTTTATTCCATTATGGTCAGAGAAGATACTTGACATTATTTCAATTTTTTGAATGTTTTAAGACTTGTGTTGTGACCTAACATATGGTCTATCCTTGAGAATGATCCATGTGCTGAGGAGAAGAATGTTTATTCTGATATCCATTAGATGAAATGTTCTGTAAATATCTATTAGGTCCATTTGTTCTACAGTACAGATTAAGTTTGATGTTTCTTTTTGATTTTCTGTTATTGGAAGATCTATCCAATGCTGAAAGTGGGGTGTTGAAGTCTCTAGCTGTTATTGTATTGAGGTGTCTCTTTCTCTTTAGCTTTAATAATATTTGCTTTATATATCTGGATACTCCATTGGTGCATATATCTTTATAATTGTTATAGCCTTTTGCAGAATTGACTCCTTTATCATCATATAGTGACCTTCTGTGTCTCTTCTTACATTTCTTGTCTTGAAATCTATTTTGTCTGATATAAGTATAGCTACTCCTGTACTTTTCTTGTTTCCATTAGCATGGAATATCTTTTTCTATACCTTTATTTTCAATCTATTCGTATCTGTATAGGTAACATGTATTTCTTTTAGGCAACAGATAATTGGGTTTTGCTTTTTTATCCATTGAATCACTATGTCTTTTGATTGGAGAGTTTAGTTCAGTTACATTCAGTGTTACTATTGATAAGTGAGGACTTCCTCCTGCCATTTTTTTATTTCTTTTCTGGTTGTTTTATATAGTCTTCTCTTCTTTCCTGCCTGTCTTCCTTTTAGTGAAAGTTATTTTCTCTGGTGATAGGATTTAATTTCTTGGTTTTTATTTTTTGAGTATCCATTGTATGTTTTTCAATTTGATGTTATCATGAGGCATGCAAATACTATCCTATAACCCATATTTTAAACTGAGGGCAATTTGACACATTGCAAAAACAAACAAGCAAAAAGAAAACTAATACAAACTCTACACTTTAACTTCATCCCCACACTTTTAAACTTTTTGTTGTTTCTTTTTATGTCTTACTGTACTGTCTATGTCTTGAAAAGTTATTGTAGTTATTATTTTTGATTGGTTCATTATTTAATCTTCCTACGTACGGTAAGAGTAGTTTACACACCATAATTACAGTGTTATAATATTCTGTGTTTTTCTGTGTTTACTTGTATTACCAGTGAGTTTTGTATCTTCAGGTGATTTCCTATGGCTCATTAACATTCTTTTCTTTCCTATTGAAGAACTCCCTTTAGCATTTCTTGTAGGACAAGTCTAGTGTTGATGAAATGCCTCAGCTTTTGTTTGTCTGGGAAAGTCTTTATTTCTCCTTCATGCTTGAAGGATATTTTCACCAGATATACTATTCTAGGGTGTAAGTGTTTTTCCCTCAGCACTTTGTACATGTCATGCCACTCTCTCCTGGCCTGCAAGGTTTCCACTGAAAAGTCTACTGCCAGGTGGATTAGAGCTCCATTGGATGTTACTTGTTTCTTTTCTTTTGCTGCTTTTGGGATCCTTTCTTTATCCTTGACCTTTGGGAGTTGGATTATTTGAGGTAGTCGTCTTTGAGTTAAATCTACTTGGTGTTCTGTAACCTTCTTGTTCTTAAATGTTGATCTCTTTCTGTAGGTTTGGGAAGTTCTCTTAATATTCTCCCTTTGAATAAACTTCCTACCTCTCTGTCTTTCTCTACCTCCTTTTTGCTGCCAATAACTCTTTGATTTGCTCCTTTTAGGCTATTTTCTAGATATTGTAGGCATGCTTCATTCTTTTTGATTCTTTTTTCTTTTGTCTCCACTATGTATTTTCAAACAGCCTGTCTTCAAGCTCACCAATTCTTTCTTCTGCTTGATCAGTTCTGATATTAAGAGACTCTGATGCATTCTTCAGTTTGTCAGTTGCATTTTTCAACTCTAGAATTTCTGCTTGATTATTTTTTATTTCAATCTCTTTGTTAAAATTATCTGATAAAATTCTGAATTCCTTCTCTGTATTATCTTGAATTTCTTTGAGTTTCCTCAAAACAGCCATTTTGGTTTCTGTCTGAAAGGTTATATATTTCTCTTTCTCCAGGATTGGTCCCTGGTGCCTCATTTAGTTTGTTTGGTGAGGTCATGTTTTCCTGGATGGTCTTGACGCTTGTGTCTGGGCATTCATCAATATCTGGGCATTGAAGAGTTAGGTATTTCTTGTAGTCTTCACAGTCTGGGCTTGTATGTGCCTGTCTGTCTTGGGAAGGCTTTCCGGATATTCAAAGGAACTTGGGCCTCAAGCCCAATAATGCTGTGGTTCTTGCAGACTAACGCCTCAGTGGGTTTAGATAAGATCCAGAAGAATTCTCTGGATTGCCAGGAAGAGACTCTTGTTCTCTTCCCTTACTTTCTCCAAACAAACGACATCTCTGTGTGCTGAACTTCCTAGAGCTGGAGTTGGGGTGATGCAAGCACCCCTGTGGCCACCACCACTGGGCCTGCGTTGGGTGAGACCTGAGGCCAGCACAACATTGCGTCTCAAAGCCCACTGTAAACACTGCTTGGCTACTGCCTTTGTTCTCTCAAGGCCCTAGGGCTCTACGATTAGTAGTGGGGGAAGCCAGCCAGGTTTGTGTCCT
>NW_026652276.1:237096148-237190428 GCF_009828535.3 Hylobates moloch | reverse complement strand
GTCTCAAAGCCCACTGTAAACACTGCTTGGCTACTGCCTTTGTTCTCTCAAGGCCCTAGGGCTCTACGATTAGTAGTGGGGGAAGCCAGCCAGGTTTGTGTCCTTCCCTTCAGGGTGAAAAGTTCCCTCAGACCCAGGGCAGGTCCCGAGATGCTATCTGGGAGGCAGAGTTTGAAGTCAGAAACTTTAGAAGTCTAGTTGGTGTTCTGTTTTACTGCAGCTAAACTGGCCCTCAGACCACAAGACAATGTCCTTGCTACTCTTCCTGTTCCTACCACTGCCAGCCCATGGGGAGTTCTGCCAGGCCACTGCCAGTGGTCACTTAATGTCCAGAGGCTCTGCAGTTAGCTTGTGAATGTTGCGAGGCCTGGGACTCACCCTGCAGGGCAGCGGGCTCCCCTCTGTCCCAGGGCAGGTCTAGAAATGCTGTTCAATAGCCTAGGCCTGGTTTCGGGGGCCCGAAGAGCCCACCTGATACTCTACCCCACTGTGGCCAAGCTAGTACCTAAGCTGCAAGTCAAAGTACTCTGTACTTTTCCCTCTGCTTTTCTCAAGCAGAAGGAGTCTTCCACTGTAGCCACCACAGCTGGGAATATGCTGCATCAGACCTGAAGCCAGCATGTCTCAGAGTCTTCCCAAGCAAAGGCCCATGGCATACTAGCTATGTGTCACTCCTGGATCTTTGGGGCCCAAGGGCTCTTTAGTCAGTAGGTGATGGATCCTTCCAGAACTGAGTCTCCCACTTCAAGGTAGCAGGTTCCCTTCTGGCCCAGGGTGTGTCTAGAAATGTCATCCAGAAGCTAGGGCCTAGAATAGGGGCCCTTATGACTGTGCCCAGTACCCTATTGTACAATGGCTGAGCTGGTATCCAAAATGCAAGACAAAGTTCTCTTTACTTTCCTCTCTTCGAGCAGAAGGAAGGAGTCACTTTCCTTGCTGTGAGCTCTGCTGCCTGGGGTTGGTGGAGAGGTGGTGCAACCACTCCCTTAGCCACTCTGTGTGGTACATGCTGCCCTAGTCCACTGGCTCTGAGCCCAGCCCAGCAGCAGGACTTGCTTAGGAATTGCAGTTCTTTTGTCCTATGCTGCTTTTCAAGTTTACTTAGGACCCCAGAGCACTGTAGCCCGTGATGGTGAGGCTTGCCGAGAAACTCAAGTTTTGACCACTGGGATGGGGAATTTCTTTCTGGCTAGGGCTGGTCCACATGCTCCTTCTGTGGGCACGCAGTGGCTGAGCCCAGCACAGCTTTACTGTCTGCTGTGACAGGGCAGCATTGGTGCAATTCGAAGTCCCCCATTTGTTATGCTGCCCCTCCCCCAAGTACACAGATTCTCTCCACACTACCTGGCCGCTGCTGGGGGATGGAAGAGGGGTTGGCATCGGTGATTCAAGGCTGTCTTTTCTACCCTCTTCAGTGCCTCTTTCAGGAATATGAAGTTAAAACCAAGTACTGTGAGTGCTCACCTGGTTTTTAGTTCTTATGACAGTGCTATTTTGTATGTAGTTGTTAAAATGTGGCGCTCCTGCAGCAGAGACAATCGGTAGAGGCTCCTATTTGGTCATCTTGCTCCGCCCTCCTACTGCTTTAGTCTTAAATATGAGCAGACAACTAAGGCTCACCACATATCCAAGGAAAGTCTCCCATATGCATCAAACAGGAGAGCTTGGAGGAGAAGAAATATGCATGGGAGAAGAATGTCTCAAAACAAATCTGTCAATATCCTGGCAGAGATAGAGATGACATTCATGAGAAAGACCAGGTTCCATAAAAATGGGATATTCAGTGAGCAGAAAAGGATCCTTGAAATTTAGAAATAACATAGCAAAAAGATTGGAAGATAAAGAACTTTTCCAGAAGATAGGTCAAAATGGCAAAAATAGGTAAAATAGGAGAGAAGAGTTAAGAATATTAGAGAACCAGCTCAGGAGATCCAATGTCCAACTTAGAGGAGTTCCAAATAGAGGAGAGAAAATGTGGTGGAGGAAATGACAAAATGAAGATTTCCCAGATCTAAAGGACATGAATTTGGAGATTGAAAGGGATCATCTAGTGCCCAACACAATACATGAAAATGGACTCTCATCAAGAACACTGGGGACAAAGATCCTACATAGTTTGAAAGGGAAATGACAAGCAGTTCACATTCAAAAAGACAGGAATAAGAATAGCTTCAGACTTCTCAAAAGCAAATCTAGAAGCAGGAAGACAATGAAGCAATGCCTTCAGAATTCTGAAGGAGAATTAGTTTTGACCTTGATTTTTTATACTTAATCAAACTATAATGTAAGCGCAAAGGTAAAATATTCAGACTTGTATAGTCTTTAAAAGTTACTTCACATTCCCCTTTTCTTAGCAAGCCACTGGAGGATACCCACCATCTAAGCAAGGGAGTAAATCAAGAGAAGATACGGGCTGTGTAGGAAATACGAGGTGCTCCACAGGAGACGCGGGCAGGCAGTCCCAGGGTGAAAGGGTGCAGGAGGCACAGAGGGCGGTCCATCTAGGGTGGGCGGGTCTAAAGACATTGGGAGAAATTTCTTCAACAAAATGAAGTTGATAGTATAACTGAGGAATATAAAAACCAGGAGAAAATAAAGACCTTTGGCAGGATGTTTTGGTTTTGAATTTGTGTTAAGTACATAGAAAATTAAGTAAAAGAAAAATTATTGCTAATTCTGGGGGTGGGAAGAATGTTAAGGAAAGAAGGAAAGCTGGTCACAGTTTGCTATGTGGATAGGCATTTTGGTTGTTATAATAATGCAGACATTGAATATCAGTCTCGCTAAAGTGATCATTATGGCCATATGGAGAGAAAGGGAGGAGTGAAGAGGTGTGTGGCTCAGACACTTGCGTCCTCACCTGCCACAGTGGGAGTGCTCTGTGCAGGGAATCCAGAAGTTGCAATAGGAAGGCAAGTGCCAGAAGAACAAGCTGGACAGCGACTTTTGGGAAAATGGATTCAGGAGGGAGGAGGCATGACAGCAAACCCATGCATGTGTTTGACACTTTGAGCTATGTGCATGCTTCATTTTGATAAAGATAAAACCTTTAAAAAAACCACTTAAAATTAAGACAAGTAGTATAGAAAGTATAAAATAAAGTTGATCAGCTATTATACTAAATAATACTGAATGCAAGCTCTATATTTTACTAAGTGTAAATAGGCTGATTTGACTGTTAAAGAACAGTTTATCAGATTGGATTATTCAACCTGTGTTTATCATTTTTGCTACAAGCATCTATTGCCCTTTCTTCTAGTAAACTACCTGATTTGGATTTGCGGATTTCCCTAGTTAGATGAGATTGGCAGAATGCTCATCAAAGTTCACGGCTCTCCAAGAAACTGACATGTGACTCTAAGCTATGCCATTAGGATGCCTGCTTCCTAGACTTTTATTCTTCCTCATAGTGACATACAGACTGCGAGTACCCAGGACTGAGTCATCCCAGCTGTTACAATATGAGGAAACTATCCATTTGTTCTGCCACCTGGAACTCTCAGCTGCCCGTCTCCTCTACTTTCTTTACTGGAAAATTTTCCTACTGGTTGTATCTTATGAATTCCTTTTCTGTTTTAACTAGTGAGTCTATTTCAGTTGCCTGTAGCCAGTGAACTCTAACTGATACAGTTGAAACCTCCAATAAGATTCAGCTGGATAAGAGAAAAAGAAAGATTAAAATGAAAGGTGTGTGTATAAATGTATGTAAGTAAGCAAGCAAGATAGGTAAAAACAAAAAGAAAGTAGAACTTAAAATCCACAAAATGGAATTTAAGTTGAAAGGCATTAGAAACAAACAGGGTCATTATGAAATGATAAAATACATGATTCATAAGGAAGATGTAACAGTCTAGGATGAAAAAAAAAAAAAAAAACCCTAGCAAACAGAACCTCCCAGTCTCAGCAGTCAAATACAAATGCATAATGAAAAAAAAAACCACTCTTAAAAACTGAGAGAACTTAAAGTACAGTTGTAGTGGGTATTTTAATTTCTCTGTTTCAGAATTTAACAGATAAAATATAAAGAATACGAAGATCCACCATTGGAGAAACAAGCAGAAAATATGAACAGGGAAAATTCAGGTGATAAACGCACAGAAATATGTCCAACCACATTTAGGGAAATGCATGTTAAAGTAACAGGAAGAAAACATTTTCCACCCATCACGTTGGTAGAATTCGAGAGTTATAATATCCAGTGCTGAAGACGATACTGGAAAATAGATACTTTCAAAGCTATTGGTAGAAATGTAAATTATTTCAATAGTTTAAATTATTACAATATTTGGGGGAAGTAACCTACTATAAATGTTTATACCCTACTCAGCAATCTAAGTTTTGGGAATCTGTCTTACAGAAATAATTAGAACCAAAATGTACTGGATGGGCATACAAGAATGTTTATTGCAACACTGTTTCTAGTGGCAAAAAGTTGAAAACTTGAATATATGTAAAGGGAATAAAGTTGTAGTACATCTGTACTATGGAATGTTATTCAGCTGTCAACTTGGACAGATAATTGACTAGGAAAGCAAATGGTAAAGTAATATGTCTGACCCCATTCATGTAAAACATGTAATAAAGACCATGCATATGATACATATGTATGTATGAATGTGCTTCTGAATGTGAAGAAAGGTATGGAAGCATCAGCCAAGCTGTTCACAATTGTCATTTTAAGGAGGTGAGATAGAGAAGAGGAGGTCTTGATTTTTTTCACTTTCTATAGTAAGCCCAAGTTGCTTTTGTAATTGAGAAAAGATTATTAATAGATCAAATTAGAACTTTACCACGTTAAGAAATGTTCTAGGAAACGTGTAGTGTTTATTTTTAATATTCTTATTTCAGTAGCTTTTGTGGTACCGGTGGTTTTGGATGTATAGTGGTGTGGTCTGAGATTTTAATGTACCCATCACTGGAGTAGCATACATTGTACCCAATATGTCGTTTTTTATCCCTTGCCTCCATCCCAACCCTCTCCCTTCTGAGTCTCCATAGTCCATTATATCACTCTGTGGAAACTTGTAGTGTTTAATCAGCAAGAAGTTTTAATTGGTAATTATATGGATGTGCTTTCCTCTGAATCACAGCAACATTTGTTATTTTCAATTAGCAGGATTTGCCGTGTGTTACTTCAGATTTTAATTAAAGGGCTACCTGTTCTATAGTGTTAGGGGTTCTGTTTTACTTCTAAATATTTTTTGCTTTGAACAGGGCTGTCTTCATCGGTGGAATACAACATAATGGAGTTGGAACAAGAACTTGAAAATGTAAAGACTCTTAAGACAAAATTAGGTATTGTACTTTTTTTTCTTGTGTACTGGCCTTGGTTTCTTATTAAAGACTTTACTATAGTCTGAAATATTAGAAAATTTATGAAATCTTTATGTTAAAACTTTTGACCTGCCCAAAATCATTAATAAAGACTATCTTATAGTTTGGGGAGAGGATAAGTTTACATTTATTCACTTTTTTTGGTTTTGTGTGTGTACAAAATGACTTCAAAGGTTCAAAGATTCAGAGATGTTGCTCCATTGCCTTCTCACTTGCATTATTTCCAACAAGTCATCTGTCATACTTATCTTTTAATGTGTCTTTTTTCTGTATCTGCTTTTAAGATGTCTTTATTGTTGATTTTGAACAATTTGATTGTGATACGCCTTAGGGTAGTTTTCCTCATGTTTCTTAGAGCTAGGAGCTTATAGTTTTCAACTAATTTGGAAATTTTTTGACCATTACTTCTCCAAATATTTTTTCTTTTCCCCTGATGCTTCCCTTTTCAGGGACTCCAGTTATGTGTATTTTAGGCTATAGCTTAAGGATGTTCCTTTATTTTTTAGTTTTTTTTTCTTGCTGTGTTTCATTTTGGTTAGCGTCTATAGCTGTGTCTTCACTTTCACCAATCTTCTGCATGTCTAATCTGCCTTTAATCTAGTGGTTTTTGCTTTTTTGTTTTTCTACAGTCTGCAGTTTTCATCTCTGGGGGTCTGGGCCTGTTTTGTATCTTCTATTATGTCTCTGATTAACACGTTCAATCTGTGTCCTCCTTCTTTGTGAAAATATAGAATATAGTTATGACAACACTTACAATGTTTTTGTCTGCTACTTCTAATGTTTGTGTTCGTTCTTGATATGTTTTGATTGATTTTTTTCCGCATAATCACTAGTATTTTTGTGCTTCTTTGCATGCCTGGAAACTTTTGATTAGAAAATAGATAATTTGAATTTTATCTTCTCAGGTGAGATTTTACCCTTGTTGGGTGCCTCACTTATAGTATTTCTTTTTTTTTGTTTTGTTTTTTAAGACAGAGTCTCACTCTGTCACCCAGGCTAGAGTGCAACGGTGCGATCTCAACTCACTGCAACCTCTGCCTCCCCAGCTCATGTGATCCTCCCATTTCAGCCTCCTGAGTAGCTGAAACCACAGGTGCATGCCTCCACAGCTGGCTAATTTTTTTGTGTTTTTTGGTAGAGATGGGATTTTGCCATGTTGTTCATGCTGATCTAAACTCCTGGGCTCAAGTGTTCCCGCCCATGTTGGCCTCCCAAAGTACTGGGATTACAGGCGTTAGCCACGATGCCTGGCCACTTATAGTAGTTCTGTACGTGAGGAACTTTGTTCTGAAATGCAGTTAAGTTACTTGGAAACAGTTTGATATTATTGTGTCTTGTTCTGAAGACATTTTAGGCTGGACCAGGGGATCATTGCCTCTAGGGTTAAGTATTCCCCACTGCTGAGGCAAGACCCTTCTACAAATTCTATCCAGTGTCCTGTGATTGATGAGATTCTGTACTGTCTTGTGGGAGAAGCAACTATTTTTGGCCTTTTGTGATTGTCGAGTGCTATTTCTTTTCATATTTTGGGGTGGTTCTTTCTTTAGCCCTGGGTTGTTTCTTCACATGCCTGAGCCGATATACTTGAGAATTTTTTACTGAATTCTTTACTGAATACTCAAGGGTGACTCTTTGCAGATCCTTGGAGTTCTTTTTCTGTGCTTCAGTCACCTGTCTGGCACTTTGCTGTGCAGACTCCAGCTGACATAGTCTCCCCAGATTCCCATTTCATGCTCTCAACTCAAGGGATGAGCTGGGCTCAGCTTGTGTTCCTCCTTCCTGCATCACGGCCTGGAAACTCTCCAGACAGTAAGCTGGGTCAGAAAGGGCTTGTGTGGTTTGTTTCCTGTGTCTCAGGCGTCATTGTTCTTCCACAATCAGATGTCCAGTGTCTTGAAAACTGTTGTTTCATATCTGTGTGCCTTTTGGTTTCTTAATTGTTTCAGGCTGGATGACAAACCTGGTCCCTGTTGTTGCTGCAGCTTTAGAAGTGGAAGTCCAGTGTTGCGTTCTTGAAAATCAAATATGGTGTTCATTTATTTTCATTTCTGTTAATAATATTATATTTCCTGAAGTTACTTCAGTCATCCTGCTGTTGGTAGATATTAGATCTGCTTCTAGTTTTTTGCTGTTACAAATAATGTTGCTGTAATCATTCTGGTATGTAACTCTTGGTGTATATGTTTTTCCAGGGTACATACTAGATATGGAATTACAAGATCGTTGTATATGTGCCTGTGCAACTTTTGTAGATAAAGCCAAATGGTTTTCTCACATAGTTGTATTAATTTGCTTTCCTGCTGGGCATGAGTAGGATTCCTGTTGCTCCACATCCTTGCCTATACTTGACAATGTTGGACTTGAAAATTTTTACTGACTTAGTGGATGTGAAGTGGTGTTTCTTTGGTATTCTAATTCATATGTTCCTGATTTGTATTTGTATTTTTACATTTCTAATGTTCATTTAGCTTCTGTTTGAAAAACACAGGTTTCTGGCAATAGATTCTCTTAGTTCTTGTTTATTGGAAAACATACTAAAAATTTTTATTTGGTAGTTATCAGCATTGGAAAGATGTTATTCTACTGTCTTCTGGTTTCTTGTTAAAAGTCATGTTGTTGCTCTTTCAAAGGGTTTTAAAGATTTTCCTTTTGTCTTTGTTTAGCAATTTTACTCTGATAGGCTTAGATTTGGTTTTCTTTGTATTTATCTTTCTTGAAATCTGTGTGTCACTTCATGATACTGTGGCTTGATGTCTTTTATCTATTTGGGAAAATCTTGGCCATTGTCTTATCAAATATTGCTTCTGCCCCATTCTCTCTTATTTCCTCAGGCTGCAGTTACACATATGCTAGACTTTTTCATTCTTATATTCTTTTCTGTATTTATCTCCTTTTTTATCTTCATGCTTCAATGCTCTGATATTTTCTACTGGTCTGTCTTCCATTTTGCTTTCTTTCAGCTGTGTCATAACTATTGTCAAAACTATTGAATTCTTTATTTTAGTTACATTATTTTTCAGTTCTAGATTTTCTGTTTATTTTTTATAGATTTAAATTTACTTGCAAAATTTTCCATTTATCACTTATTTTATTGAATATGTTAATCATTTATTTTAAAGCATCTTTCTGATAAATCCAATATGTGGATCACCTGGAGGTCTGTTTCTGTTGTCTTTTTTTTTCCCCTCTTTTTCCATTTATTTATTTATTTATGAGATGGAGTTTCGCTCTTGTTGCCCAGGCTGGAGTGCAATGGCCTGATCTCAGCCCACTGCAACCTCCACCTCAGGGGTTCAAGTGATTCTCTTGCCTCAGCCTCCCGAGTAACTGGGATTACAGGTGCCCGCCACCATGCCCAGCTAATTTTTTGTATTTTTAGTAGAGATGGGGTTTTACCATGTTGGCCAGGCTGGTCTCAAACTCCTGACCTCGTGATGGGCCCGCCTTGGCCTTCCAAAGTCCTGGGATTACAGGCGTGAGCCACCGTGCCTGGCCTCTTTTTCCCATATCTGGTAATGTTTAATTGAATGCCAGACATTTCTTATACAAAACTACAGAAACTCTGTATGATGTTTTCTTCTTCTTGGGAGAATGTACTTTTGCTTCTGGCAGACAATTACAGTAGGGACATATCAGTCTAATCCATTAGGTTTGAGGTCATTCAAGGACAGGCTTTTGTCTTTACGACGACCGGTCCATTTCCACTTTGTCCTTCCTTCATACTAGGGTATAGCTTTTCATTGGTCCTAATTGAAAGCCTAGTTGCTTAGTTATTGACTATGACCTCATTTTCTTAATGAATTTTAGTTTTTACCTCTCAAGAAACATGAGCCTGACAGAAGCTTTGCTTGGCTACTTAGCCTCATAGTTGCATCTTTCTGTTGTTCTTCTCGGCCTCTTAGCCACTGGCATCTTGAAGGGAAAGTGGCACTGTCTGCCAGGTTCACTTCTTTGCCCTTTTCTTTTCTGTATGATCATAGCCTCTCAAATTTTGACTGCATTGGTAGCCCCAAATGCCAATGTCTGTCCTCTTGGCTCTGTTGAGTTTGCTGAAAGGTTTGCTTTAGAATCATTGCCTTTACCCATCGATTTCTCAACCTCTTGGGTCCATGCCATTTATATATTGGGAAATGGCTTGCAGCAGAAGGTGTAGAACAAATTGGGGGTCTTAGCTCAGTTCACTTCACAAAATATTGGCCCCTCAATTTTCATTGTCTTGATAGCTCTCTGATATGTTCATACAGATTTTTTAAAAATTAAGTTTGATTCATCTTTTCTACTTGTTCTTAGCATGAGGATTGGTGTTATAGGTAAAAGTAGAAGTTTGCTTCCAGCCTTTAGAAAACTAGAAGTGCTTATCTTAGGGATATTAAAAATAGAAGGGGGCCCAGGCGCGGTGGCTCACACCTGTAATCCCAGCACTTTGGGAGGCCGAGGTGGGCGGATCATGAGGTCAGGAGATCGAGACCATCCTGGCTAACATGGTGAAACCCCGTCTCTACTAAAAATACAAAAAATTAGCTGGGCGTGGTGGTGTGCGCCTGTAGTCCCAGCTACTTGGGAGGCTGAGGCAGGAGAATCACTTGAACCCGGCAGGCAGAGGTTGCAGTGAGCTGAGATCGTGCCACTGCACTCCAGCCTGGGAGACAGAGCGAGACTCCATCTCAAACAAACAAACAAAACAAAAATAGAAGAGATTTTTATTCATATAACTTTATTCATTCAGATGTATATGTCAATATGTAGATCTGTATGAAATACAAATATAGTAGGCCCTCAGTATTCGTGGGGGACTGGTTTCAGAACCCCCATGGGTACCAAAATCCACATATGATAAAAAATTATTGCAGAACCTGTAGCTATAGAAGGCCTACTGTATGTCTGTATTTTCAGAGTCAGCCGTATATTAACAATATATTTCCTTAACAATTGAGATGTCTTCACAGAGCTGAAATTTAAGCATCACAGGATTGAGGTGTTTAATGTAGCAAACTGGTTTTAAAACTCTGATTTTTGTCTGGGTGTCATAGTTCGTGCCTGTAATCTCAGCACTTTAGGAAGCTGAGGGGGGAGGATCGTTTGAGCCCAGGAGTTCAAGACCAGCCTGGGCAACATAGCAAGACTCTGTCTCTACAAAAAATAAATAAAAAAGATTAGCCAGGCATGGTGGCACGTACCTGTAGTCCCAGCTACTCGAGTGGTTGAGATGGGAGGATCACTTGAGCCTAGGAGGGTGCAGTGGGCTGTGGCTATACCATTGTGCTCTAGCCTGGGTGACAGAGCAAGGCCCTATCTCTAGTTTTTATAGTTTGTGGAGGAAAATTAAAAGTAATTTATGTTTTTTAAAGAGAAATTATGCAAAAAACAGATTATAGCATTATGGAATGAAAATGTTAATCTGGAGAAAACTTTGTTTTATTTTGTTTTTCCTTTTAATAGAGAGGCGAAAAAAGGCTTCAGCATGGGAAAGAAATTTGGTGTATCCCGCTGTTATGGTTCTCCTTCTTATTGAGACAGTAAGAATTTATTTGCCTAGTTAAAATAAAAGCAAATTATATTTTATTTATTTTAGCATTTGAGTATGGCAGCTCCCTCAGCTAAATGGTTTTTCATAAACTAGTTTTCTATCAACAGGATTAAAATCTTTCTCTGCCTTTATTTATGAAAATCCAATAAAGCAAAAATGGAAATTAATGGCAATTTAAAAAAATTTCTGAAGATTATCTGTTTCTTCATGAAAGCAGGAAATTCGGTCTTTTTTTCATTGAAAATTAAGAAAACAAGGTGTTGCAGATGACCTGCTTTAAATTCTGTTATAAAATATGAAAATTACATTATGAAATTAGTTCTGATAATATTTTACCACTTTTTTAAGTCCGTGGAGTCATGTGTTTCCAACTGGTGAGATCACTTAGTAAAAGGATCTATATACTACCAGCTTTTGTCACAAGCTTTGAAATTACAATAACTTGCAGACTCTTAGAATTTTGTCAGTTCTTGTTTGTAGTCTGATTACTTTAGTTTTATATATAGCGTTTTGGTCTTGTCTGCTTTCCCTCTATTCTGAAACATATATTTGGTTACCTAGATTTTAATATTTTGTATTGGTGAAAAATCTTGAGAGCTGACAGTTTGCTGTTTGTCTTGTAGTCCATCTCGGTCCTCTTGGTGGCTTGTAATATTCTTTGCCTATTGGTTGATGAAACAGCAATGCCAAAAGGAACAAGGGTAAAGTAAAATCGTTTAAAATGTCTTTCTTTTGCAAAAGTATTCTATGTCTATACCCTGAGTATTTCAAGTAAGCAAATGAAAACATTCACCTTTGTGCGTGTATATACTTCAAGTTTCTATGTCTATACCCTGAGTATTTCAAGTAAGCAAATGAAAACATTCACCTTTGTGCGTGTATATACTTCAAGTTGTATGAATTTCTTTATGCAAAGAGCCTTTATAATATAAACTGTGATTTTTGTTTCTAAGTTTTTACTTTGGGTTGACAGGGCCTTTTTTCAAGTGTTGGAATTTCCTTTTAGATTTCTTATCAGAGTTTATCTTGATTTTACTGAAATTCATTTGGCTATATGAAATTCCTTTAGCCATAGTCTTGATTCAGATCCCCCCACCTGAGTCTTTCCAGGACCTTGTGCCATCTGTTATTGCCGTTGTTGTATTCAGTTACAGCCTCTTCTCCATGAGTATAAGCCCACCATCATGCTCCAGGTGCCTCATCCTACAGACAGACAAGAAACTACCCTTTGCCATGTACAGTCTTATCTTTTTCTTTAGTTTTATACCCAAACCCACTGATAGAACAGGAAGTCACTTACTATACTGACTTCCTAGTCACTTTTAATCCATTTTACTATATCAACAAAACAAGTCCTAAGCCCTATAGTATATTTTTGTACCCATCCCCCTTAGTGCTTAGTAGAGAATGACTTGTACGTTATAGGAGATCCCTGTATAATTGTGTAAAAAAATTAGATACTGTTAATCCTTCCTACATGGCTTCTCTTGAGATAGCATAATTCCAAAGTATTATCTCTGTTGATCAATAAGCTTTTGTAGGGGAGAAGAAGTAATACCTTTTTCTAACCTATTGGAAGGTTCATGGCTGAGATGCCTATAACAAAAGATTAATAAGAGAAAAGCTGACAAACTTATTTAAGATAAGTTTTACATATCACAGGGGTCTTCAGAAATAAAGAAGACCAAAGAAACAGAAAAAGCTGTGTACTTTTATGCTCAGGTTTGGTGAAGAGTGGACAGTAGTGGGGAAGTATGACTGGAAGACAGGGGTGTGATCTAATGATTATAAACTGGGGGGATTTAGCAAGGCCTGTTCATATTCTTCTCGGTGTCCTCGTGTCTCTGGAGATAAACATGTGCCTCTCCTCTGGGTGGGTTGGGGGGGCACCCTCGAATGGGGGTCTTATGGCCTGCTTCGCAGGAGAAGGAGGCAGATCAGTGTGTGACCTTCCTAGGTTTTCTCAAATACCAGATCTCATATTTTGGAGTAGTGTGTCTCGAACCCCATCACTTTCTACCAGCATCATTTATTTCTTCTTCAAAAGATTGTCAAAAAGTTATTTTTTATTGGGCTGACTGTAGATTCTTAATTATTCCTGGTGTTTCTATTACATGTAATCTGTGCTGACAAGTAAAACATTCAGATAGTTTCTTTTATTAGTAATCTTTGAAAATACTGTTTTACTTCAGTAGGGAATGATTTTTTCAGATCTCATTATAAAAATAGTAACTTTTTGTGTATTTTTTTAAGTTCTAGGTAAAGATAGTTTTTGAGATAGGGATAATTGTTTAGGAAAAAATTTATAGCATTACTTTTTAAAAATCTATGTTAACAGTTACATCTTTTGTAACTCTGAATTCCCAAGGAAAATTTGAGCAAAAGAAACTTTCAGGTATGGAAACAGGATATGCACATTTACTCTCTTTCTACTCTTAGCTTAATTTTGACATACTTTAATTGTGTAATCTTTGTATGTTGTGTAAGCATTCAGATAGCTATATATCCTATTCTTATTTTTCTATTGTGTTTTTAAAAACTCTTTCCCAAAACTATTCAGGATTTTTTCCTCAAGTAGCAAGTTGCCCCATTTTATAACAGTAAGCATAAGGATGTCATCTCAACAAGTAACTTCAATTACATTTAAGATAAGTAATTTTTCTTGAGCTTGTTAAAATTGTTAACATGGTGCCTAAATTTGTTGATGAAATCAGTCTAATGTCATGTCTTGTTGGCTTTTGAAAGTCTAGATGTTATTTCAAAGTAGTAAACATTCATAATTTCAACTGTCTTATATTTATGAAACAGCTGTTTTAGGGAAACCAATATAATGGTGTCATCGAATTCTGAAAAGTGTCTTTCTCCCACCCCAGGGGCCTGGAATAGGAAATGCCTCTCTTTCTACGTTTGGTTTTGTGGGAGCTGCACTTGAAATCATTTTGATTTTGTATCCTTTCTTTAACTGAATGTTCAGCCTATCCACAAATTTTATACCACGTTTTCTGGGGCAGTGGTTATTTACTAAGACACTTGTCTAGAAGAGAAAACAACAGGTTAGTCTTCCTCAAGCACTTAAAGTGGCTTTTTGTTTTATTTTTCCTACGGGCCTTAAGACTTTGGAGACTGCCGAGAACTTAGGAAACTTGCATTCTGTTGGAGAGTTTTTTTCCTTGATTCTCACAGCTATCTTATGGTGTCCTCTGTTGTCGGCTTCTATAGCCTTCGATTTTTTGGAAACTTTACTCCCAAGAAAGATGACACAACTATGACAAAGGTAAGGTAGAATCTTAGGTGACTGTGCCTCTCGTTTGCCTTCCCAGACAGACTGCTTTATTTAATAGTCATCCTGAATGGTTCATTTGCAGTGATAGGTATTTGTTTGTAAGTTGCGTAAACACAAACTGGAAGATTTTCAAAATGCTGAGTGAGTGGGAAAGGGATGTACCCTGTTTAATTTGGATGGCGTCCATTCACTGTAAATGCAGAGAACTGCAGAGCTTGTTAACTAGCTATAGAAGGCTCCTGAAAGGACTCTTTTTCCTCTAAAGAAAACGTATTGCTAATGAGTAACTTGGATTGTGCTAACTGTACTTCAGGGAGCTTGTTTGAAGTCTGAAGAACTTAGTTGCTACAAGTAGTAGAGACAAAGTATTTCAAATTTGAATAATTAAAGTAAGACGGAAGAGTTCTATTCAGAAACATTTTGTAGTCTGAGGCTAATTTGACTTTTTCCACAACATGTCATTGGCTTCAGAATAAAAAGGCTGTTGCTGTATATAGTGACTGAATCTTTATAAAATATTCCCGTAGGGTGACAAAGAAGAATAACTAATAAGAGCTGCAAGCTTGTTTTGTTTTTATTTTATATTTTTAGCCTACTTAAAGGGAGGAAGTTATTTTACACACACACATACACACACACAGCTATTTCTTTAAACTTAATAAGTAGTTGAGATTCAGTATCTAGTTTAAGTGATCATAAATATTAATTGGTATTTTCAACTCATTTACTATGGAAGAATAAACATGGGATGCATTATTACAAAAGTTTAGAGGTTTTGGATTTCTGGTGCTTTTTAAATCTTACAATTAACATTAGAAATAGATGTAATAAAAGAGATCTTAAGCAATAATCTGGCCTTAAAAATGTAGTCAGAAGTATCCAATATGTTAATTATTTTTTACTTGACAGGCAGAACCTTTTGAAATAACAACTGCCATCAGTAATGTAAAATGTATTATGTAGGTGTCAAGTAATTTAAGTATTCTATAACTATATCTGTGCTAGGTACTGTAAACATCTAGAACTTACAGATATAACTTTATTTATTTTCAAAGCGTGTTATTCTTTGAAAATTCTGTACTGAATAGTAAGTATCATTAAGAAATCGGCAAAGTACACTAGGTAACTAGAATGCACAATAATTTCTCAGAATGTTACTGGGTTTGATTGTCATCCTGCTGCTTAACTGCCCAATATTCTTTCTCATTTCTCATAACAGATCATTGGAAATTGTGTGTCCATCTTGGTGTTGAGCTCTGCTCTGCCTGTGATGTCGAGAACACTGGGTAAGTGTCAATGAGAAATTTTCACTTAAAGATCCATGTGTTTAAAAACTGTCTTTACTGAACTTACTTAACATTTACTTTCTAAACTTTTTCATAAAGATTACCTTTGAAATACAGTGTTTCTTCCGACATCATTTTACACCTTTACTTGTATGCTTTATGTATAGGGACATACCAAGACAAATACTTTTATCAAATAAAGACTATTTTTTAAACACTTAAAAGCATTCTTTCTCCAAACAATGGCCTGGTTTTTTGTTGTGTTTTGTTTTTACTGACACATCTATAAGTTAGGCTTTTGAGTCCTCTAGTGAGGAAACTGCATTAAACTAATTTTTCTATATAAAAGTTTTTGAGCATTTATAATTTAGTATGGTTTAAAAAATTGAAAATTTGTAAATTATTTTAAGCTGCTTTGTGTCCACGAAATAGAGGTGAAAGCAGTGTAATCTCTGAGAACACACTCTGATTCAAAGGACACCCTTGAGAGTTCCCACTTGCCTGTCATTCATTTCTGTCATTTTCTTAATGTTTCAGTTTATGGAGAATTTGATAATCTTTTAAAAGAAAAACAGATTTTCGCTTTGTCATTGAAATAGTTGAGTAAGTCTTCCTTTAGTCGTCTTTTATAAAATACTATCGTAGACCATATTCTGAGTTCTTCACTAAATATTATTTCAGACAAAAGTTTCCATTAAGCATTTCTATCTAATTCTCTAGACTTAGAATTGACTTAAGAGTGCACACAAATGATTGGAAAATTTCAATCATTAAATTTTAGCTACTTGCTCATAACAAAAATTGCTGGTAACTTTGAGTTGCTTTTGCGTTAGCTGTCATATTGCCTCCATTATTTATTGAAGACTTACAGATATCAGGGATGCAGGCTGTGCAAAGAAAGTAGAAGCTTTGTAGGTATCTTCATAATTCTTACAAAGGATTTCATCTTTGTAATAGAAAACAAAATTAAAGTATAAATGTAAAGGGACCACTGTTCCATAAGCTAATAAAAAACTGGTGTGGGTAATAGTCTTATTTCTTTTGTGTTTGCTTTATAGGACTTGTAATTGTTTTGACATCTGCGTATGTGAATCTTGAAAATGCTGAAAGTATGCTCTTTAGCAAACTGATTTGATGTTAAATGTTATCATTTATATTATGACAGTCTATTAAATAATTTGTTATATTTCAGCCAACCTATCATTTTAATACTTACGAAACTCATTCACTGTACTGTTATTTAAGATTGATTGCTAATCATTAATATATACCGATTATATGGAAGAAAATTACATGCTGAGTATAGTTTTAATACAAAGAAAACAAACTAATGGTAAAATTTACTTTTTGAAGGCCAACAAATTAAATTCCAGAGTAGTTTGCCATAGAGATAAATAAAAAGAAAAAAAAGAAAGATAGAACAATTAAAATGCAGCTAACAAATGCCTGGACCCAGCTGTCCAAACAGGATTAATGGAGTGCATTAGGGTACAGTGAGTCATGTGGTGCTTTGCAAAATATCAACACGCACTGCATTACATGTTATGCCCAGTGGCATTGAATAGATGAAAAGAAATAAATACGTTAAACAGATTCATAGAGGCTTTTCACAGTAATAAAAAAGCAAATTTCTAGACTAAAAGAAAAAGCTTTATTTTAGCATTATGGGAAATGCAAACTAGAGAGTTACTTTGTAATTCCTCTATTAACCCTTTAGAATTGAGTCTTTGATTTTAAGAAGATAAAATATAGAGAATTGTCATGAATATTATCCTAGTGTATAACAGGATTTTGATTTACCAGCTGAAAAGCTTATAAGACTAGAATAGAGGATGTATTTAAGCAATCAGATTCCAAGCTGTGACATTTTTCAGTCTTTCTTGTTGCCTCTCTCAAGGAAACCCTGACCTTAGTGTGGTCTCCTTTGCTCCTGTGAAATCAGCCAGCAGTGCCCCATCACTTATAATGAAATGAGAAATGCAGTAACAAGAAAAATCATATTTTATCTCTATATGTGTAATTTCTCTATTATTTAAAGTTTTTTTAGTGAAGAGTATAAATTTGATTATAACTTGAAATACATTGAATCTAGTATAAAAGAAATAATTTGGTGATGTTTTTGCTTCAAAAATGAAAGTGTTCAATGGACATGTTTCTTTTTTAAAAATTTGCCCGCTATTGTTCATGCATCACAGGCTTTAGATTTAAGTACATGGTGTGATATGGCATATTTATTAAGTAATTCCTTTTAAATAGCTTGTTACATTTGAATGAAAAATTTTGTACTAACTGAAAAATCACCACTAAGTAAATTTTATAAGCATATTACTTGCCACAAAGAATTAAGTTGTGAGAAAAATTTTGATCACGTATTCTTGGTTAAATAGAATTAGTATAAATGATGCTTTTATTTTTCATAGGAAACACAAATAATCTGTACTTAAAATTTTTTATTAGAACCCTGCAAAAGTAATGCCATGTAAATGAATATATTTTTCAAAACATTGTTTTGCTGCCTGTTCATACTTAAGTTTTCAGAATTCAAAATTTGGGGAGATTTGATGTCTGTATTTTTAGTAAACAACTTACTATGTAGTTTAATAGACTCTCAGGGTGATTAAAGGAGATGTTTGCAAACAAGGTGAAAATAGAACAAGAGCAAACTAATTATCTATAGGTGTCCAAAATTCTATGCAATAAAATATTTTGAATGTTGCAATGAATTTTATAAGAATAGATTCTATGTGATTGCTGATATGTTCTTTATTATGCTTAATCATGAAACAATTGAGAGGTTGACTTTTTTGTGTTATTCTTTATTTGAATTCTCCTTTAAAGAGGAAAATTTTTCTCTAATGCAAATGATAGTCTTTGAAATGCTTTTAATAATTTCTATATTGTAATTATTTTTACAGTTATTTTTCATCTTGGAAGCTCTTTCTATAATTTATAAGTTATGTAGGGTCCAAATACAATTTCTTTTTAGTATACTTGTAGTAAATAAAACAAAAGCACTTTTTCAAATCAGCTTGAATTTATTTTCAGTATTTTCACATATTTCTCATTTGGGTCCCATATAATCTATTATCTTACAGGAGGTAAAGTAGATTATTCTTTTTTGCTTCTTGATGAAGGGACCTTGTTTTATAATGGGTCTTTTTTGGAGAGGTCTTTATTTGGGGTTTTGGTAATCCCTATTTATCTTTACCCTGGGCTTTCTCTAGCTCTTGTTGTGAAACAGAAATAAACAATGCTTTCACGGAGGCTTAGCAATGACGAATGTGAAATGGAAGTATAAGTCATATATTCCTAATTATGACATTGATATAAAAATCATTTCAAACCCTATATTGAAAATTTCTCACCAAAAAGTATATATGATTTCATTATATTCAGATATAGAAAATAATAAATGAATAATATGACTTAACTTTTGGTTGATTACTAATGTTCTTGTATCTGAGCAATAAGCTTATATATACAGTTGAGATTTTTAAGAATAAGGAATTCCCAAAAATATTTTGTGCCAAATATCTAAAACAGTTAAGAGAGCAGCTCATGATATCACCGTAAAAACTCATATTCCTGGTATCTACAAAATGTGTTTCCTGAGACTACACTTCTTTCAGGGCACACAGCCCTGTCTGAGAAAATGTCTGTGGGTCACACGTACCTAAATTTAGTCACCTGTCGATATTCAGCTACTTTAAATTTATTTGTTATAATTTTCATGCAGAAAATAATTTCCTTTAGGACCATTTAGCTGGAGGGAACCGTAAGAGGTAATTTGAAAAATGTTACAGTTAAAATGTTACAATTAAAACTAGACAAATGATAGTAAGGGTCTAATTTGTCCTAAGAATAAAGACCTCTAAGCGATCTGAGTATTCTTTTTTTTTTTCTTTTTTCTGAAACAGAGCCTAATTCTGTTACCCAAGCTGGAGTGCAGTGGCACAATCATAGCTCACTGCAGCCTCAACTTCCTGGGCTCAAGCAGTCCTCCCACCTCAGCCTCCTGAGTAGCTGGGACTACTGGCAGCTAGCTACTTACACCACACCACCACACCTGGCTAATTTTTTGTAGAGATGGGGTTTTGCCTTGTTGCCCAGGCTTGCCTAAAATTCCTAGGCTCAAGTGATCCACCTGCCTTGGCCTCCTAAAATGCTGAGATTACAGGTGGGAGCCACGTGCCTGGCCTTGCTGAGTATTTTTTTTTTCTTTTTCCTTCTTTTTTTTTGAGATGGAGTCTCACTGTGTTGCCCAGTTGAAGTGCAGTGGCACAATCTCGGCTCACTGTAACCTCTGCTTCCTGGGTTCAAGTGATTCTCCTGCCTCAGCCTCCCAAGTAGCTGGGATTACAGGTGCCTGCCACCACGCCCAGCTAATTTTTGTATTTTTAGTAGAGACGGGGTTATGCCATATTGCCCAGGCTGGTCTCGAACTCCTGACCTCAAGTGATTTGTCCGCCTCAGCCTCTCAAAGTGCTGGGATTCCAGGGGTGAGCCACCGTGCCTAGCCAGGCTGAGTATTCTTAATAATACATATGCACAGTCATTTCTGAGATAGATGAACAAATTATCTCATTTGTAGGAAATTGTATTTTTAGTATTTAATCATATAAGTGAATGCATAAATAAATAGTCCTGATGAAGAATACTAAAAATTAGAGATCCGGCTGCCACTTCTAATTCCAGTCTCCTCTTCCAAGCTTCCAGAAATGTCTTTGGTTTACAGCTTTTCAGACCTTTTCCTGTGCATATGTATACACGTGTTTGTGTGTATATATGTGTACTTTGTAGAAAATTTTAAAATCTCACCTGAGTATTACTTTATTTCTAATTGTTTTGTTGGCTTTCTCCTTATTTCTGATGACTCTTAACTTCGTGTGCTGCCTAGAGGGAGTTAAAAGAAGAAAATGTTTTGAAATAATTTTCTTTATCATATCTCAGTCACCTGAACATTAATTTCAAACCAAAAGAGAGTTACAGAAAGAGATAATTGAATGTTTGCCAGTGACTTGTAATTGCCTAATTCTATGGATTCCGTTTTTAATTTCTCTGTGGCATTTACTGTTTGTAATTTCACCCCCCAAATCTTGTCTGTCTTCATTTCTGGTCACTGCTCCTCTCTTTTTCCCTCCTGCTTCTCTGGCCATTCCTTAGCTGTGTCTTTTACTGCTCCTCAACTACCACCCATTCATTTGCCCCAAATTGAGACCTCCAAACCACCACCCACCCTAAGCTAAAACAGAAAAGTCTAGCTCTGTGCTACTTATGGATGTCCTCCTGCCACCTCACACTGGTCATTTCTAAAACAGAACCTGTCATTTCTCTCTCTCCTGTATTTCCCTTCAGTCTCTGGGACACTTTCTATCCAAGTGGTCAAACCAGAAACTTGAGACTTATGGTAAATGCTTCCACCTTCTGCGCCAGTACCTTATGGCAGTATTCACTTTCATCTTGGTAATATTTCTCACATCTACCTCTTTTTTCTGAAACAAGATTTAGCTCTGTTGTCCAGGCTGGAGTGCATTGGCACAATCATTCATGGCTCACTGCAGCCTCCACCTTCTGGGCTCAAGTGATCCTCCCACCCCAGCCTCCCGAGTAGCTGGGAAAACTGCCGCCCACCACCACACCCAGCTAAACTTCTTAATTTTTTGTAGAGATGGGGTCTCACTCTACTACCTGGGCTTTCTCACTTGGAAAATTGAACTCCTCGAACTCCTGGGCTCAAGTGATCCTCCCTCTAAGCCTCCCAAAGCATTGGGATTACAGATGTGAACCACCGCACCCGGCCTCACATCTACCTCTTTCTTCTCATTTTCCTTTTTAAAAGTGAAAAGAGTCAGACTTGTGTAGCATAAAAGGCAGAGAGCTGAGTATATGATTTTAGTATTTTATTGTGCGAGTAGTGTTTGTGAAGTAGATTCTAAGCAGATGTCCTTTTCTTTGAGAAGGACAGAAAAAGAAGACATCAAACCAAACCAAAAGAAATAAGGACATATTTAATTTTCCAAGTGAGAAAGTTTGACTGAGCCATACCATGGAGACCCGTCTCTGGAGAACTTTCCTCAGGAAGATCGCAGCCAGTTGCCATCCACACTGGAGGGCTTAGGCATGCACTTCTTTGAAAATTAGCACACAAGGTTCCTTCTTGGATTCTAATTATAATTCTCTTTCATTGGATTTTAGTTTGTCTTCAAGTTCACATACTCCTGTTCTGGATGACTAAATTTAAATTGCCTCCAGATTAGAACAAAATGAAATTGTTGCATGTAAATCCTCATGATGAAAATTGATTTGATATTTGCAAACACAGTTTTCCATCTCTGAGCTTTGGTTCCCATTGTTCCCACAGTCTTCTCCCATTCACCTTTCTCTGTCTATCCAAATCTTTTTTATTCTCTGAGGCAGAGTCAAATCCTGCATCACACATGAAGGTGTCTCAGAGTCTTGCACTTTCAGCCTTGTTTTATACATACCTATCTGTATTGACTTTCTCATGAAACTTTATGTTCCTTGAAGGACAAGACTTTTTTTCTGCATCTTTTTATTTTTCACAGCATCTAGTTAATAAGTATTTTTGATGTCAATAAGTATTTTGATGTCAGTGGGTGCCACCATGTTGAGTGTATATTGTGTTCTAGAATAGATGAACTAAGATACTCCATTTGTCCTGCTTTTGCCCTGGTGGTCTTTATTTCCATATTCTAAGCTTTTCTGACCAAATATTTTGGTTTTACTATTAATATTTTAAAAGACCATTACAACAATAGCCAAGAGGTGGAAACAACCAAAGTGTCCATCGTTGGATGAATCAGTGATCAGATTTTGGTACATAAACAATAATGGAATATTCAGCTAAAAGAAGGAATGACATTTAAGTGAAATAAGCCAGTCACAAAAAGGCACCTCTTTATAAGTGTGGTTGCACTTATAAGAGGTATCTAGAGTAGTTCATTTCATGAGTTGCCAGGAACTAGGGTGAGGAGGAATGGGAGTTCTTGTTTAATGAGTATAGATTATTCATTTTTTTAGGATGAAGAGAATTCTGGGGATGGATAGTACCGATGGTGAATATTCTTCCTATCACTGAACTGTACACTTAAAAAATGGTTAAATTCGTCAATTTCATGTTATGTGTATTTTATCACAATTAAAAAAGAAAAAAGAGTAACTAAACGGGTACATACTACAACATGAATGGACCTTGAAAACATTATGTTGTTATATTGTACGATTCCATTTCCATGAAATGTCCAGAATAGGAAAATCCATAGACAGAAAGTGGATTTTTTTGGAATACATCCAAAACCCTTGAACTGTTTATTTTTAAATGGTTGATTTTATGTTATGTGAATTTCACTTCAATAAGTTATTTTTTGGCTGGGTGTAGTGGCTCACACCTGTAATCCCAGCACTTTGGGAGGCCGAAGCGGGCAGGTCACTTGATGCCAGTAGTTCTAGACCAGCCTGGCCAACATCGTGAAACCCCATCTCTACTAAAAATACAAAAATTAGCCAAGCGTGGTAGCGTGCGCCTATAATCCCAGCTTCTTGGAAGGATGAGGCAGGAGAATCACTTGAACCAGGTGGCAGAGGCTACAGTGACCTGAGATAACGCCATTGCACTCCAGCCTGGGTGACAGAGCGAGACTCTGTCTCAAAAAAAAAAAAAAACGTATTTTTTTAATAAGGCTTTTACTCATAGATACTCAGTAAATATTTGTCCTCTTCTCTGTTTCCTTGGCGTGGCAATCTAATGCCAGGGCCTAATTGTTTTTGGTAAGTCAGTCTTTATGTGTTTGCATTTGCCTTCTTAGTGCCAGGCACTTGATAAGGAAAGGCAGGTGGAAGGACTTTTGAAAGTCGCCTTTCTGGTGTATAGAGTCCTAACCTGGAGCACCTCCTTTGTCTCTTCTTTCCATTCAGAGTCTACTTGTTATTTAAGGGCTAGTTCAATCCCCACCACACATACACGTGCACAGTGAAAGTGTGATCTTGTCATTTCCCTGCTCCAAATGCTGCAAAGACGTTTGCCATTCAAATACTGTACAGTTTCCTTAAGGTAACACATACGATCTATACCTGACCTCTGTCTGTATCTCTTGCCATTCCAAACCTCACATTCTGAGCCATTAGTAATAAAGATATAATCTTCAGGTGTGTTAGAAACAAAGTATGTCTGCTGTGCCTTCTATGCCTTTGAACACATTGCTTTGTTTACTGTGAGTAATTTTCTTTACCAGCCGTTCTCCGGCAAAACCTAACATGTTATTCAAGACTCAGCTCAGCCATGAACTCCACAAAACAAGTTTGCCATGAGATATCTCCCGTGCACTCTCATATAACACTCGGTGCAGTTTTCCGTTTATCTACCAGGTCACTTATCACATTATATCCAATGGCTTTTCTTTTCCTCCATAAAGCTGTACACTCCTTGAAGAAAGGGATGGCCTGCCACACAGCATTTAGCACACGTATGCGGTGGGAGGTTTACACACTCTCGCTTCCCATTTCACTTAACTGTTTGTATATAGACATGTGGCCGTACTGGAAATACTGCATTGTTTAAAAAGTCTTGTCTTCCTAGGAAGGCTATCAATACCATGAGGGAATAAATGTCTTACATACTTATTTTGTAGCTTCTGTAGCTACAAAATTTTTGAGGGACTCAAAAATTCTTTAAAAATTTAACTTAAAAACAAATACAGAAAATATAGAGTTTCTAAATAAATGTAATTGGTACAGCCATACATTAATATATTAATGCATGATACTGGGTATATAGCCTGAAGTCTAATAAATGCATTTTAACAGCTTTATTGAGGTATAATTGACATACAATAAACTGCACATGTTTAAAGTGACAATTTTGTAAGTTTTGACTTATACAAACACCTGTAGAACCACCACTGCCATCAAGATAGTGAACATATTTCATCACCCCCAAACATTTCTCCCCTCAGACTCCACTCGTGTTCCCCTATCCACCATCATCTCCAGACGGCCACTCATTTGCCTTTTTTTTTTTTTTTTCCTGACAAGTTTTTTAGGGCAGTTTTAGGTTCACAGCTAAATTGAGAGGAAAGTGCAGAGATATCACACGTACCCCCGTCCCCCACATGCAGAGCCTTCCCCGTTGCCAACATCTCCCACCAGAGCGGCACATTGGTTACAGTTGATGAACCTGCACTGACACATTATCACCCAGAGTCCAGAGTTTACATTAGGGTTCATTCCTGGTGTTGTACATTCTATGGGTTTGGGCAAATGTATAATGTCCCATATCCACCATTATGGCATCATGCAGAGTAGTTTCACTGCCCTAAAAATCCTCCGTGCCCTGTCTATTTATCCCTCCCTCTCTCTCTCACCCCCGGCAGCCACTAATCTTCTTACTGTCTCAGTAGTTTTACCTCTCCCAGAATGTCATGTAGTTGGAATCACACAGTATATAACCTTTTCAGATAGGCTTCTTTCATCTAACGTGTATTTAGGGTTCCTCCATATCTTTCCATGGCTTGATAGCTCATATCTTTTTAACGTCGAGTAAGATTCCATTGTCTGGATATACCACAGTTTAATTTATTTTTGTATAAATTTACGGGGGTACAAGTGCAATTTCGTTGCATGCATAGATTGTGTAATGGTGTAGTCAGGGCTTATAGGGTGTCTGTCACTTGAATAAAGTACACTATACCCATTAAATAATTTCTCATCGTCCAGCCTTCCCCCTGCCCTGGCGCCTTTTTCAGTCTTCATTTTCTATCATTCTGCACCCTACATCCATGTGAATGCATTATTTAGCTCCCGTCTGTAAGTGAGAACATACAGCATTTGTCTTTCTGTATCTGACTTGTTTCACTTAAGATGATGATTACACTCATGTTGTTGTGAAATACATGATTTCATTCTTTGCTCTGGCTGAATTGTATTCCATTGTGTTTTTATACCACATTTTCTTCATCCAATCATCCATTGATTGGCACTTAGGTTGATTCCATATCTTTGCTATTGTGATCAGTGCTGCTATAAACATATGAGTGCAGGCATCTTTTTGATATAATGATTTCTTTTCCTTTGGGTAGATACCCAGTACCGGGATTGCTGGATCAGATGGTAGTTCTATTTTCAGTTCTTTGAGAAATCTCCATACTGTTTTTCCACAGAGGTTGTAATAATTTACATTCCCACCAACCATATAGAAGTGTTCCCTTTTTTCTGCATCCTCTCCAACATTTTTTTTTTTGCATTTTAGTAGTAGCCATTCTGACTGATGTAAGATGATATCACATTGTGTTTTTAATTTGCATTTCTCTGATTAGTGATGTGGAGCATTTTTTCATATGCTAGTTGGCCATTTGTATGACCTCTTTTGAAGTCTGTCTTTTGCCCACTTTTTGAAGTGTGTCCTTTGCTCAGTTTTTAATGAGGTCATTTTTGTTATTGTTGTTGAGTTGTTTGCATTCCTTGTAAATTCTGAATATCAGTCTCCTGTTGGATGCATCATTTGCAAACATTTTCTCCCATTCTGCAGGTTATCTGTTCACTCTGTTGATTATTTTGCTGTGCAGAAGCTTTTTAGTTTAATTAAGTTCCATTTGTTTATTTTTGCTTTAGTTGTCTGTGCTTTTGAGGTCTTAAGTCATGAATTCTTTTCCTAGACCAATGTCCAGAAGAGTTTTCCTAGGTTTTCTTCTAGTATTTTTATAATTTCAGGTCTTACATTTCAGTCTTTAATCCATCTTGAGTTGATTTTTATATATGGCGAGAGATAGGGGTCCAGTTTCTTTTATCTGCATATGGCAATCCAATTTTCCCAGCACCTTTTATTGAAAAGGGTATCTTTTTTTTCAGTGTATGTTTTTGTCAGCTTTGTCAAAGATCAGCTGGCTGTAAATACATGGCTTTATTTTTGGGTTCTCCATTCTGTTCCATTGATCTGTGTCTGTTTTTATACCAGTACCATACTCTTATGGTTACTGTATCCTTGCAGTATAATTTGAAGTTAGGTAAGTTGATGCCTCCAGTTTTGTTCTTTTTTCTTAGGATTGCTTTGGCTATTCATGCTCTTTTTTGGTTCCATATGTATTTTAGGGATGGGGCTTGCTGAGAGCCAGCCTGCAGTGGCTGTTACTGTTCTTCTGCGCTTAACCACCCAGCAGGGCTACCAGGCTCTGGGACGGTGCTGGGGAATGCCTGCAAAGAGTCTTGTGATGTGGTCTGTCTTTAGGTCTCCCAACTGTGGATACCAGCATCTGCTTTGGTGGAGTTGGCAGGAGAGTGATGGAGACGCTGTGAGAGTTCTTGGTTGTAGATATGTTTAGTATGCTGGCTTTCTCGAATGCTGGTTATGCCAGGAGTGAAAGTGTCATGTGGACAGACTCAGGACCTCTGGTTAGCCAGGATGTTGCAGGCAGTGGAATTAGCTTTTGTTTTCTCCTTCCTGGGAGCAGGGTTATTCTGTCATGAGTTACTGTAATGGCCTGATTTGGTTGGCCAGTTGGTTGGCCTCACTTTCAAGAGAGTTCCAGCTGCCATAGTAGTAGAGGTATCTAAGCTTGCCCCAAGTTGGCCAAGGTAAGTATTCTGGTTTCTCAGGTGATGGGTGGGGCCATAAAGCTCCCTGGAGTTTATGTCTCTTGTGTTCAGCTACCAGGGTATGTAGAGAAATACCATCAGCTGGGGGCAAGGTTAGGTGGGTCTGGGTTCTGATTCTCCCTGGGCAGGGCTTGCTGCAGCCACTGTGGCTGTTGGGAGGTGGCTCTCAGGCCAATGGGGTTTTGTTCCAGAGGGGATCTTGGCCACCTGTGCTGTGTTATATAGTTTGCCAGGGAAGTGGGGGAGAGCTGGTGGTGAAAGGCCTCATCCAGCTCCCACAGAGTTGGCAAGGCTGGTCTCTCTTCTGCAGTGCCTGCCTCAGACCTTGCCCCAGGCCATGAGCTTCCCCGCTGAGAAAGCAAGCATAGCTTTCAGGCTTTGCCCTTCCCCGTCTGCCCACACTGTCAGTGGCGGCTTCCGCGCTCATATCTGCAGCAGTTCCCATTTGCATCCTGCCCCCCCACCAGATTCTGCTCAAGAAAATTTGCTCAACATATTCTGCTCAAGAAAATCTGTGCCCAGTCAAAGTTATTACAAATTTCAGTTGGAAGCTTCTTTCATCCTGTGACCCCACCCTAATTCCACTGGCTGCCTTCCCCAAGGGCCCCTGTGAGATATAGTCAGGGATGTTTTCCCTGGGCTTGAGCTGGAGACTGGGAGAGTCTACAGGCTCTTCCTGCCACTGATGCTGCTTTTATTTTTCATGTGGCTCCCTGAATCTATTTCAACTCTAAGGAAGGTTAAATCCTTTTCCCGTTATCTGGATTTTCAGCTACCACAGTGACGATGTGTGTTCAGAGGCAGGTTTTCCCCACCTCACACACTGGGAACTCAGTTTTTTGCCTGTGTCTCATGGAATTTGCAGTGATATGCTGCTTCTTTCAAAGGATTCGTGAATTCTTTCAGTTTTCCCGGTACATTCGACAATGGTTCTTGGAGAAAAAGTTCATTGGTGAGTCTCTGTGCACTGTTCTGTCCTTCCAAGTGGGAACTGCACATTAGTCCTGCCTCCTATCTGCCATCTTCCTCCAGTTTTTTTTTTTTCTGGCTATTGTAAATGGGATTGCATTCTTGATTTCCTTCTCAGCTAGACAGTAGTGTTTTTTTTGTTTTTGTTTTTGTATAGAAATGCAACTGGTTTTTGTACATTGATTTTGTATCCTGAAACTTTACTGAATTTATCAAATCTAAGAGCTTTTTTGTGGGGGGAGTCATTAGGTTTTTCTAGAGATAAGATCATAACATGAATGAACAGGGATAACTTAACCTCCTCTTTACCAATTTGGGTGCCTTTTGTTTCTTTCTCTTGCCTGATTGTTCTGGCTAGAACTGTCAGCACTATGTTGAATAGGAGTGGTGAAAATCGACATCCTTGTCTTTTTCCAGTTCTTATGATTTTGGCTGTGGGACTGTTGTATATGATCTTTATTATTTTGAGGTATGCTCTTTGCAGGCTTAATGTGTGGAGGGCTTTCATCATGAAGGGATGCTGAAGTTGTCACATGCTTTTTCTGCATCTTTGGAGGTGATCATGTGGTTTTTGCCCTTAATTCTGTTAGTGTGGTATATCACATTACTGACTGTATATGTTGAACCATCCTTACACCCCTGGTATAAAACCCGCCTGATCATGGTGTATTATCTTTTTGATGTGCTGTTGGATTCAGTTTGCTAATATTTCATTGAGAGTTTTTGCATCTGTGTTTATCAGGGATATTGGTCTGTAGTGTACTTGTCTGTTTGGGTATCAGGGTGATTTGGGCCTCATGGAATGACGTAGGAGGAATTCCCTCCTCCTCAATTTTCGGGAACAGTTTCGGGAGGATTGGTATTTGTTCTTCTTTGTGTATTTGGTAGAACTCAGCTGTGAATCCATCTGGTCCTGGACTTTTCTTTGTTGAGAGGTTTTTTTAAATGGATTCAATCTTGCTACTCATTATTGGTCTGCTCGGGTTTTTTATTTCTTCCTGGTTCAATCTTGAGAGGTTGTATGTTTCCAGCCAGTAATTTATCCATTTCCTCTAGGTTTTCTAGTTTGTGAATGTATAGTTGTTTATAATATTCTCTGATGATCTTTTGTATTTCTGTGGTATCAGTTGTAGTGTTTCCTTTTTCATTTCTGATTTTATTTGGATCATCTCTTTTTTTTTCCCTTGTTACTCTAGCAATTGGTTTATCAATTTTATTTATTTTCTCCATGAACCAACTTTTCGTTTTCCTGATCCTTTGTACTGTTTTTTGGTCTTTATTTTATTTTATTTTTTGGTTCTGCTCTGATCTTTGTTATTTCTTCTACTGATTTTGGATTTGGTTTGTTACTTTTGTAGTTCCTTGAGGTGTGACATTAGGTTGTTAATTTGTATCTTTCAGTATCTTTCATGTAGTCACTTGATGTCATAAACTTCCCTCCTAGCACTGTTTTTTCTGTATCCCACAAGTTTTGGTATGTTGCGTTTGCATTTTTATTTGTTTCAAATTTTTTTTTTTTAATTTCTGACTTAATTTCTTCTTTGACCCAACGGTCATTCAGAGGCATGTTGTTAATTTCTGTGTACTTGTATTGTTTTCTGAAATTCTTCTTGGTATTGATTTCGTGGTATTGGTACATGAAAATTTTTGATTTTTAAAAATTTGTTGAGACCTGTTTTGTGTTTTAACATATGGTTTATCTTGGAGAACGTTTTATGTGCTGATGAGAAGAACATAAATTCTGCAGTTGAGCAGAATATTCTGTAAATGTGTTTTAGGTCCGTTGCACCGAGTACAATGTTTCTTTGCTGATTTTTTTTCTCGGTGAGCTATGAATAGGGTGTTGAAGTCCACCACCATTATTTCATTGCTGTCTGCCCCTTTCTTTACTAAATATTAGTAGTAATATTTGTTTTATGAATCTGGGTGCTGTTGGCTGCATGTATATTTGTATGTATTGTTATATCCTCTTGCTGAATAGGTCCCTTTATCATTATATAATGACCTTTGTTGTCTTTTTTTTTTTTAACTGTTTTTGATTTAAAGTCTGTTTTATCTGATGTAAGTATAACTACTCCTGGTCTCGTTTGTTTTTTTGTTTGTGTGGAATATCTTTACTTTGAGGCTGTGTCTTCATAGGTAAGGGGGATTTCTTGTGAGCAGTGTATGGTTGGATCATGTTTTTCTCTATCCATTCCACCAATCTGTATCTTTTAAGAGGAGAATTTAATCCATTTATATTCAAGGTTAATATTGATATGTGAGGTTTTGTTCCTGTCATATTTTTCATTGTTTTCTAGTTTTGTAAGTTCTTTGTTATCTTTTTCTCTATTTCTCTTTGTGGTTTGGTGGAATTCTGTAGTATTGCCGTTGGATTCCCTTCTCTTCCTCCTTTGTGCGATTGTTTTACTTGTGAGTTTTATACTTTCATGTGTTTTCATGATGGTGAATATCTTCCTTTTGTTTCCACATTTAGGACTTTGAGCATTTCTTACAGGATCTGTATAGAATTCTCTGGGAGATGAATTCTTTCAGCATTGCTTATCTGCAGAAGACTTTATCTCTCCTTCACGTATGAAGCTTAATTTTTCTGAAAATAGAATTCTTCAATGGCAGGCTTTTTTCTTTTCTTTTTGCTACAGAGTCTCACTGTGTCTCCCAGGTTGGAGTGCAGTGGCATGATCACGGCTCACTGCAACCTCCACCTCCCAGGCTCAGTCCTTCCACCTCAGCCTCCCAAGTAGCTGGGAGTACAGGCACATGCTACCATGCCCAGCTAACTTTTGTGTTTTTTGTAGAGATGGGGGTCTTACCATGTTGCCCCGGCTGACCTCGAACTCCTGGGCTCAAGCCATCCACCCACCTTGACGTCCCAAAGTGCTGGGATTACAGGTGTGAGCCACTATGCCCAGGGGCAGGCTTTTTCTTTTAGTGCTTTGAATATGCCCTCTCATTCTTTTCTGGCCTGTAAGATTTCTGCTGAAAAGTCTGCCATTACTCTTTTCTTACTGATTGTAGAATTCTTTCACTTTGACTTTTGACAATCTGATTATAATATGCTGTGGTGAAGTCCTTTGTGCAGTGTATTTTTCGGGGACCACTGGACCTCCTGTATTTGGATGTCTAAATCTCTTGCTGTACTTGGGATGTTTTCACCATTTATTTTATTAGATATGTTTTCTAAACTTTTTGATCTCTCTTCCCCCTCAGGGATACTGATAATTTGTATGTTAGGTTTTTACGTAGTCTCAAACATCTCCAAGGCTTCATTCTTTTTTGTTCCTTTTTCTTTATTTTTGTCTGCCTAGATTATTTCAGAAGACCTGTCTTTCACGTTCTGAGATTCTTTCTTCTATTGGTCTATTGTTGAGGCTTTTGATTGTATTTTATACTTCCTTATATGAATTTTTTTCTGTTTCAGAATTTCTGTTTTTTTTTTTAAAGATATCTGTCTCCTTAGTAAACTTCTTATTCACATCCTATATTGATTTTCTGATCTTTGTACTGGTTTTCAGATTTCTTTTACATTTCATTGAGCTTCTTTGAAATTAGTATTTTGAGTTTTAATCTGGCATTTTGAGGGTTTTTTTTTTCAGTTAGGATCTATTGCTGGAGAATTATTGTTTTCCTTTGAGGGTATCATATTGCCTTGGCTTTTTCAGGGTTTTTGTATCTTTACATTGATTTCTGCATATCCGGAGCAATAGTTGCTGCTTATTTTTAAATTTACTTTCACTGGGAGGGGACTTTTTTTCTTGTCTATGTGACCATGATGTGTTTGGGCAGGTAGGGCTGTTTGGCTTTGTTTCAGGATGTGCAGTGGTAAAAGTGCTGTGTGATTTCTTTGGCTATAAATAGCCTTTGTGGTAGCTGTGGGTTTATTGGTGTGTTATGGTGTGGTTATTGGTGGCGGCTGTCATGAAGTTGTACTGGGGACTGGAATGCCTGATGGATCCCTTTTCAGGTTTCACTGGTAGCAGTGGTGGGCTAAGCATGTCTGTTCTTGTGCCATGGGGCAGTGTATTCTGGCGCCTGTGTTAGCAGTTCAAGGCTATTTCTTGGGCCTCTGTGTAGCTGTCCTGGATGCTGGTTGTAGTTGTGTATGCTGAATGGGTAAGTGGGCCCTCAGCCCCCTTGTAACCCAGGGTGGCATAGGTCATGGTGGTAGCAGTGGTTGTGCAATGATCTTCTTGTTTCCAAGCACTTTGCTCTTGTGTTAGAAGTTGTTGCAATGGGCTTTGCAGATTGACCTCTAGGTCAGTAGGTGATGTTTACAGGTTAGAGCCAGCTACAGTGGGTACAATAGGATTTGTGCCCAACCTCTTTTCCATGGGAGAAGTACTTGGGTGTCTCAGGTGGCAGGTTGGGTAAGGAAAACTCATGAGCCCGGATGCCATGCTCCACCTTGGAGAGGCATGGGGAAGAGCCCAGGCAGAGCTGGACTGGGCAGTTGTACTCAGGTCCCCCATGGTGATTGTATGCACAAGTCCCAACAAGGGTAGTGAGGCAGCCCCCAAGCCCCTGGGAAAATGCTTGGGTGAGGGGTGGCCACCACTATGCCAGGGTCTCAGCCTAGGGAAGGATTGACAGCCCAAGCAGCCACAGTTATGGCCAGCAGACATGGGACTTGTGTCCCTCTCCTATCCTTGTTTTGGCGGAGTGCTCCCTCCCTTGTTCCGACTGTGGCAGCCAACCCAGTTATCTAGTCAGTCCTAGAAGTTTGCATCCAGTCTGCCACTCAGCTTAGGGCCGTGGGAGATGCCACCCAGCCCCCATCCTGGCCTCTGAGGCAACTCTTCTCCTGCTCAGGTCTTAGGAGACAGCCTTGTTCCTGTGCCAGTTGGGCTGGATCCCAGGTCATGCTCATTTCTCAGTTCCGGCTGCAGAAGTTCTTCCCCAACTCAAGCCTCATTTCTGCAAACCCCAGCCCAAGTCCCCCTAACTCCAGTAATTGGTGCTGCTAATTTCCACACATTGTTGAGCAGCTAAGATCAAGAATGGCATCTTACTGTAGCTGCCTGGGTCTGAGAGAGTGCATAGGACACACCCTGGAGCAGTTTCTTCTCATGGTTTCCCTGCTGCTCCTTAAGTGTGATTCTGAGATTGGGAGAGTCAAGGTGCTCTCCTGTGGCCTGGATTGTACAGTTTCCCAGGGAAAGTGGACCCCAGAAGGACACTTACTCACACTCTCCCATATGGGGGATTCATTCCCCATTTTTGGCCTCAGGCCACGTGGGCTGCCTGTTTTCCTTCTCTTTTTCAGAATTTGGCTTTTCCTTTTCAGGAAGCTTCTTATGCCACAGTTTATCTATTTACCTACTGAAAGACATCTTGGTTGCTTCCAGATTTTGGCAGTTGTGAATAAAGCTTCTCTATAGATATTCATGTGCAAGTTTTTGTGTGGACAAAAGATTTCAACTCCTTGGGGTAGATATCAAAAAGCATTTTTCTTGGATCATATGCTAAGAGTATGTTTAGTTTTCTTTTTTAAAAAACCTTCTCTGCTGCTGCTGAGATGTGAAAAAGAAGTAAAAATATTGTGGAAAAGAAGTAAAAAATATGTGAAAAAGAAGTAAAAATGTGAAAAAAGAAAATTTAACTGTCAAAGTGTCTTCTAAATGGGTTGTGTCAGCAAAAGAAACTTATCATGAGAGTGAACAGACAACCTACAGAATGGGAGAAAATTTTTTCAGTTTATCTATCTAACAAAGGTCCAGTATCCAGAATCTACAAGGAACTTAGATAAATTTACAGGAAAAAAACAAACCTCATTAAAAAGTGGGCAAAGGATGTGAACAGACAGTTCTCAAAAGAAGACATTTATGTGGCCAAGAAACATATGAAAAAAAGCTCAACATCACTGAGCATTAGAGAAATGCAAATCAGAACCACAATGAGATACCATATCATGCCAGTCAGAAGGGCAATTATTAAAAAGGCAAGAAACAACAGATGCTGGTGAGGTGGTGGAGAAATAGGAACACTTTTACACTGTTGTTGGGAATGTAAGTTAGTTCAGCCATTGTGGAAGACAGTGTGGTGATTCCCCAAAGACCTAGAACCAGAAATACCATTTGACCCAGCAGTCTCATTACTGGGTATTTACCCAAAGGAATAAAAATCAGTTATAAAGATACATGCACATATATGTTCATTGCAGCACTTTTCACAATAGCAAAGACATGGAGTCAACCCAAATGCCCATCTGTGATACACTAAAGAAAATGTGGTACATATACACCATGGAATATTATGCAGCCATAAAAAGAACGAGATCATGTCCTTTGCCCGGATATGGATGGAGTTGGAAGCCATTATCCTCAGCAAACTAACACAGGAACAGAAAACCAAACACCGCATGTTCTCACTTATAAGTGGGAACTGAACAATGAGAATACATGGACACAGGGAGGGGAATAACACACACTGGGCCATGGCGGGGGGAGGGAGAGCATCAGGATAAACAGCTAAGCATGTGGGGTCTAACACCTAGGTGATGGATTGATAGGTGCAGCAAACTACCATTGCACATGATAACAAACCTGCACATCCTGCACATGTATCCCAGAACTTAAAATTCAGTTTTTGAAAAGAGTGGTTGTACCATTTTACATTCCTGCCAGCAGAGAATGAGAGTTCCTGTTGCTCCACATCCTCATCAGCATATGGTGTCAGTGTTCTGGATTTTGGCCATTCTCATACATGTGCCTGACCTTCTTTGTATAACTATAAATTACTTTGAACTTCCTAGAATTTTATATATATGAAATCATACAATATGTACCATTTACCTGATTTCTTCTACTCATCATATTTAAGATGCATCTAGGATGATGTGTGTATGAATAGTTCATTTTTTATTGTTCAGTAGTACTCTCTTGTATGTATATATCACAATTTGTTTATTCACCCATTGGAAGACATTTGAGTTGTTTACAACTTTTGGCTATTGCAAATAATGCAGCTTGAACAGTCATATCAACATTTCTGTTGATGTGGATGTATGCTTTCATTTCTCTTAGATGAATATCTAGGAAGGGAAGATTTAATTTGCATTTCCCTGATAACTAATGTGATTATTTGTCATTTGTTATGGTATGGCTCTGTCCCCACCCAAATCTCATCTTGAATTCCCACATGTTGTGGGACGGATCTGGTGGGAGGTAATTGAATCATGGGGGCAGGCCTTTCCCTTGCTGTTTTTGTAATAATGAGTAAGTATCATGAGATCTGATGGTTTTAAAAAGGGGGATTTCCCTGCACAAGCTCACATTCTCTCTTGCTTCTGCCATGTAAGAAGTGCCTTTCACCTTCCACTATGATTGTGAGGCCTCCCCAGCCACATGCAACCATGAGTCCATTAAACCTGTTTTTCTTCCCAGTCTTGGGTATGTCTTTATCAGCGGCATGAAAACAGACTAATACAGTAAATTGGTAACAGTAGAATGGGGTGCTGCTGAAAAGATAACTGAAAATATGGAAGTGACTTTGGAAGTGGATAACAGGCAGAGGTTGGCACAGTTTGGAGGGCTCAGAAGAAGAAAGGAAAATGTGGTAAAGTTTGGAACTTCCTAGAGACTTGTTGAATGGCTTTGCCCAAAATGCTGATGGCAATATGGACAAATAAGTCCAGGCTGAGGTGGTCTCAGGTGGGGATGAGGAACTTGTTGGGAACTGGAGGAAAGATGATTCTTGTTATGTTTTGACAAAGAGACTGGTGGCATTTTGCCCCTGCCCTAGAGATTTGTGGAACTTTGAACTTCAGAGAGATGATTTAGGGTATCTGGTGTGAGAAATTTCTAAACAGCAAAGCATTCAAGAGGTGACTTGAGTGCTGTTCAGTTTTAAAACATTAAACATTTAAACATAAAACATTTAAAACATTAAGGCATTCAGTTTTAAAAGGGAAACAGCATAAAAGTTTGGAAAATTTGCAGCCTGACAATGCAATAGAAAAGATGATTCAATTTTCTAAGGAGAAATTCAAGCCAGCTGCAGAAGTTTGCATAAGTAATGAGGAGCTGAATGTTAATCACCAAGATAATGGGGAAAGTGTCTCCAGGGCATGTCAGAAACCTTTACAGCAGCCCCTCCCATCACAGGCTGGGAGGTTTAGGAGGAAAAAGTGGTTTCATGGGCTGGACCCAGGGTCCCTCTGCTGTGTGCAGTATGGGGACTTGGTGCCCTGCATCCCAGCTGCTCCAGCCGTGACTAAAGGGCCAGGGTACAGCTCGGGCTGTTGCTTCAGAGGGTGGAAGCCCCAAGCTTTGGCAGCTTCCATGTGGTGTTGAGCCTGTGGTGCACAGAAGTCAAGAATTGAGGTTTGGGAACCTCCGCCTATATTTCAGAAGATGTATGGAAACACCTGGGTGCCCAGGCAGAAGTTTGCTGCAAAGGCAGGGCTCTCATGGAGAACCTCTGCTAGGGCAGTGCGGAATGAAAATGTGGGGTCAGAGCCCCCACATAGAGTCCCTGCTGGGGCACTGCCTAATGGAGCTGTGAGAAGAGGGCCACCATCTTCCAGACTCCAGAATGGTAGATCCGCTGACAGCTTGCACCGTGTGCCTGGAAAAGCCAATACCAGCCTGTGAAAGCAGCTGGGAGGGAGGCTGTCCCTTGCAAAGCCACAGGGGTGGAGCTGCCCAAGACCATGGGAACCCACCTCTTGCATCACCATGACCTGGATGCGAGACATGGAGTCAAAGGAGATCATTTTGGAGCTTTAAGATTTGACTGCCCTGCTGGATTTTGGACTTGTGTGTGGCCTGTAGCGTCTTTGTCTTGGCCAGTTTCTCCCGTTTGGAATGGCTGTATTTACCCAATGCCTGTATCCCTGTTGCGGGAAGTCAGGGACCCCAAATGGAGGGACCTGCTGGAGCTGCCGCAGAGGAACATAAATTGTGAAGATTTCATTTTAATATGGACATTTGTCAGTTCCCAAATAATACTTTTATAATTTCTTATGCCTGTCTTTAATCTCTTAATCCTGTTATCTTCGTAAGCTGAGGATGTATGTCACCTCAGGACCACTGTGATAATTGTGTTAACTGTACAAATTGATTGTAAAACGTGTGTTTGAACAATATAAAATCAGTGCACCTTGAAAAAAACAGAATAACAGTGATTTTTAGGGAACAAGGGAAGACAACCATAAGGTCTGACCCTCTGTGGGGTCGGGCAAAAAGAGCCATATTTTTCTTCTTGCGGAGAGTCTATAAACAGACATGCAAATAGGGAAGATATCACTAAATTCTTTTCCTAGAAAGGAGTATTAATATTAATACCCTCTGAAAGGAATGCATTCCTGGGGGGAGGTCTATAAATGGCTGCCCTGGGAATGTCTGTCTTATGCGGTTGAGATAAGGACTGAGATATGCTGTGGTCTCCTGCAGTACCCTCAGGCTTACTAGGGTGGGGAAAAACTCCACCCTGGTAAATCTGTGGTCAGACTGGTTCTCTGCTCTTGAACCCTGTTTTCTGTTGTTTAAGATGTTTATCAAGACAATATGTGCACCACTGAACAGACCCTTATCAGTGGTTCTGCTTTTTCCCTTTGTCCTGTTCCCTTAGAAGCATGTGATCTTTGTTAGATCCTTATTAGTAGTTCTGCTTTTTGCCCTTTGAAGCATGTGATCTTTGTACCTACTCCCTGTTCTTACACCTCCTCCCCTTCTGAAACCCTTAGTAAAAACTTGCTAGTTTTGAGGCTCAGGTGGGCATCACGGTCCTACCGATATGTGATGTCACCCCCGGCAGCCCAGCTGTAAAATTCCTCTCTTTGTACTGTCTCTCTTTATTTCTCAGCCGGCCTACACTTATGGAAAATAGAAAGAACCTACATTGAAATATTGACAGCAGGTTCCCCCAATATATCCCCATTGTATCTAGGAAGTAACTAACTTGCTTTTGATTTTGCAGGCTCATAGGCAGAAGGTACTTGCCTTGTTTCGGATGAGACTTTGGACTGTGGACTTTTGAGTTAATGCTGAAATGAGTTAAGACTTTGGGAGACTGTTGGGAAGGCATGATTGGTTTTGAAATGAGAGGACATGAGATTTGTGAGGGGCCAGGGGCAGAATAATATGGTTTGGTTGTATCCCCACCCAAATTTCATCTTGAATTCTCACATGCTGTGGGAGGGATTCAGTGGGACGTAATTTAATCATGGGGGCAGGTCTTTCCTATGCTGTTCTTGTGATAGTGAATATAAGTCTCACAAGATCTGATGGTTTTAAAAAGGGGAGCTTCCCAGCACAAGCTTCCATTCTGTCTTGCTGCCACTATGTGAGAAGTGCCTTTCGCCCTCTGCCATGACTGTGAGGCCTTCCCAGCCATATGGAACTGTGATTCCATTAAACCTGTTTTTCTTCCCATTCTCAGGTATGTCTTTATCAGCATCATGAAAATGGACCAATACACTGTTGTATATTTTCTTTGGCAAAATGTCTATTAAGATCTTTTGATAATTTTAAAGATTGGATTTATTTTCTTGTTCTTTAACTTTGAGGGCTGTTCACATATTCTTGGTTAAAGTTCTTTATCAAAACGTATGACTTGTAAATATTTCTTCCATTTAGTTACCTGTCTTTTCATTCTCCTAACAATAGCTTTGAACAAGCAGACATTCTTAATTTTGATGAAGTCAAATTTATTAAATTTTCTTTTATGGATTGTGCTTTTGATGTCATAATCTACTAAATCTTTCTCTAACCCAAGGTCACAAAGACTGTCCTGTATATTTTCTTCTAGAAGTTCTATACATTTAGTTTCTGTGCTTTGGCCCATGATTCACTTTGAGTTAATTTTTGAATATAGTATGACATATAGATTGGAGGGTTTTTTTTTCCATACTGGTTGCCAGTTATTCCAGCACCATTGCTTGAAAAGTTTATTCATTTTCCACTGCATTAACTTTGGATTTTCGTTGAAAATCAGTTGTCCACATATGTGTGAATGTGATTCTGTTTCTGTGCTCTTCTTTTTTTTTTTTTCCATCAGTGTCTTTTTTTTTTCTTTACATCAGTACTACACTGTCTGGATTACAATAGGTTGATCGTAAAACTTGACATCAGGTAGTATAAGTTCTTTAGCTTTTTAAAAAACTGTTTTGTGTGTGTGATATGGTTTGGATCTATGTCCTCACTCAGATCTCATGTTCAGTTGTGATTCCCAGTGTTGGAGGTGGGGTCTGGTGGGAGGTGACTGGATTTTGGGGGCAGTTCCTCATGGTTTAACACCATCCCCCTTGGTGCTGCTGTCATGGCAATAGTGAGTTATTGTGAGATCTGGTTGTCTAAAAGTTTCTGGTGCCTCCCCCAACCCTTTGCTCCTGCACCAGCCATGTAAGATGTGCCTGTTTCCCCTTCACTTTCCCCCATGATTGAAAGTTTCCTTAGACCTCCCCAGAAACTGAGCAGATGCCAGCATCGTGCTTCCTCTACAGCCCATGGAATCATGAGCCAATTAAACCTCTTTTCTTTATAAATTACCCAGTCTGAAGTATTTCTTTATAGCAGTGTGAGAACAGACTAATACCGTTTGTTTGTTTTGGAGACAAAGTCTTGTTCTGTCACCCAGGCTGGAGTGTAGTGGTATGATTTTAAGTCATTGTGGTCACAACCTCGTGATGTCAAGTGATCCTCATGCCTGAGCCTCCTAAGAAGTTAGGACTACAGGCATTCACCACCATGGCCATCTAATTTTTAAATTTTGTGTAGTCTTTGGCTCTTGCTGTGTTGCCCAGGCTGATCTCAAACTCCTGCTTCAAGTGATTTTCTTGTTTCAGCCTCCCAAAGGGCTGGGATTACTGGCATGAGCCACCACATCTGCTAGGATTTTGACTGGGATTGTATTGAATCTATAAAACATGTTGGAAAGGATTAACATCTTTACAATATTGAGTCTTTTACAAGTCTTTTAATTTCTCTTGTTTGTAGTTTTGTGTAGGTCTTCTTTCTTGAACTTTGTTAGTGTTTTTTAAGGAATTTGTTTATTTCATCTAAGTTGTCGAGTTTATTATAACATTCTTTTTGATGCTATTGCAAGTAGAATTATTTTGTTAATTTCCTTTTTGGATAGTCCATTCTTAGTGTATAGAAATTCCACTGATTTTTTATGTTGATTTTGTAACCTGTAATTTTACAGAATTCATTTATTCTAAAAGTTTTGTTTGATGGAGTCCTTAAGATTTTCTACCTGTATGATCATTTCAACTGCATATGTAGATAATTTTACTTTTTCTCTGCCTATTTGGATGGATTTTTAAAGTTGTTCTAACTTGATTGCTCTGGCTAGGACTTCCAGTACTATGTTGAATAGCAGTGGCAAGAGTGGGCATCCTTGCCTTCTTCCAGATCTTAGTAGCTTTCGGTTTCTTCCCATTGATTATAATGTTAGCTGTGGGTTTCTAAAAATGTCCATTGTCTTGGCCGGGTGCAGTGGCTCATGCATGTAATCCTAGCACTTTGGGAGGTCAAGGTGGGTGGATAGCTTGAGTCCAGGAGTTCAAGACTGGCCTGGGCAACAAAATGAGACCCTGTCTCTGCAAAAAATACAAAAATTAGCCTGGCATGGTGGCATGCGCCTATAGTCCCAACTACCTGGAAGGCTGAGGTGGGAAGGATCATTTGCCAGGAGGCTGAGGCTCTGCACTGTAGCCTGGGTGACAGAGTGAGATTCTGTCTCTTAAAAAAAAATGTCTCTAATATGGTGAGATAAATTCCTTCTTTACCTGTTTTGTTGAGAGTTTTTATCATGAAAGTATATTGAATTTTGTCAGTTGCTCTTTTCTACATCTACTGAGCTAATCATGTGGTTTTGTCTTTCATTCTGCTAGTGTGGTATATCACATTGATTGACCTTCATATGTTGAACCATACTTGCATCCCAGCAATAAATTGGCCCCATTTGGCTAGGGCATACGATCCTATTAATGTGTCGTTGAGTTAAGTTTGCTAGCTAGCATTGTATTGAGGAGTTTTGCATCTATGTTTACTGGGAATACTGCCCTGTAGTTTTCTTTACTTTTGTTGCCTTTTTATTGACTTTGGAATCAGGGTGGTGCTGGCCTTGTAAAATGAGTTTGGAAGTTTACTTTCCTTTTCTGTTTTTGGAACAGTTTTTATGAAGAGTTCATATTAATTTTTCTTTGAATTGTCTGGTCAAATTTACTTTTGAAGCCATCTGGTCCTGGGCTTTTCTTTGCTGGAAAGTTTTGATTAGTGATTCAGTCTTCATGTTTATTAGTTTGCTCAGGTTTTCTATTTCTTCTAAATTTAGTCTGGGCAGATTGTATGTTTCTAGGAATTTATCTGTTTCTTTTGGGTTATCCAATTTGTTGGCATATAATGGTTCGTAATAGTTCCTTATGATCTTTTTATTTGTGTCATTTGTTGGAATATCTCTATTTTTATTTCTTATTTTAGTTATTTCTGGCTTCTCTTTGAGTTAGTCTAGCTAAGGATTTTGTCACTGTTATCTTTTAAAAAATCCAACTCTTTTGTTGATTTTTCTAATGTTTTTATATTTTCTAATTCATTTATTTCTGCTTCAGTCTTTATTATTTTCTTTCTTCTGCTAACTTTGGGTTTAGTTTGTTCTTTTCTAATTCCTTGTTCTTTGAGTTTATTATACTTCCTTGGTTAATTTTCATCATATTTGAAAGATTTTCAGCCGCTATTTTTTCCAATAGTGTTTTTTCTTCTCCTTCAGGGACTCTAATCACGACTACATAAGACATTCAAATTAATTCATGGTTCTTTGATGCTTTTTTCATTCTTTTCTTATTTTGCTCTTTATTTTGTTTTCCTATTGCTGTGTCTTTAAATTTACTAATCTCTTCTTCTGCAGTGTCTAATCTGCCATTAATTCCATCTGGTATAATTTTCATATCCCACAGTATAATTTTCCTTTGTAGAAGGTCAATTTCAGTCTATTTTCTTTCATATCTCTACTTAGCAAGTTTTATCTTTCCTCTAGCTTTTGAAATAAGAAATGTAGTTAAAATAACCGTTTTAATGTCTTTGCTACTCATTCTGTCACCTGCTTCATTTCTTGATTAGTTGCTCCCCACAAGCATACACTGCTCAGTTGTCTGCCAGGTTCTTCCTTTGTGCAGCCCTCTAGGCACTGTGTCATCCTTATGCTCCAAGCTTCATCTCATGAACTTAGGGAGATGGCTGGAGCCCACCTCAGCTCTTCTCTCTACACTGCAGTCTCTCTTTAGGTGGTAAACTGTGGCAATCATAGGGCCCACCTTGTTTGTTTCTCATCTCTCAGTGATCACTGTCCTTCGTTTCCTGATGTCTAGGGTCTTGAAAACTGTTGTTTCATATGCTTTGTTCAGTATTTCAGTTTATGAAGTTGAGAGGGAAAATCTGGTCTCTTTTACTCCATATAGGCTGGAGCCTGAAGTCAATAAGTATATCTCCAATTGATATAATTTCATGAAAATATACTTGCACAGAAAGACTGGTCAAAAGGTAAAGTCATCTGGGCACAGTGGCTCACGCCTGTAATCCCAGCACTTTGGGAGGTCCAGGAGGGCGGATCACCTGAGGTCAGGAGTTCAAGACCAGCCTGGCCAACATGGTGAAACCCCATCTCTACTAAAAATACAAAAATTAGCCGGGCGTGGTGGTGGGTGCCTGTATTCCCAACTACTTGGGAGGCTGAGGCAAGAAAATCGCTTGAACCCGGGAGGGCTTGGTTGCAGTGAGCTGAGATTGCACCACTGCACTCCAGCCTGGGCGACAAGTGCAAAACTCCGTCTCAAAAAAAAAAAAAAAAAAAAGGTAAAGCCTCTGCTTCGACAGCATCATCTTTCATTCCACTGCAGAAGTGGAGCCTCTCTTTCGTTTTACGATGACTTTGTTTTTGAATGAATAAAACAATTGGCAATGAGCCAATTTAAATTATTCCTGTTTTAAAATGATTGTAGATTTCATTATTTCATACTCTTTGTCACTTTTTTTTCCCCCAGCACTGTCTTAGCTAATATTATTTCAAAAATCTGGTTTAGAGGAAGAGATTTGAAAACATAGTATAATAATCTAACCTTTGAGTTCAGAAGGAAAAAAGTATGTTAATCCTAATATTTCAGCAAAGAACATTTAATCTATAAGTTTTTTTTTTTAATAACAAGATGTACGTGTTCTTTCTGGTAATCTTACATTAAAACCATGGATATTTATGTCAGCCATTTGTGTAAATGCCAACATATATAATTTATTGATAAAGTCACATTAATGATCCCTTTATGTGTCAAGCTTTTTAAACTCTCTAACTACTTTTTGCTGCTTTAGGAAGATGAATAGGCTTGCTAAAAGTAGAAGTTTACTCAGGTGGGCTAAAGAACATAAATTCTATTGACTCATATTGCAGGTAGAGAAACCAGCCCTTTCTTAAATGAGATTTTATTCTGTATGTTAGTCCTTTTATACGTATGAATAGAAAAAGATCATTATTCAAGGAATTATGCATGAAATATTTTCAGTTGAATTCTAGTGGGGGGAGTTGATGTGCAGTTTGTCATGAAGAATTTTTTTTTCTGACAGATAATCTAGATAATGTGACCTTATGCTTAGCCACTGCTTAACTTACTAAGCTTCTTGCCTGGTGTGTATTTTACTTAATCTTTTAACAAAATGAACTTCCAAATGGACATAAGCATTTAGATATTTGACTAAGGGAGTTAAACAACAACATTTGATAATCAGATCTTTCTAATAGTAGTATTTTAAAATATTTTAAAATTTGCTTGCTTTTAAAATACTTTTACCTTTTTACAGAAATAGAGGTTTTAAACTCTTTTACATTTGTCAAATGATTGCTATTAAAGCTTTGTCTGAGTATTGCCATTTTTTCTTAATTGTTGGTGCTTTTAATTTTAAAAGTACATTTTATAATCTAATTATTGCCATGCCAGAAACCTCTCAGGCAGAATTTTAGAGAAGTTCATTTTTAAGGTTTCTTGTGGTCCAGTCTTTATAGAAAATTTTCAGAACTGAAGAACTGTGTGTTGGTCAGAGTGATCTGTTAGTCAATCTATCAGATTTTTTAAAATATTAAATTCAACACAACGATGTTTTGGAACTAGTTTTTATGAGGTAATATTTGTCTAGTTCTTCAGTGCACTATAGCAACAGGCTCCTGGGTTTCTGTTGATGAGGTCAACCTGATACAGCCTGAAAACCAAAACATCTGATGATAGAGACTGTTCTTTGCCTAGATGTTCCGTATTAAGTCTTGACCCTGAGTCTCAAGATACCAAGTTGAGTCCACTAAGAAGTTCTAGTGAAAGCACTTTCCCATTTTGCAAAACATGCCTTCCATTCTTACTGTGATGATGCTTTCAGCTTCCTGACTTCTCATTTTATGGTAGTGCTGTCACAACATAGGACATAGGCCATGTCCAGGGGTGGTTGGATTACCCACCACAGAGCATATACCAGTGGCTTCCACAGTAGAGTTTGTGCATTTCCATGCATTCATAAAGTAAGTCGTTGGACTGTGTGAAGAAACCATTAGAACTTGTATTTATATTTATTGTTAATGATTTTTAAAGTCTTTGTTTTGTCTGTATATGTCATTGAATAGTATATATGTAGCTTATAAATAATTAAATACACATATATGGGGTACAGATGCTCAAATTTTGTTTTTACTGATGGTAGTATATGATCAAAAAAATTTCAAGAGCAGGTAAGACTCGTATAGAGCATCTGCGCAAGGGTTTGATTCTGGGATCTCCCATTTCCTCCGTCAGTGAGCTTCGTGCTGTGTAAAATTTGGGTGTCTGTGTCTGTGGGTTTTTCTTGTGAGAAGATTCATAGCTCTCACCACATTCTCAAAGGAGAATGATAAAATTACTTCTCTGGAATCTCTGGGCTGAAGCCACTGAAGCTTGTTTTGGTAGGACTATATCTTGTTTAAAGATCACTTCCTAGGCTAAATGAAATGGTACTTTATTTGAAAAATAAAACTTATAATTAGATATGTATTCCTTTTAACAAAGTAAAGTTTTATTAATATGAATAGCTGAGAAACTGTAGCCAAGATTGTTGTCATCGTCTCATAACCATGTGTGACATATGCTGTGTACTCTTCTGGTGTCTGCATTGTAACCTTTTTTAAAAAGCTATTTTATTGTATGTTTTCATTAATTATCTACCTTTAAAAAATATTTTGGTATATTATTGTCTTTCAATTTCAAACACATTTGTCCTGGGTAGAAGTGGCTACAGAAGAGCTGCTTTTGAGATCTCCTGTTTTTATGACAATGTTTATATTTGGTTTTTCTGTTGTCTCTCTAAGCTGCTTTTGTAGAGGCTATCTGTAGTAGATTATGCCATTGCATTGGAGTGAGGATGAGAGTTCAGCTCAAAGGTCAACTGATAATGTAAAATTGAGTATAGTCAAAGTTATTCTTGAGATCACCCATAAAAATCCTTAAATCACCCTTAAAATATGAGGTACATAATTTTATTTATACAATTTTATAGACGATTGTTATTATTTATTCTAATTCTTTGTAGTTTAAATTTTATATGGCCCCCAAATAGCTCTATCCTTTTTTCCTTGAAGAATGTTGACATTCCCATTATCTGTCACTTGACCGACACCCGAATGATGTGATTTATTTATCTATCAGTGGTCAGAAAAATCCTACCATTCATGTATTTTTTCCAATAAATACTGGACATGGCCATGTGCTCATTTAATAGAATGACTAAACTATTTTTAAGTAAAAATACTTTTCCAAATGTGTATAGGTGAGTTTAAGTAACTTCAGTGCATATATTATATCATCCTACTGTATTTCCTGCTTTGCCTTTTTACCCTACAAGCCTATAAGCATTAAACTCAGATTAACAATTTTTAATGGAAGGAAATTATCTTATTTATTCATTTATATAATACATATTAGGTGTGTATAAGACATTATTCTGGGCACTGGGATTATAGGAGTGAAACAAAGTTCCTGTTCTTATAGAACCTACATTCTAGTGGGGAAAACAGGCAATAAATAAGCCAAAAAGAAAAAAACATTAGTCTGTGTGTGCTATGAAGAGTCGTAATTAGTATAGAAGGCCATGGAAGGTCCAGCTCTTTTAGGTAGGGGAGTCAGAGGTTTCCTCTCCGAGGAGATGGCATTTGCCCAGAGACCCGACTAAAGAGAGGGGACGGGCAGTTCCTCCAGAGGGCAGCAGCAGAGGAGGCGTAAGGATGTTCTCAGGCATCTTTTTCATCGTGACTCTTGCTTCCTGTGATGAGTTACAGCCATCCTGTCTCAGTAGAGCATGCAGTCAGCCATCCTCTCCATGTAAGCAGCACGAGAGCTTGATTTTTAACATCAGCATGAGTTCCGTCGAATGTCGAGGGGCGTTCATTCTGACCTCATTACTCATCACTTGCAAGTGACTGTGGCGTGTATGTGAAGTACGTTAGGGCTGGCTTGAGGCTGTCCCACTAGATAATAGTTACATATTTTAAACTAGGATTTATTCATTAGAGCATCTCACATAACAGAAGTGAGAACGTCCATAGAATTCGATCTAACTTGTACTTGTAGCACACTAAATATGTCTTAACCTGATTTCATTAAGGGCTATTTTATTTATTTTTAACAGGAATCACTAGATTTGATCTACTTGGCGACTTTGGAAGGTTTAATTGGCTGGGAAATTTCTATATTGTATTATCCTACAATTTGCTTTTTGCTATTGTGACAACATTATGTCTGGTCCGAAAATTCACCTCTGCAGTTCGAGAAGAACTTTTCAAGGCCCTAGGTAATCCTGAGGTTTATGGGTATTTTTTCCTCTTTCTACTAAATAATAAGTTTGACATTTGAGTTAATATTACATCTTCAGCTATTTAGTTTCCCAAATTTGTAAAACCTTAGAGGTCAAATTATTGATCCACTACTTTGTGCAGAAGTACTTCATTAAGCCTTAGCTTCCTTATGTGTAATGTAGTGATAGTATCATCTTCTTTTAGGGTTTTTGTGAAGATCAACTGAAATAATTCTTGTAAGATCCTTAGCATAGTGCCTGGCACATCCTAAGAACTCAGTAAATATTAGCCCCTTTATTATGACGATGGTTGTGGTGGTAAGGATGATATGGTATTAAAAGCTTATTTCTTGGTAATAATACCTTTTAGTTAAAGCTTTTTTGAGGCTTGGATTTTACAAGTATTAGGCTAACCCATGAGTCTCTTCATTAAGCCAGAGAATAAATTCAAGATGAAAATGGTAGCGTTCTTGGCATTGATATAATAGAAGAGAGGGGATTTACTATTATGTATTCCAAGAGTCACATGTATTGTAATGTTAAAAACTGGTAGGTTTAGCTAAAGGGTACAATCGTAACCTATGAATGTATTTTTATGCTTATTTCCATGTTAGTGCTAAACATATTTCAAGTTTTATACTTTAAGAATACCAGGACAAAGTAAATTATCTTGGTTTGGGGTTGAGGGGGGTGGTGTAATTTTATGACAGAAGAAGGGAAAGGCAGTGACTTCTTGTAGAAAATTTTTAAAAATCCTGACATTAGCTCATTTACCTGAGTTGACATGATTTGAATGCATATGACTCCATATTGGGGCTTTTAGCTATTGTAAAAGGCCACATATTGATGGATTCATTAAGGTCCAGTTTTCAGATAACTTAAACGATATCAGCAGCAATAAAGCTTCTCACATCACCAGGCCTTTCCAACCTTGATGTTTGAGAGGGTGACCTTTGGGAGGCACAAAAGATTTCAGATGAGCTGTCCATATATATTTTACTTTGAATATGCCCTGGGAGGGGATGGCTCATCAAATATTGGCCTGACAGGGAAAAGTCACAGCTCATTTCAGCTGACGCACCAGATAATTTATGCCTTTTAATGCTTAGGTTTAATAAAGCTGGCCCAACTTGAAGTGGGAATCAAACAGTCCTTTTTATCAGATGTCTAGCATTAAAACTTAATTTTTAAGCCTGTTATAATATCAGCAAGATTAGCCATGTCTCAGATAAATTTCCACTTTCCATTCGCTAAATGAGATGGTTGCAAATGAACTGCTGTAAGTTTAGCTTTTGAATTAGGTATTCTGGACATCATTTTGCTAAGAAAGCCGCTATTAAAGTAATAAAACATAACCTGATATAAAAGGCCTTATATGCATGTCAGTTCCTTGACCATAGGAGAGAGTAGAATTAGCAAGAGTTGTATAAAACTGCCTAATAGATACATTTACTTTTCTTCCCAAATGTTTTTCAGTATTCTTTGGGGTGCTCTAAGGGGCAATTTATACATAGAAAAAGAGTCTTATTAAGTATATGTAATGTTTGAGTGATCTGAGATCTTAACAAGGATTTCGCCGAGACTTGTAATTTGATTGTAAAGTAGCTATCCCCTTTCTTTTTTTTTGTAGAGATTTTTTTCCCCTCTGCTACTGTGCCCATTGATAATAATAGTATGCATCTCAGAGAATATCTAGCACATAGTAAACACTAGAAATTTAGCTGTGGTGGTGGTGGTAATGGATGGGATTGTTTCTGGAGTTGTCTGCAGAAGAGACACATCAGAACTTTTCAGAAAGCATAACCTACGTGACAGCCAAGTGTTAGATGTGAACTCAGTTAATCGATCCTCTGTCTTCACTCAGTCCCTTTTCTAACAAGCTTTGTTTTAGCACACTTCCTCAACTCCAACAGCTGTGGGTTCCTATTGTCATTCCTGGGACCCGACCATTTTTTGTGTTGGATTGATTTCTTTTTTTCCTTCCCATTCAAACATAGGCTCAGTTTTACCTTTTCTTTCGTTAAGATATGCAGGTGACAGAAAGATTAAAATTTGGAGTGCTATATTAGTTTATGAGTGATGTAAAACTGCCTAATAGGTCAGTTACCATGTGAAATTTTAGGGAGAAAAATCTTTTCCAGGTAGGTTGTTGAGATACCAGAAAGGTCTGAGCTTCATGAAAAGTATTTTCTCAACATCTGCCCTATAGAAGTGCTGCTATGTATGGTCATAGGCTGCATGATGATCATTTGGTCAATAACAGACCACTTGCCTATATGACAGTGGCCACAGAAGATGATAATGGAGCTGAACAATTTCTGTCACCAGTGACGTGGTAGCTGTTGTAATGTCCTGGCACAATGTATCACCTTTTCTAGGTTTATATATTTTTAGATGCACAAATATTTACCATTGTGCCACAGTTGCCTACGGTATTCAGTACAGTAACATGCTGTCTGGTTTGTAACTTAGGAGCAACAGGCCATACCCTACAGCCTAGGTATGGCATGGGCTGTGCCCTCTGGGTGTGTGTAGATATACTGTATGATGGTATCACAGCAACAGAATCGCTTGACAACGCATTTCTCAGAATGTATTCCTGTTGTTCAGCAACACCTGACTGTGTTCCTGTATGTCATTGCGTTTCATTTTTATTAAAGTGCCTGAAGCTCCAGTGCCACAGAAGCTCTTACATTTTCTTCTGCCCTTTCTCCCTGTGAGAGGGCAATGTTGGTCTGTGTATCAGGTGTATTATGTAAACAATTGTTATATGATACAGAGAGAAATAAATGTAACTTTAAAAGATAGTGATAGTTTTTTATTCTGTGAAATACCTTTGGGTAGTGAGGTATTATTTATGTTCAGTTTATTCTTTTGTCATTTCTTTCTTTTTTGGTAATGTTTTCCATTCTTTTTAATTACATATTAATATTTTGCTGTGGCTTTCCCTACATTTTCCTGCATGTGTGTAAGGGGCAATTTATTTTACTTTATTTAAAATTTTTTTGAGACAGGGTCTCACTCTGTCACCCAGGCTGGAGTGCAGTGGTGTGATCACATCTCATTGCAGTCACAACCTGCTGAGCTCAAGCAGTTCTCCCACCTCAGCCTCCCAAAGTGCTGGGATTATAGGCATGAGCCACTGCAACCAGCCAATTTTTGTGTTTTTCATGAGGATGGGATTTCACAGTGTTGCCCAGGCCTGTTTCAAACCCCTCAGCTCAAACGACCCTTCCACCTTGGCCTCCTGAAGTGCTAGGATGACAGGTGTGAGCCACCACGCCCAGCCTGTGTGTGTGTATTTTAAAATGCAAGTGGGAACCTATCTGTCTCGGGTTAGGTTCCCTGAGAAGCACACTTTAGTTGGGAATCTGCTTGCCAGGAAGAGGTTTATTAGCTGGGTTGGGGAAGTGGAAGAGGAGGGGCTGTGCAGAGAGAGGAATTGTGCCGTGATGCAGTCACGCTAGAAGCCTCCGCTGGCCCTCGGGGATGTTGTGACTTCGATGGCCCTTCAGAGCTCCACTGAACTGAGAAGAAGGGGACAGGCTCTTAGGATCCTCACGTGCTCTCCTGGAAGGGGCAGGACTTCCGCCCTGCAGCTGTCTTCAGCGTAGGCCATCCCCAAAGGGAGGTTGCCAGTAGGGAGAAGAAATCTCTCATTCCTCAAGGGGATCTGGCCAGCACCTCACAGCTTCCCAAATAACACTTAGCTTTGTAAATCTCCTCTTCTCCCTACCCTAACCCTTTCCCAGCCACTCAACAATATATCATTTCTCACCATTTTCTTAATTTTTTTGCAGGGCTTCATAAACTTCACTTACCAAATACTTCAAGGGATTCAGAAACAGCCAAGCCTTCTGTAAATGGGCATCAGAAAGCACTGTGAGACACACAGACGGCGTCTTCTGCCACCAAGAGACCCGAGAACTCCAGACTCACGACATTCCTGTCCCGTGTAGAAACATTTCCATTTCAACCTTGGCTCCTCTTCAGAACCTAGACCTATCAGTGCCATTTTTTTTTCATAATCTACGAAGAACTTGGCTATGGCTGATCTTTTTTAAATTTAACTTTCTGATAGACCCTGTAGTTTCCAGTTAAATGCAGATTCCTTACAGACATATAGAACAGCGCAATTTTCTGTAGACATTTGCTCGTATCGGTAAATACAATCATCCATATGAAAAAATTGTTTTCACCTGATATGAAAATGTTAGAAGAGGCAAACTCTGGCACTTCTAAAGATTTACTTAAATCCTATTATATACTTTATTCAGAATGTAGAAGCTGACCTGAAAGGCATCCTTGGTACTAAGTGAAGCTTCTTCAGAAAATGCATTTTTCAAATGCAATAGGAACTGCTTGTAGATATCATTATTGCAGTGTGTGTTGGAGCTGTAATGGTTGCAATTATGTTTCTTATTTCCTTAAAAGCAAAAAGCATAGTTTCTGATTTATGTTATAGAATGATACTGATTAGACTTTGAGCCAAGGGGAAAATACTAAATTCTTTTAAACCTGGAGCCTTAGAGAGCCACAGAAATATCTTCTGTTGTATAGTCTAATAAGCTGTGGTAGGAAGTACCATGTAATCACAGTTTAATGACAGTTTATGTATATAATTCAGTATGCCCTCTGATAACATAGTTGCCAGTGTTTATTACACTTGTAACTTGGATTTTTGCCTTATAGGCTATATGTATACTCAGTTTTTTAAAGCATTTTTTTCAGAGATCACTTAATTCCCCGTGCTTCTGTAATGCTTATAAAAAGTATAAATGCTGAGTGGTAGAAACTCCTCTTTCCTCACAGTCCCCAGGCTTTGGTTACTTTTGCATATGCCATTTGAAGCCTCCAGCTTTTACCAGTTTAACATCCAAAGTTCACAGCATCAGCATTCATGGTGTAAGAACAGTTTTGCAGTACAACACGATCTGATAATCATTCAGTTATTAAATTGTAAATAATTATTGGGATGGTTTCTTGGCTTTAAGTCTACTGAATAAAAACTATGAAACTGCACTCTGTGTTAACCATCCACTAGGATAGAATACTGAAAACTGTGCATGCAAAAATAGGAGATGGGCCCATTTGCACACAATTCGTAGTTATGCAATCTACTATATAAATATGTTCACATGCACTATGTGTATGAAAATAGATTGTCTGTGTTCAGACAAAAGTAAAACATTTTTTTCAAATTGTTACATTTAAAGGTTTTCTAGGAGAAATTTATGAAAAACAGGCTGTGTCTATTTGACATCAGAAATTTCCACTTAAACCAAAATAATAAGAAACTTTAATCTGTATATTTACAACCTTCGTTGAGTACACTTCCCCCTTATTTATACATCTGCATTTCCTTCCGAGCTTCACATCTTTGTAAAATGCAGCTTGGTTTTAAAATAAAAGAATATTCATTTTGTGATTCTAAAGAACCTTCAGTAAATACCACCAGTATAGTACTGGTGAATTTCTCAGCATAAAATCGACATACCTAAAAAGTTAATAAAATTCAGCTCTTTTCCAATTTCATTGTTATGCCTATTGAAGTATTAATTGCAAGATTTGATTTTTAGTGAAGCTTGGGGTCTGTACTTTGAGCAGACCAAGTCAAGGGAGGAACAGAAAGAAAGTCAGGAGTAGAGTAGCATCACTTCTCACTTACACTGCTTTCAGGGCACATCCAAAGAGTTCCTAGATACTTGTAAAATGTCTGAAATTTTTTCAGTAAAATACTACACTTTTCAATGTTTAGCTCAACTTTTTTGTTCATTTGGAAGTTTCTCTCCATCCGAGGACTTAAGCCAGTTTTGGATTTGTAAGCCCAGAGTACAATACACTTCCTGGAGGCACCCCCCATCCGTTGAAGCAAAGGATATGCATGGGGTGGAAGGACGGCTTCAAACCTGGGACTCATGCCTTGAGAACAAATAGATTGTTAACAGCCTTGGGCTGCTGCATGATCACAGTTCCTCGAGGCTCTTGCTGAGCACATGCCCAAGCATCTGCCTCTGGAGAGACCGACTCCAAATGCAGGTGCTTCCATTGGACCTACGTTGGAGGCTGCTTGATGTGAGAAACTCCAGAAATGGATGCCAGAATATGGAGGCCAAACGTTCTGAGTCCTGGTAAGGACAGTCGCTCTGGGGGTCTTCATTTTACTGCAGTTCCTGCGCGCCAGTGAAAGAGAGGAGCTAGACCCTGGAAGGCAGAGCTGCAAATGCTCATCATCATCAGGTCAATTCTGGAGCTACAATTTTGTTTCTGACTGGATGGGGATGCACTGGTGACTGTATCAAATCAAGCAGTCCTTTTATTCTCTCTCCTTTAGTATCGATTTTAAAGGGCATTAGGCACTATGGTTCCAGAGTTTCTTGGGGGAAACTTTGCAGATTCTTACTAATTGGTTCTGCAATACTTAAATAAATAATTTTACAATTAATAAGTTTTCAAATTATAACATTTGTATTAATTTTTACTGATTTTCCTTAGATTTACTATTTACATAGCTTTATGTACATTCTCTGTAAAAATAGACCTCTAAGTATGAGACTTTACATGAAAATGGTACACACACATGTAGACTAATGTTAGCTCCTTAAATTGCTGCACTAAGGTGCTGGTTAGTGGAGATGGACGGAGCCTCTCGCGTTTTGCTGTCAGATGCGTTAAAGGCGCATGTACCTGCTCTCAGTGCCAGTGCGGCCTCCCCATCTGCTGGATGCCCATGGCCCTCTCTGCAGCCTCAGCGATGACCTCGTCTGCCAGGGGCACAGGTTTTCATCATTTACAGGCTTGTTGGTAGCACGTTATTTAATGCATAAAGGCAGAATTCTTAAGTTTTTTTTTTAAATGTGAACATAGATGTAGCACCGACTTTTTAAACTTGAGAAAACTGATATGTTAACTTTTAAAAATAACATTTGGACACACTAGGAATTGATTATTGTTTACAGATTGTTAGTCTTTGTTTCTATGACATACTTTTAGTGTGACTTTTAAAATGTCTTAGAAATTAAAGTTTTACAGAAAGTGATTTCATATTTGGTTTATAAGCATTTATATATGTGGTTTATTTGTTCTTTTGTTTTTTTCCATCTTAAATACCATCATGGCTAAAACTTAAGGGTATTTATAGGCTAATTCCATTTCAGTTTTATAGAGGGCGGTAGTTATTCTGATGAATGCTGAATTAAGGAAGAAATGGATATTTTCTTTCTCTGTTGTGCAGTTAATGGTAGATCAATTTCTTATAACCCAAAATGTAGCATCCATAATTGATAGCATGTATTTTATTTAATTACTTGAATTATTTAGATTTGATTTCTCTAATTTTTTCCATAAAAGGACTGAACAGCACCTACTTGTGGTCTGGGCAGCTTAACCCAGAGTTCTTGGAAGAATAAATGCTGTTAGCATCTGGTTAATTTACTGGCAGACAGAAGCCTACTTATCAGTGGCTTTCAACTTTCTGACCACAGTAAGAACCCATTACACACACACACACACACACACACACACACACACTCACACACACTCTCTCTCTCTCTCTTTCTGTCTCTCTCTCAGATATACATAAGCAAAAATTTAACAAGACAGTACCCGTTTTTCCTAAGTGTGCATGCTGGCATCTTCTGTTTTATTATTTTTAAAAATACTAGACACAGACACTAAGTTATTTTGTGGCCTCCTAATAGATGGCAGACTTTAGTTTGAAAAGCATCCCTTTGGAATGTGGTTTGAAAGAAGAAATAATACAAAGACCTTTTTGGAGTATTTTTTTTGTTTGTTTTTTGAATATTGTTTAGGTAAAAATTATTGCTGCAAATACCACTGAAGCAAAAGTACTGTGTATGCAAATTACTTGTTGCACTGTAGAAAATGTAATTAATATCAGTAGGAGTTCCTAAAACTCACAAATATACAAAATTTCAAAACTTGGTGATTGATCCATATGTCTTGAAGGAATATTACGCAATAAACTTACCTTTTGAAGAGAAGTTATTTAACTTCCAATTCTGTGTTCTTTAGTTAGGAATAATTTTTTTCAAGGTTAACTATAATCAAATAGGAACTTCAGACAAAACCTCATTATTCTTGGATATGAATTTGGTGTTCTGCTGTTACTTGTAAAGGTGCTCCAGAAGTCAAGTTCATGAGCCTGGATTATGAACAGCAGGGCGGCCCTGATGTGAGTGGTTGTGGAGGACTAGAGTGATATAGAAGAATCTGTCGTGTCTGAGTGTGAGGAGGTGGAGAGTCACGTGTGGGCTATGGGTCTGAGATCTGAAGTTTTATCAGTTACTGAAACCGTTTTGTGGCTGTTGTAATGTCTTCTCCTTTCCTTTCCTTTGAAAAGCTGTTACTGAATGAATGATGCCCGCTTACAAACACTGACACTTCAGAACCAAGCGCATTTGATACTGCTGTAGCTATTCATATTGATTCTGCAACTTTTCTTTTACAGCATCTTGAAGTCATCCACAGTTGTTCTGTATGGACTCCGCAGTAGAGTCAGAGAACTAAGTGACAAGTGGAGCGTCCTCCTCCTGCTCACTTCCTCCTCGCCACCTCTCTGGCCTAGCTTTCCTTCAGTCTGAAGAGTGATTCACTTTTTCTTTTCTTTTTAGTCTTTACTGTGGAATCTCATCAAAGACCTGGAAGCAGGGGTGGTGAGAGGGGCCTGGGGCATGGTGTGGAGGGTCGAGTGCTCTGTCGTCCTACTGTCACCCCCAGGACCACCTTGCGAAGCCAAAAATACACACCTGCATTTTACCGACAAGAAACGCCACTCAGAAAGCTGCAGACATTTGCCTGGGGTCACGCTCACAGCAGGCAGATGAACTGGATGTAAATACAGGCCAGTACAACCGCAGTCTCATTTTTTCTTTGTTTTAGGTTTTCAGTTTCTTTTTCATTCATCTACCTTACAGTTCTATTATCTGGTTGATAAAGATTCATGACAGGTATCCTCATTCTAGATTATAACCTTTATTCTTATGAAATGCCTCCAGTACCACAATTCGCTAAGAATTCTCTTTCTGGACTTGATACTGATTTAATGATTTCCCTCAGCCCGTGGAATGGCAGGCTCCTAATTAAGTGGATTTAAAGGCAAAAAGGGATGTGTGAGAAGGCACAAGAAGTGGCTTCCTCTTGCACGGTGACTGTCAGACAAGTGGGTTCCAACCTGTTAAAATAAGGAATGGCCGCATCCTGTAGGGACTGCTGTAGCTGACCAGGAAGCCACAATGAGGGCAGCAGACAGGGCTCTCCCTGTCCGCCGAGTCCTCCCATGAACTCATGCTTCTGAAGGCCCCACTTTTTCTTGGTCAGTGTCCCAATTTTCATAGAAGAGACCTGATGAGGCTGTGGAGTGATTGTATAAAAGCTTGCACTATTTTCCTGACTTGACCTGACAATGTGGCATTATCTTCAAATTGTCCAGAGAAGCAGCTACTTCATTCAGGTCCTTTTTATCATTCTGTGGTAGCAACTTGGTCTCCCAAGCCTTCGATGGGCATGCCATTCCATGGCCACTTTTCAGTAAGAAAATTACCTGATTTTCTGTTAACTGTCACAGGCTGCCCTGGACCATTCCTCAGTGCTCAAGGGATTTTCACAACCCTCGTCCTCAATGAAGTTAGATGACCATTCCTGCCTTTCATCCCACCGATTTTCCTATCTGTTGCCAGCAACTAACACTAGTTCCTGCGTCAGTAAAGTACTGCACTTGGTTGCAAAGAATAGAAATGGATTCTGCCAACATAGGCAGGAAAGGCGTTTACGGGGTGTATGGCATGGCCCACAGATGTGATGAGAAAGCCCCGGGAGAAGTGTTGGGCAGAGCCCTAGGCACAACCTTTCCTGGGCTCTTCCCATCACTGAATGATCCATGTTATCTCCGGGACTCTCCTCCTAGATCCAAAGTTTGGGGCGGTGGAATCGGACTGCTCTGGCCTTTGACATGTGCCTGTGCTTTGCTTGCCACGTATGGGGAGAGAGATGTCAGCTTACAGAAAATTGAGGTTCTGTGATTCAGTTTCCCTCTGCTCTCTTAGAATAAAAGTGCTTACTCATTGTTTAAAGCATTCTCCAAATTAGTCTGCAAATTTTTTGATAGTATACATCATTAAAAAATGAGCACACCCCAATATATGCATATTTATTCATAAATGATACATACATATGTAGCTATATAATGTGTACATCACAAAACATAGGAGAGTATTTTTTCTAAGGGATGAGATAAAAATAAAATAGAAATTTTGGCATTTCTTCTCACATTAGATGCTGGGTTATTCTGAGCCCGTGCCATGTGCATACCCACTTGGCCTCTTCCTCTTAGGCCCACACCCTGCCCTTTCCTTGCCCCTTGTAGTTACCTGTGGCTGGAGTGATGAGCGCCACTTCCAAGCATGGCCTGGAACAACGTCCTCCTGCCCCTCCACCAGCAGTGAGAGGATTCACTGGGGACTCTGGGGCAAAGGAGACTGTGTCACAAGACAAAAGGAGCCAGGGTCACACATGGTAGACCCTCACCCTGCCTCACCCATGGCTGACATGGGTTGGACACCTCAGAAATCACGTGTCTTCAGTGAGCCACTGAGATTTGGGGCTTTATCTGTTACTCGGCTAGGGGTAACCTAACCGATGAGACTGTAACTGGTTACTGTAAATAACCAAGCTCCCAGTAATAGTAAACCAGTGACAAAAACAACTCTTATCCAGAAAGATTCACTTTTTTTAAATGTATGAACTAAAACAGTCTTTATTGCTCTAAGACATTAAAATTTGCGTTTTTTTGATGTTGAATACCACTGAATATTTTATTTTTATATTTTATTACACAGAAACACAGCAATTGTTACAAAACGAGTATTAGGAATGGCAAAGGCTTTAGGACAAAGTATTAGTGGAAAACATTTGGAACTTACGGAGTGTTTTACACTTGGAACTTACTTTAAGGAGTGTCGGTCAGACACTAGCTATATCTTAACCTCAATTTTTAGAAGTAAGCAAGCTCTCATTTTTTGCTATTCATATTTCAAGTGATTAAACTCATAAATTTGAAATTTACTTTTTAGAGACAAAAGACTAAAGTTAGGTGGGCTGTCAGCTTTTAAAATATACTAAGATTTCCTACAACTACCAATAGCTTATTTCCCTGGGAAACAGATTACATTGTAGTACTTAACCCAGAACTCATGCATTTCATCCAAAATGATGGTAAACTTTTTTCCTCAGAATTACCTAACTTTCCTTGACTATGAATTCAACATTCAAGAATCTTCTTCTGGTAGCAGGAGCGGCAGAGAGGACAGGCATGGAAAGGAGGCCTGTCTCCCACGGAGAACTCCTCTAGTGCGAGCAGACACGCATGGTGGAACACGTGTGAGCAGGACAGGAGGGCCATCTCTCGGGAACGCCGGCCGGCGCCCACGCTCTGACCGCCAGCAGGGGAGAGAGGGGCCAGGCAGATGGAGCACTCGTGGGCCTCCCGGCGCAGAGCCTGCAGCACACAGGACAGGAGGAGGCCACGCGGGTTAGTTTCATCACAGCAGAAAGTTACTTAAACTGAAATGAGAACCATGTGCCCCGAGACGTGGGTCTTCTAAACATGCAGAAGTTTCATTCTGTGTTAAAATCACGAGAGTTGTATATATATACTCTGTTACTCCTGGGAACTGTGGAAAGGTTTAGTAACTCACCTGTGATAAGCAATTTTAAAACAAAAATACTTTCTAAAATGCTGACCATTAATATTTCCTTTTAATTACGCAATCAAGAGGACTGTTTTTCAAAATACTTGACTAACTGCTAAACTTTTCCAAACTTCCTAATTTTATGGTTTTTAAAGTTTTCCCCGCCTTGACTTGAGTCATCTCAAGGTCGTTTTCAGGCTGGAACTTTCAGGAAACCTTCTGGGAAGGCGATCTGTTCCCTTCGGTGTTTTCATGGTTCACAAAACGGCATCATCCCACAGGAACTTCCAGAATTTCAAACCGAAGGGAACTTTGCTGTCACCCTAAAGCCCATGACAAAGGTCCTACCACGGGTGCAGGGGCAGCTAGGGCAGCGGTTACCCGGGCCTGACACTCCTAGGCTCCCCAAAGTGAGTCCTCGACCTCCCCGCACATGCCACTCCCCACCGCCTCCGCCCACATGCCACTCCCCACCGCCTCGGCCGCTGCAGCTGAGTCTGCTGGTCACCAGGCCGCCAGCCAAGCCTACCTGCACTTGGATTTTCTCCCATTCCTCTTCTGTGATCTCATGGCCACATTTTTCTTCCAACTGCTGAAGAACACTTCGATTTATGGCCAAGCACTGATCGATTTCTGCAAAGAGCTCTTCAATGTTGGTGCTATATGAGCACAGGATGCGGTGGCTGATTTCTGTGAACTGAGGAGGACAGAGGGAGGGGCAAGCTCATAGCCCAGCTCGGTGGAGGTTGCAGGGAACTGCCTCGAGCCTGACCACCTAGTGTGGTAACCTTCCTCGTCTCTGTCTTCAAATAATGCTTTTTAGGGAAACAGACATATGTCTATTTTACTTAACTATAAATCCAGACTATCTGGACAGATTACCACAAGAACCCCTATCTGATGGAGTTTAGAATACACTACCCCAAAATAGGGCACCTTGGCATACTGAATATTTTAAGGAAAAAACGTTCCTTCCCAAAGGAATTTGAGAAATGACAGCTGCAGGAGGGACCGTCTGACCTCTCCCCACCCCCGAAGTGGGTCATAGGACCCTCCTGTGAGAGGCACCCTCGTCTCCAAAGACGGAGGGAGCCGGGAGGAGACTGAGCACACAGGCCTTGCCGTGGTTCCCACCGACCAGCCTCAGCTCACTCCCCTTGTCCTGCCACGCTTCCCCACGACCTCCGCGTCCTCATCCAACCTAGCATAGAAGGCGCTCAGGCGTCACTGTCTCTTCAGGTCTCCGCCGTCTCTCCAGGTCTCCGCCGTCTCTTCGGGTCTCCACCGTCTCTCTGGGTCTCCCCGTCTCTCTGGGTCTCTGCTGTCTCTCCAGGTCTCTGCTGTCTCTCCGCTGTCTCTCTGGGTCTCCGCTGTCTCTCCGGGTCTCTGCTGTCTCTCCACTGTCTCTTCGGGTCTCTGTTGTCTCTCTGGGTCTCCGCCATCTCTCTGGGTCTCTGCTGTCTCTCTGGGTCTCTGCTGTCTCTTCGGGTCTCTGCTGTCTCTCCGGGTCTCTGCTGTCTCTCCAGTTCTCTGCTGTCTCTCCGCTATCTCTTCGGGTCTCTGCTGTCTCTTCAGGTCTCTGCTGTCTCTCTGGGTCTCTGCTGTCTCTCCGCTGTCTCTTCGGGTCTCCGCTGTCTCTTCAGGTCTCCACTTCTTAGGAAGGCTTCCATATCACATGAGACTTATCAAGTAAATCTGTGTAATTTTCTCTTGTTAAGCTTTTTGTCTAATTTACAGGGCTCCAGCTGAAGAATTTAGGAGGGTAGGGGAAAAGGGTATATTGTTTCCCTCCCCTGCTGTTTTCTTGATTGTGAACTTTGACCATTAGCAGGAACACATTTGAAATTAAAAGTTGAGAGAAAAATTCGAATTTTGCAGGATGAGCTCTGTCCCACAGAAACATACTGTGAGCTACGTAATTTTAAAATTTCTGGCAGTCACATTGTTTTTTAAAAGGCGACATTAATTTTAATATTGTATCTGACTCAACACATCCAAAATATTATCACTTCAACGTTTATTAATACAGTACTTTGTTTTTTTGGTATTTTTGTTTGGTTTGGTGGAGACAGCATCTCGCTCTGTCACCCAAACTGGAGTGCTTGGGGCCATCAATGCTCACTCAGCCTCGGCCTCCCGGGCTCAAGCCATCCTACACTATAAAGGTCTGAGTCATTACAGAGCGGCCACCGGTGTCATCTGAGGCATGGGGAGGTAGCTCATTCAGGGCCACACCAGCAGTTCCTTTTTAGGACGTGTGAAGATGAATGTAAAGCAAAGGAGAATAAGGTGTGTAAAAGGTTATGCCAGTGGTGACTGTCAGCCACACTTCTTGCCTCTTGCTTGTCCTTTCAAGTGCAGAGCTGTGGCCTACCCAGAGATGACATCTCCCATTCCCCCATGCCCAGGTGGGGCCACATGAAGTAGTTCTTCCAGATGGACGTGGCTCGTGTCTCTTCTGGGTGTTCTCCAGGCCCGGGGGATGGCAGATAAAGGACAGAGGGAGACAGTCCCGAGCCTCACAGGCTGGCATGTTGCCTGCAAGCCAGGACACCTGAACTGTCCTATGAGACCGAAGCTCTGGCTTTCAGTCACCGAAATTCGGGGGGTTATTTGCCCAGCAGTTACAAGTGCCCTGATTCAACAGTTACATCTGCTTCATGGAATCGGGCTTGAAGCACAAAGAAGGATGAAATGAACAAGGCCCGTGGGGATCTCACACATTTAGATATGTGATGGGGAAAATGCATTTTGGATGGTCTATGACTGTCCAGGTTTCAAATATTCTAGTCTACTGGAGACCTCACGTTCACTTTTTCTTTTTTTTTTAATTAATGTGGAGCAACCTGGCAGAATGTAGTGTGTATTTAAATCACCAGACTTCTGAAGGTGCCTTTGAGGACATGGAGTTCTCTTCCAATTCTCTCCCTTCTGCAAAAAGATCGTGAGACAGCGCAGGGTGGAGTGCTGTGGAGACTATGAGCTGCCTTTGTCCCTGGGATGTGAGAAGAATGAGGATTGGCTTTAAGGATGAGAGGTCCTTTTGAGTAAAGAACATTCTGTGAACACAGCAGGCGGTGCAAAAGGGTTGGGGTTTGAATGAAGGGGGTGGCTGAGGATCTTCCAGGCACCTGTGTTTTGGGATTAGCCGTACTTGGAAGCCCGGTGGAAGCTGCTTTTCTATTTATGAGTCAAATTCTCTTTCACTCTGAATGTAATTGTAATTGCCAAGCAGCTGTATCCTAATTTAGGGTCTTCAATTGGTAATGTTTCCTAAAGCTTTAATTGTAATTTTCTTTGTTCCTTGGCCTTTCAAATATCTAATAATATCTAAATAAATTATTGAAAGTAGAAGAGTTCTCTATACGTTGTAAAAGGAAAAATTACTTGGAAATATACACAGTTACCTCCAATTGATGCTTTGTAATTCAGGTTTTCTGTAAATTGTTTTTAAGTGTGAGATACTTTCCACATATGCCTGAAAAGCAAGATCTTTTCTTCCTTCAAAATTATACCTCAGAAAAAGGGTCACATTCTAGTCCAGACCTTGCAAAGTGTTTCCAAGTTGTGAGGTATGTTCTGAGATTAGTTTTGAACATAAAAGTACTATTTGGAATGACTGATCAATTGAATGAAAAGATGGATATGATCTGGGTGTTTATTCTCAAAGTGGGGCCCAGACGGGCAGCCTCAGCTCCTGGGAATCGGTGAGAAAAGAGGAGCTTCAGGCTTCACCCCAGGCCTGCTGAGGCCACAGTCCGGGTGGGGCGCGGGGTAAGCCCTGCGATCTGTGTTTTACAAGCCCTCCAGGTGATTCTGAGACCCACTCAGGTTTAAGAACCACAGTCATAGAAGTTACGGATACATTTTTTAAATATGCAAAGTTATTTAACACAGCATTAGTTATCATTCCTGGAGGTATCACCTCCCAACTCCAAGCACGGGTATCGCTGTGAGTGCACTTTCAGAAGCCACTTGAGAGAGGAACAGAGTAAGTAAGTGTGCGGGCCACATATAAACACATATGTACATCTATACGCATTTATGTTACAGTATCACCTGTGTGTGCATATATTCTCTCATACATGAGTATCTCTCTCTCTACAGGATGCCTGGAGCAATCCCAGCTGTCCTGATGTTCCATGAATGAGTTACTTAGCTCAAGATACACTTCCGAAGACAGCATCATTAGGACTTTTTAAAGTACATTTTCCTTCAAACACTTTAGATGGAAATAGAGCTCATATGCTCTCAACAACTGTGCTGGGCGACTCAGTGGCCCTATTGATGACAAAGACCCTGAAGTCCAATACTGATGTCACCTAAATGCCTCCTTCTGCCTCAGTCACTGTGGCATACAGGTCCTATCTCCCCTATTAGAACGTCAGTTCCTGGGGCCAGGAGTGTTGTTCTTAACACTGATAATACCATCCAGGGTTTTTAAAGGGTTTTGCATCTGTCATTACATCCTGTCTTTAAACCCTCTCAAGAGCTCAGTACATGCACTGACCATAGTAGGCGCTTGTTGAAAAAAACAGACTTGTCAATTTTGCATAGATACCAAATAAATCCCGGGGGGGTGACCCTTAACACTTAGTGCTCCAGTCTTAATGGTAACTGGTGTAATATAGCAAGAAAGCAAATAAATGCTTAGGATATGTTAATATACGTAAGAATCACAAACTAATTCCACACTCAGGTGTGTGATTCCACAGAAGAAAACCTCGCATGGCAGACGCAAATATTCCTTTCCACAAGTTTTGATGAAATACTCCATTCTACAAGTTTTGATATGTACTTTTGCTATTCAATTGAAATTTCTTCTAATTTCCATTATAATTTTGTCTTCGATTAATAGGTTATTTAGGACTCTTTATTTTCAAACGTGAGATATTTCTATTTAAAAAAAAAAGTTTTATTTCTAGCCGCAGCTGCACTGTGGTCAGGGAACATACTCTACACGACTTAAGTTTAAGTACATGGACATAAAGATGGTAACACGAGATATTGGGACGACTGGGGAGGGACACAAGGGCTGAAAAACTAACTTTTGGGTACTGTGCTCATGAGCTGGGTGACAGGATCATCTGTACCCCAAACATCGGCGTCCTGCAATACACCCAGTGACAAACCTGCACAGGAACCCCTGAAATCTAAAGGCTGAAATTATAAAACATAAATGTCTCCACCTGTGATGAAATTTGCATCATGGACAAGTATATGGTCAGTTTTTATAATGATATTTTGTACTTTGAAAGAAAATATGTGCTACAGTTGCTCAGTACGGTGTTCTACACCGTTCTCTCTGATAATGCCTTTGCTTTAAAGTCTCTTGTCAGGTATCAGTACATCAGCTTTCTTCTGCAGAGAGTTTATGTGTATATTATAGTATGTGTGTTAACACACTCACACACACACTGTTCTGATGTTTTCAGGCATCTCTGCAGAGTCACATGTACATAGTCTGATTGGTGCTGGAGCACTCAGCCCGCTTGGTGTTGTCACTGACACCCATCCTGCTCCGTGTCTTCCATCTGCCCTGCCATTGGTTTTTCAATTTTTGCTCTTTTCAATTAAAGTTTTCTATTCATTCTCTTTACCGTTTTGAAGGTTAAAACTCTGTTTCTATTCTTTTAGCTATTGCCCTAGAAGTGCATACTTACATTATTAAGGTCTAAATTGGAATTTTTGTCCCTTGAACCAATACAAGGATCTGAGCGTACTTAATTTTCCTCTCCTGCTTTATGTTACTTTTGTCATAAGCTCTCTCTCTCTTTTAACCTGAGACATGATGATTCTGGTTTGGTGGAATCCATGTCTATTAGATTTACTCACATTTTTACCACTCACATCTCGGATTGCCCGTCTGGGGCCATTTTCCTTCCTCATGCAAGGCATCCTTTAGAATTTCCTTTAATGAACACATTCTAGTGGCACACTTTTTGTCTGGCTTTTCTTTTGCCTCTCTTCGTGAATGTAATTTTCATTTGGTTCATATGGAAGTCTAGGCTGACGGTTAGGTCTCTTCCGAGACACGGAGATGTCACCTCACCTTCTGCTGTTCCCACTGGGAAATCTGCAGGTCCCAGGGTTTGCCATCGTCTATCCTCGTTCCTGGCCACTTCCAAGACGACTCAGTGCCTCGTGTTCTGCAGGCTCACTGGACACTTGAACAAAATCATATTGGGCTTTCTTGGGCTTCTTAAATCTGTGGCTTGTATCTTCTTCAGATCTGGAAAATTCTTAGCCTTCGTTGCTTCAAGCCGTTGCCTCTGTCCCACGTGTTCTCTTTTCGAATTCTGACAGTGACGTCCTGCGCCACCTCCTTTCTTAGGCAAGTCATTTCCCTGGACCTGCTTTCCAGGGGATGCGAAACACAAGGCCCCCCTTGCAGACCTGACTCCTCAGTGAGCTGAAGGCAGGGCCTGACTAGCATGTGTGTGTATCAAGAGCCAAAGTCAAAACAGTACAGCCAGCCGTGCTTAGCATCCAGCTCTTCTGCAAAGAAGGAAATGTGTGCACTAGGGGGTGGGAAATACGAATTGTGTACTTTCGGTGATTCCACGTATGAATTAAATGCTCTAATATTTGCACTTAAAACTGACATTCTGGTGTAAAGATGCACTGTGAAAGTCATAAAATTTATAATTTAATTTTTTCTTAGAATAACATTAAATAGTAAATAAAAAACATGACATGACCACTGGAGAGACAGGCCACAGAAGTACATACAGCTCTATATTTTTAGTCCTTGAATGGTGCTTTCCCCATGTTTTCTTGCTTTTAAACAGGGATCTGTGTTTCATTTTCATGGCACTAGGCCATGACCGCCCGCCTTCCTGTCATCTGGAACAGAGTCCCCAAGCCCCGCGTGCTGCAGCCCCCACTGCACGTCTCCTCTGGTTCATTTGGGCCTCCCCTCCATGGGCACGCCCTGCAGAGGCTCCCAGGAAGCTCCTGTGCTGGAGGGGCCCAGCCATGGCCCTTTCTCCCTGGGAGTCCCCAGCCCTGCCCTCTTCACCCTCTTTGGTCTGGGTCCCAGCTGCTGACCTCGCATCCCCGGGGCTCTGAGAGCAGTTTCCAGTGTTCACGTGGCTGCTGGTCGCCCTCTTGAAAATGACCTATCTGCTCAGCGCCCAGCTCAGGGCCTCACAGGGGTCTGGGTCCTGGAAGGGTCACCTGTGCCCAGCGGTTCCCACTCTGCCAGCCCGCCCCTCCCACATGCTAAGCCGCGCTGCCCTCTGCCTGGACAGAGGTTCCAGGGAACGGCACAGTTCCTCCATTTGGGTTCAGGGTGCATCTCCTCAGACATTTCTACCTTATTGCAAACATCTCACCCCTCACTTCACTCTCTCTCCCCTTCCTCTCTGTATTTTTCTTCCTGGCACTTATTCTTGAAAATTCCGGTGGCTCACGCTTGTAATCCCAACACTTTGGGAGGCCGAGGCGGGCGGATCACGAGGTCAGGAGATCGAGACCACGGTGAAACCCTGTCTCTACTAAAACAAATACAAAAAATTAGCCGGGCGTGGTGGCGGGCGCCTGTAGTCCCAGCTACTCAGGAGGCTGAGGCAGGAGAATGGTGTGAACCTGGGAGGCGGAGCTTGCAGTGAGCCGAGATTGCGCCACTGCACTCAGCCTGGGCAACAGAGCGAGACTCTGTCTCAAAAAAAAAAAAAAAAAAAAAAATTATAACAAAATATTTTACGATTTGTCTCTCCCCAGCTCCCTGCAGGAAGGGTGCCCTGCAGCAGGTGGGAACCACCCGAGTGGCCTCCACATGCACCTGGACAGGCGCGGGCTGGGTGCTCACACCTCGGCCCTTACACCTGGGCCCTTGCACCTGCGTCTGCCCGGAGGAGCTGGTCAGCACACCCTTTACAATGAAGGCTCGCAAAGTACACAACTCCAAGTGCCAGTTCGTGAAAGCAGTTCACATAGACTTTTAATGCAGTTAAGTCTAATTTATATTTTAATATCCACTCACCCTATGTAACCAAATATCATTTTTACACTTACTAACAATTCATACTTTTTTCTTCCTTAATTTAAGAGGAATTAAAGCATTTCCTCAATGAGAAAAACAATTCCCTTTATATGTAATGGTGGTTAAAGACTATTAATATGCATTTTAATCAATCTAAAATAAATAATTTTAACTTAAATTTACCACTTACAGGATCCGCACGGTGAATGACAACAATTTCTAAACGGGCTGGGGTGAAAAGAGTTGGTAAATTGCTCAGCTGCCATAGAACAGGCACTGTGCTAGCCTGATGATCTGGATGACAAATACTGGTTCCTTTAACAGAGAGCTCCTGTGTAGCAAGAAAAGCCCCGCTGACGATGGAATGCATGCTGCTGTGGCACTGGACTCCGGGAGACACAGAGTGAGGGAGGGATCACCAGGCTTCTTGGAAAGTCAGCCTACAAGGGGCTCTGGGCAGATGCAGCCAGTGGGATGGGGACCTGGGAAGGAAGGAGTGAGGACACAGAGGCAGAGGGATGCAGGGTGGCAAGACCCAGAAGTGCAAGTCACTGGAGCCCGGCTCCACCCGCCTCCCCTCGACAACCTCTGTCCTCTGGGAACACTCTCCCAGGTCACTCCCCGTGGGCCACCCTCCTTCCTTCTTGTTCCTTCCTTTCCTGTGTGAATCTTATGGTCTGGCCAAACTTGTTGACTCAGTTCAGTGAATCACTGTTAGATTTTTCTGTTTCCTTGACTGCACATGAATGACTGGTGGGATCCATGTGTCCCAGGTACCTGGGCTGGAGGTGACCTCTCTGAGCTCTCACACACGTCAGCTGCCCAGTGTTAGCTTTTTCCTGTGTGCATTGCTTATCTCCTTGAATGAGTGCCTTAGATTCAGGGAAGCACCAATTCATCTTTGTAAGGCCCTTAGCATTCAAGAAATTTTGACTTTAGGTTTGCAACACATGAGAAATGAGAGCAAATATATGCCTCAAATGTACATATTCCAAAGGAGTGCAGTAGAAATCCTTTTTGGGGGAACTGAGAAAAAACACTGCCTACCTCAAATGATTTTCAAGTTACTTCCAGTGTCAAAATTCAGTAAAACATCAACTTTAGCTTATAATCATAACATTGACATTAGCTTATTAATAAAAATACTGAAAGTCCTTCCATAGACATTTATGACAAATTTAAAAAGTGAACTGGGATGAATATTCTTATAGCTTTGAGTATTCAAGAGTTAGCAAGGGTGGTACTTTTAAAAGTCAAATCAACGTTTATTAACTATTGTAGTTAATTCAAAGTAATATCCTATGGGTAGCTACTATTAACTATTTTTGTCAGATTCTTCTGTGTGTAGCTTTCTTTATTCCTTTATTTACTCCCTCACTTTTTATGTGGGTTAGATGACCTTAGTAACTGAAAGGGCGAGAACTGTCAAAAACAAATGACAACTGACTTCTAGTTTTTAAAGAAGTGGTTGATACTATGAATTCTACAGAAACAGACAAAATACCTAAACATTTTCAATTTTACAAAGAATGAATGTCTTAATGTAATTTTTCCTTTTAAGCCTCACATATCAGATACCTGATAAACTAAGTAAGAGTTTGAGTTATTGATATGTAAAACAATTACTGGTCATTTACAAGTAACAAGCTGGCTAAACATTTAAAAAAAATATACTAACAAAAGCACCCAGGTGAACTCTGTCTACCCAGGAGGGCTTTTTAAGTGATCCATCTTGATGTCAGCAAATTGCTTACTAATGTGTTGACTTATGGCCGCCCTCAAAAGCAAAATGAAAAGCCTGGAATTTACAGCATATCAATGAATCAGTTGATAAGCTTTTACTGGTTTAATATCCTTCCAGTCCTGCTGCTTGGAGCCACTTCAAGGTAGCAACAGAATGTTTGCCATCTCTATGTGATAAAGGAAGTCAAAGGACTAAGCAAACTTTAAGGCCATTATGCTGTTTGGTGAGATGTAAATGAAAAAAGTCAGAGAAATCTTGTGCTGGAGGGTGTGGGAGCCAGCAGCCCCTAAAGCCGCCCCAGCATCTGACAAATCACTCACCCCACTTTCTAAACAATGTCCGGGACTTTTAGCTGGGGTGGAGATAATATAATGCACTTGAGAAGTTTTAATTGCAGCAATAAAAGACCCTACCTCAATCATATGACATATGCTAGCAGAGTTTCTAGATAAGGATCAAAGGCAGTCAGGCCCAGCCGCTGCATTCTGGGCAACACTGGACTTTCTGTACACACCGGTGCTAGGTATTAGTAGAACAGCTTGAGTGACCTTTCCAGGCCTCTTTGATCTGCATTCCTCAAAACCTGAATGAGTAAGTGTTCGAGGACTACTGTATCATCCCCAAACAGCTCAAACACCCTCTCTGACACAGGCATTTCTGAGTGAATTTTTATTCTCTGACACTTACCTAAGGGTACAAAACTCAACATGTGACCTTTTCAGTTCTTACCACAAGACTTCAATATAGCTGAAAGGATCTACATTGTAGCACGACATCACTGCTGTGGTTGGGTTTTGTTAGGAATGTGTCAGTGACATCTTAGAGCAACACAACTTTGTGAAAAGAAACCTGCAGTGTATGCAAGCATTCCTCTTCACAGAAAGAGGGCCCCTTTTCACTCGTCAACACCCAAAAGGTGCGTGAAAACTAAAGAAAAGACTTCAGTAACTCTCCCTGTAGTAGAGGAGTAAAAATTTAGGAGCAAAGTTCGACAAGCAAAATAGATTAATTTATAAAAACAGAATGGCTTGGGCTAATCTCATCGTGAGTATTAAAAACATATCCCTCTTGGTGAGATCCTAAAACATATAAGGGAAACAAACACTTCCTAATCAGCTATGTCTAAAAATATCAAACTATTATCCCTCCTTGCCCTCCTTTCTATTGATTAGACTTCTCTTTCCCTAAAGGCAACTTATCTTTGATTGAAACCAATGGTTCCCAAGTATAGCAAACAAGTTTTCACCTATCTGCCAGCCCAAGAAAGAATAAATTCAATGGAGTGAAATATGTGTAAGGCCAAATGTCTGCAGTGTGAAAGGAACATCCTTTAGTGTGCGGTCAGGTACTTTTTGCTTTTCTGGTGTTAAAATGATCTTTCTTTTACGCAATGATTCTGATGGTACGTGGTGTTTTGCTTTTTCCTCTAACTTTGTAAGGTAAGTTTAAAAGGTTGGCACTGACTTTGTTGAAGCCCCAACTTTCTCTCCTAGTTCAGCAGAGTCTAGAAGACTGAAAAGCACTGACTCGAGTGCAGAATCGAGATGCTGGTGGGTGGGAGTGGAGAATCAGTCACTGACAGACGAGTCAGGGGAGCTGGCGCTGACGCACCTTTAACGTTGGACTGCGTCACGTGATTGATTTCTCCTAGTAATTTGTGATTTCAGTTTTTTTAGGTTAAAAATAAAATGAATTTGCAATAGTTTAACGTTCACCAACAGTGAGAATGGAGATGCCGCTTAGAAATGTAGCTGCTGGTTTCACATGTTATTCCCAGACTTAAAAACTGTTGTTCCCCAGGTCATTAAGCATTTGCCATAGTCAATCTTGTTAATTGCCACACATTTTGCTTTGTAAGATTTCCAGTTTCTAGAATTCAAACCTCAGAGTTCCATACACATAGAAGTATGGAAGGGGTGATGAGGTGAGCGCATGTGAACAGACTCAGGGGTGGCTTCCCATACTACGCAGAAAAACCTGGCATGCCTGGAATTTCACTACATTACAAAGCTAGTCTCTCACTCAGAGGGGCCTTGATAAAGTCATTGTGCATTTTGGCTTTGGAATTTATTTTTAATGGCCGTATTACTAGGAAACCTATAGGCACCGATGAATCTGAAGCTGGGCCTTATTTAGTACACATTTTTAGTTCTGAAGAACTTTTGGAAATATAAAGGACAAATGTAATGAGAAAATGAAGACTGAGTTGAGAACCTGAGACCAACAATTATATTTTTATTTTAAATATCTTAATTTGTGATTTCTAGAAGCTTAAAAAGCCTCATTTTACTTATAATCTTATGTTAAAATTTTTATAGGTACTTAAGCAGTTCAATTTTCTTTTTTTTACTGAAACATATGTTTGTTTCTTGGTGAAAATAAAATTCTGTTTCTATCATTGGAAAAATGAGATTTTCACATGTTAAGCCCAGATTAAACTAGATAAACTTGATAATAGTATATACTATTATGCTAGATGAAAAGAGTCTTTTCTAAAGGCATCTGAGGATGATGATGACTTTCTTTACTAAGATAGGGTCTGTGTATTATTTGTCTCTCATTTATTATTAAGCTCTTCCAGTTTTGAGCTGTAAAATATTCTACTCATACGATTACATCTTTAAAAAAGAACAATAAAATAGATGCAACCCCTAAACATTAATATATAATATATACGAGGAAATTCTCCACTTGTACTAAACATGTAAATCAAGATGATCATTTTGCCTTGTCAACCAGGACAAATTACCACCTAGTGTATTCTTTCAGTGTTTTTCTTTTCCTTTTTTTTTTTTTTTTTGGATGGAGTTTGACTTTTGTCGCCCAGGCTGGAGTGCAGTGGTGCGATCTTGGCTCACCGCACTCTCTGCCTCCCAGGTGCAAGCGATTCTCCTGCCTCAGCCTCCTGAGTAGCTGAGATTACAGGCATGTGCCACCACACCCGGCTAATATTGTATTTTTTAGTAGAGAAGGGGTTTCTCCATGTTGGTCAGGCTGGTCTCGAACTCCCGACCTCACGTGATCCCCCCCACCCGCCTCAGCCTCCCTAAGTGCTGGGATTACAGGCATGAGCCACCGCGCCTGGCCCTTGCAATGTTTTTCTACAGCCTTCAGAACATTGTAAAAGCCACCGTGGCAATCGTGCAATGTACCCTGTGCATTGGAGCTGAATCTGAGATCCAGGCTCTCTCCCAGCTCTCTGAACTGCACACGTTCTGTTAGGATCGTAGTGTTTTGTCTGTTCCCTCATTATCTCCCCTGACTAACAAAGCGCAGGCAAACAGCAGGCACCCAGGAAGCTATTTGACTCTATTAATTTCATGTATCCATTAAAATGTATTTAAGAATGTAATCCGTGCGGAATGTTTTTGGCAGTAACGTATAAAGCAGTGTTCTTTAATCCCCCTTCAGATGAATGAACTCAATTTCCCAATTGATTTTTCTCAAATAATTTTTTTCTCCACTGGTCTGAAATATCTTCTTTAGTACACTAAAATTTCCTGTATGCTGAGATGTGTGACTTTCTACTGTTTCATTGTTTGTCAATTATTCCCCAAGAATCTTAGTTGCCAAATTTATATATTTTGATATCTAACAAGACTGTTCTATCTCATCAATCTGTCTTTAAAAAAAATTATTAGCTCTTCATACCTCTTTAGATAAACTTTAGAGTTAACCTGTAAAATCATAAATGCACAGCCAGTCCTACTCCTTTGGGAGTTAGAAACTACATTAAATTTATATAAGGTAAGTGGACATTTTTACTCATTCCAGTGTAAAATGTCTATCATTTTATTCAAGGCTTTTATTCCATCAGAAAAAAATTTTTCTTATCAGTGTGGTACATTCCTTGTTTGGCTTATTTTAATATAAATATAATTAAAATTATAATATACATGTATGGATTTATATAGTATACATAACATATATACACATACGTGCACACACATATTTTGTTTTCATGTGTTACTGGCAAGGATTGGCTCAAGTGTGATGACAGTAAGTAACCTAGTTTTCTTTACGGTTTTACTCTCCAAAACAATGTGTTCTTAGTATTTGACACATAGTTTTTACTGTGACAAGGAAATTTCATTCTAGTTCTAGTGTCTGTCATTATTAAGAATGGCTGTTAAGGCCGGGCGCAGTGGCTCACGCCTGTAATCCCAGCACTTTGGGAGGCCGAGGCTGGTGGATCACACGATCAGGAGATCGAGACCATCCTGGCTAACACGGTGAAACCCCGTCTCTACAATTAGCCGGGCGTGGTCGTGGGCACCTGTAGTTCCAGCTACTTGGGAGGCTGAGGCAGGAGAATGGCCTGAACCTGAGAGGTGGAGGTTGCAGTGAGCTGAGATCGCGCCACTGCACTCCAGCCTGGGCGACAGAGCGAGACTGTGCCTCAAAAAAAAAAAAAAAAAAAAAAAAAGAATGGCTGTTAAATTTTATTTAATATCTTTTCAGTAAAAACTGAGATGCTCATATAATTTTTTCCAGTCATTTCATACTTTAAATTTCTTTCCATGTTTGCTGTTTTTACAGGAAGTAATTTCAATTATATTTTCAGTTCTAATTGCATAAAGTTGTATACAACAATTTTGTCATTTTAAAATGATTTCTATTTATATGGGTACACCTCCCTTTCTGTTTATCTACAGAAAACCAACGTCCCAGCTGAAGCAGTCAGGCAGAGACAGAGAGAGAGAAAGCACGCGCAAGACAGTGAGACCGTGCCCATGCGCACACGCAATTCACTTTACTGAGTCCACTGATTCAAATGCTCAGCTCATCTGGAAATACCTCACAGGCACATGCAGCAATAATGTTTAACCAGATAACCTGAGCATCCCTTAGCCCAGTCAAGTTGACACATAAATTAATCATCACACCTGGGTAATGTGAAATTCAATAACCTAGTTCAATAACCTTTCAGGTTCCATTAAACATGCAGGGCATCCTAAAATTGTAGATTAACATTTCTGAGAGGATTCCCATCGCTCACAGAATGAGTTTATTGGTTGGAAAGGTAGAAACAAAGCATCAAATGGTGAGGTCATTTGGTAAATGATGAAGAAGTGGTCTTTATTATAAAGGACAGCCATTGAGTTCTACTCATACAGGCATACAAGCATATAGGGCATGCACCCATATAGGCAACTACTACCTACTGCTAATACACTATTTTACAGTAAGTTCAATCTTCATTTATTTAACATGAGATCTGAGTTTACAGATTTTAAGTGTTTATGGCCAAATGGGATAAGTGGGCAAGAGTTACATGATAGGATGCCTATTCATGTAACAGATTATGAGTAGAACCTCACTATGATCTGAGTGTGTGTATGTGTGTATGTATACATCTGTCCCTCCCCACCCCCACACTTGAAACTTGAATGAGGTAAGATGACAGTTCAGCGGATAACACGGTCACTTGTATTACGTTTAAAGTGGCAGTTATTGATAATGCAGACATGCTGATACTACAACCCATCAGTGACCCATAACATTAATGTAGTAGGCCCAGCACTTTGGAAACGAAATGGAATAAAAATGATCACAGTCTGGTGCCTGCAGTAAAAGTAGATTTTGCTTTGTGAAAGTTCTTTCTGTTAAATGTATACATGTGGTGGGTCATTGCTGTAAGCTAAAAATAAAATCCTGGCCGGGCCATAGTGGCTCTCGCCTGTAATCCCAGCACTTTGGGAGGCCAAGGCGGGCAGATCACCTGAAGCTGGGAGTTCAATACCTGCCTGGCCAACATGGGGAATCCCTGTGTCTACTAAAAAATACAAAAATTAGCTGGGCACGATGGCAGGTGCCTGTAATCCCAGCTACTCAAGAGGTTGAGACGGGAGAATTGCTTGAACCTGGGAGACGATGGTTGCAGTGAGCCAAGATCGTGCCACTGCACTCCAGCCTGGGTGGCTGAGCGAGACTCCGTCTCTAAAAAAAAAAAAAAAAAAAAATCCTAAGGCCCCCAGCAACAGAACGAACCCCCTCTTGGCCAAGGGGGCCCTAGGAAAACCTTAACAATGGAATTTCCAGCCACGATGGGAAGAAAGGTGAGATGCCCCTTATTATGCCCACTCTTTGCTGGAGTTTAAGCTCAAGTGACCAGTATTCCTTTAAAAGTGATAAGGCTGATGACACAGTCTGAGGCAGTAAGAAACCAAAGTACAAACAAGACCTAAGGCCATGCCCGGCCAGGGACAGTCACGCCGCAGGCCATCAGTCTAGGCTGCACAGCATCATCAACTTAGACATTCCCTTCTGCTGACTCCAGTATTTAGATAGAGCCCTACTCCTTTAACCAACTGCAAATAAAGAATCTCTGAATCCACCTATAATCTGTAAGCCCCCACTTCAAGATATCACGCCTTTCTGGCCAAACCAATGTATAACTTCCATGTACTGATTGATGTCTTTGCCTGTAATTCCCACCTCCCTAAAATGTATGAAACCAAACCGTGATCCGACTGCCCAGGGTGCACTTTCTCAGGACTCCTTGAGAGTGGGTGGGTTTCCTGGCCTGCAGTCACTCATATCAGCCCAGAGTCAACTTCTTTAAAATACTTCACAGAGTTTGGTTTTTCTGTTAACATTGTTTAGAAGATATTTCTTACTGTGGTTGAGGAAAAGTCTGAAAGCCACTGCCCTAGCCTGTGGCTCTTGCCTGTAATCCCAGCTAACAGAGGCTGAGGTGGGAGGTTCGCTTCAGCCCAGGAATTTGAGGCCAGTCTGGGCAATATAACGAAACCCTGTCTCTAAATAAAAATAAAAAACAACTTACACAGTTTGTTCTCAACTACCACCCCTGCAAAAAATAAAAAATCAGTTTTACTTATCAGTTTCTTCACAGATATTCGGCTTAAGTGAATTTGCTATTGAAATCTTCTGAGATCATCTTAAAAGCCCCAAAAGAAAAACCGCATTTGTAATATATAAGCTAGAATATCATTCCCACTTCTGTTTTTCTTGATCTCTTAGATGGTATTGTTTAAACATACAATAGAGGTTTAGAGAAGACCAAAGAGATTGGAAGAAAGCTTCAACTAGGCTTTGAAAAACTGGCACATTTTAAGCAAGGCAGAGGGAACCAGTAGGAACAGGCAGAACATGCGGGGGGCGGGGGCATAAGTGTGCTCAGAAAAGCAGACGCGGGGATCAGAGCGGAGTGTGCAGAGCGACGAGGGCTCAGGACGAGGCGGCAGCAGACGGGATGAACCAGGGATACAAAAACAAAAAACAAAAAACAAGATTTGTGGGGAGGTGGGATGGCCACAGGGCAGCGGACCCAACGTCCAGTGGGACAGAGCTATGGATCTGCCTTGTAAAGTCCCATCTCTCTGTGGGAGAGACTGAATTAGAAACTGAGGAACTTGTTTGATCAGGTCTCCCTGCCCTGATTGCTCTTGGTCACTTGCTTTTTGTTATTTTTCATTTCCTTTTTCCATGAAGCTGAAGGCTGCGGCATCTGAACACCTGAGCACTGAATGCTGAAACGTAACCTTCACTGGCTACTTTACAAGATTAATACAAGGCACGTTGTAATGGTTGCTTCACTTGTTTCCAGCAACCTGGGCCAGTTCTCGTCCAGTTCAATGGGCTGAGACCACCAACACTTTCAGTGGGCCTTTATCTTCAAGAGTTCTTATAAAATGATGTGTGCACATGAAAAATATTTATATAAGGTAAAATGACTATCAAATCTGTAATTAAAATTTTATAAGAGGTAACAAAAAATCACTTCTGGTCTAAGAGACAACCTACTATGACATATTAGAAATTACTAAGAGTAGCCCAGAGAACACGACTAACTGTCAACGACTGAAGATAAAAAACTGGAAAGAATGTAAAGGAAGGATGACGCTATCGTGCATGGCGGTCCTTTACCAAATTGAGAACGAACACCTGAGATGAACGATCTCTGAAGTTGAGAGACACCGTTCTCAGGAACAGACTGGCCGAACACACGGTAACTCATCTCCATATTCTAGGAAATGAGTTAATAGTGGTAATTAATACAGAATTTCCAGCACCCGCTATGTGCTGGGCCATTATAAATGCTACAGCTCTTCTCAGGCCAACACTGCCAGGAAGAAGTGATGGCTTTCATATGACAGCCTTGGAGCTGCTGCTGTTTGCCTGAAGCCACAGGCTGATGGGGTAGGACTGTCCTTTTCGTATGGGGACAAGGAATGGGAAATTGTTAAATAAGTCCCCCCAAAGTAAAACTAAAACATAAATAGTGGTTAAGAGGAAGGGTAGACATGGAAGTTAGCTCTAAAGCTCATTGTGATGACCCCATGAGGTACTCATACAATGATAGCATGTGGGGGCTTTATTTTTATAGGTGGCTTCCATTTTCATTACTATGAGATGTGCAGCAGCTATCTTCATTTACGTATAGCCCAGGAGATGGGAAAAATTAAGCTGGTTTCCAGTCTTGTGTCTGAAGAGATTAAGTTTATTTAAACAATTAGCACAAAATGGCCAAACAGAAGTTGCTTTGATTTAACCTAATTTTATGATTTAACTAGAAAAGAAAGTCTAAAAGTATTTTACCATCTAGGTTGGAAAGCCAACTTAAGTTAAACAGGATTTTTCGCAGCATCTCAAGCATTTTTTAAAAGCCCTCAAAGTGAAGTAAGTCTCAAAATTTTACCACCTCTGTTAGCCTTCCTGACCCCAAGTGAATCACCCGCACAGAGACCATATCTGGAAGAATTAATGATCTCTACCTACCTTTTTTTCAAAGAATTTTTTTCTTAACTTGGCGTCTGTGGGAGGTACTGTTTTCCTCAGGTTTCTGTACCACTTTCTAACAATGTATCCTCTCCAGTAGGCTTGGATTCTAAAACACAGATATTTGAAAATGACTAATTTATGATGACTCTATGTCAACCAATACTTCAGTAGTTGTTATAAGCCCTGTGCTGTACAAGGCCCTGGGGAAATTATGGTGGCCAAGAAGAAAGAGAAAATCCCACTATTTAAAAAACAAGTTAGTTGTCATAGCCTGATCTGTGAGTGTCTGCTTAGCGCCAAACAGGCCGGGCGTCCTCACCTGGTCACACACTTGATTCTGAACAGGCGGGCTCCATCGTGTATCACTTGGGTTTCATACTGGTTCTTTCTACAGAGAGGACAGGTTTTCTTATTTGTGAACTTTTCAAAAGCCTGAAGACATGCCTGAAGAAAAACATTTCACTTAAAATTTTACAAGTAATTACTTAAAAACGTTTTTACTTTCAATGTTAGTTTCTAATTATAGTGTTCTTTTCTCCCATAACTATGAGACTTAGCCCAATTTAGGTTATAAAGTGAGGAGGTTTCATCAGGTGCTACCACCTTCCTCACAAAACCTGTTCCAAAAATGATTTCTTACAAGAATATACATGCAGAGACATCAAAAACTTCTGAAATCCACTAGCACAAAGGTGAGTCACGCGTGTGTATGGGACCACATGCAGATTGATCATGTGAATTTAGCTGTCACTTTGACATGCATTACTGACAACAATCCGTTACATAAACATTTGTGGTTCTTTTGTCACAAAACTCATGATTTTCAAAATAGGATGAATTGTACTGTAGCCTACAGTCATGTTTCTTTAACTATAGATGGTGGTGATGAATAAAATAAATGGCTCTTCTTAGGAGCCTTGAAAATGACTATGGTTTCTCTGCGCTGTAAGGCAGCATGTGGGGCACCTGGGCAGGTGTGAGGGGCAGACTTACCTTGTGGAACACATGGGAGCATGAAAGCAGCACCTGTTCATGAGGAGACAGAACAACGTTGAAGTTTACAAACGAGAAGCAGCATGTATCTAACAGTTAAAATCCTGAATGCTTAGAAGGTAAGCTGTATTATTTCTTTAAAAAAGCAAATTAATAACTTTGATATTTATACTATTTATTGTTTGTTGAGCACAGCACAAGTATACACTCTAAGAAAAATTAACGATCTGAAATATCAAACACACGAAGTTTGATATTTAACTATTAAAATGAGTGTATACTTAAGAGCGAAACAATGACAAAATGAAAGTTTCCCTTAGATGCGGGCAGTGACTGCAAACTGGAGGGGTGAGGAGGGGGGCCTGTCCAGTGGGGCCAGGGAAACGCTAAGTAAATACCATTTAGGTCTTTGTTCAGCTCAGTCATGCCCCCCAATTTTTGTGAAATCGTAGCTCAACTGAGATATAATTCCAACAGTCTTAAATTTAAATAGCAACAAATCATGGAGACATGGGTGTCTTTTTTCTTTCTTAAATGCAGGGAAAGTGTGCTCACAAGAAAACTTCACCTTTCTGTGACCCAAATTCTCCACTAAACAGTGATATACTGGGCTGTGACAAAAGACTGAAGCTTAGACCAAATGAAGAAGAAGGCAGTGGGTACTTAGTAGAAGGGACAGAGCCGCCAGCCCACCAGCGCCAGGCCCTGCGGGCTGCCACACAAAGGCCAGGCTCCTGCTTCCCTTGGGGAGGGGCCGCTTTCAGCAACGGGGAGGAAAGCGGGAGAAACTTGTGAGACTGAGCGAAGTGGTGGGGGCAGGCGAGGGGTTTTCCCTTTTTGTCAAGAATCTGACTTAGGTGACTGCAGTCTGGGGCACTCCTGGGTGAGGTTTCAATCTCAGCCGGCCCAGGATGCCTGCTGTGGGGAAAACTTAACAGTTTTTAAAGTGAATCCCACCTGCCTTCACTCAACGTATGCTTTTCTTCTCAAATGGAAGAAATACAGAAATAAGTAGAACTCAGAAAGTTGTAAACCTTTTCTTGAAACTTATTGCCAAGAGTAAGTCTGAATTGAATAAACTCAGTAATATGGATCCTTTTTCATTACCACCGCTTAATAGCAATCTTTTCTATACTTAATTCATTCTTTATAGAATACTTTTCAGTGTTTTATCAACATATATTCTATCTATATTAACACTAGACTTCAGTATATTAAAGTGTTATCTTTTTAAATGTCCATAAATATTTGTTATTGGCAAACATTCTCTGATGTAACAAAAATCAAGGATTAAGTAGTGGAAAACACACTAAAAATGGCCTAGAAGTTAGGACTTCCAGCAGGACTCTCCGTACTTTCTGAATTGGCCTACTATGAATCGCTTGAATTGTTTTTTATTTCCTCATCTGCTAAATGGGCAGAATGCCTACTATATGAAATTAATTGAAGGCCCTCTGAAATCATTAAATGTTATAAAAATGCCAACTATTGTTTATAACTAAGGAAAAATCTGAACATGGAAACGATCACTGGAAATGCAAAATATAGAGGATAGGTCTTATATCAAAACCAAATAAAAATAATAGAATTTAGTGAGAAATTTATAAAAATCAGAAAGAAATGTTGGGCAAGGTATGCCCTGATCCCCATAAGATACTAACTTTCACTTTTCCTTCTTCATACAGACACACCGGGTTTGATATTTTAGTATAAGTAAGAAAGAGGTTGCTTAGCCAGAAAGACACCCTCTGGCTTTATTCACAGTTTTGCTACATTAAAGTATTAAATTATCCTAGACAATTTGTGGTTTCAGGGCTAAAATCTGTCCAAAATACCCAACTTTCACATATGTAAGATTAGCTCCTGATAGAGAACTGGAATACAATGTCTAAAGTAACTTATGAATTCAAATTAGTGAACAGAAGTGTAACTGTTGTGAGCTTTCTTGCTGATGAAACCTACTCAGATTCAGCGAAGACTCAGAGTTCATTTGCCCAGATTGTAACAAGCCTGCATTCCTAGGCTACAAACTCCAAGGCTGATTTTAACTGTATTTGCTGTGTTTTCTCAGCAAATCTCTGAGGGCCTGCTATGCAGGAAGCGTAATGCCACACCACGTGGGAAATTGTTACAGGGCAACCATGCACACACGTGCGCGCACACACACACTTCTGATAAATCTAAGTGTCCCCAACTTCAGGGGACAACAGTTTAGTTAGGCAGACAAAATATGTATAGAAAAAGCCCTATATGCATTCTCTCTCTCTCTCTGTCTCTGTGTGTGTGTGTGTGTGTATTATCTGTTAACCCAGAGTAGTATCATCAATCTTACCACGGTAAAGTTTCATGAATAAAAATCTTTAAAAGATTTTACTTTTCTTAAAGATTCTCTCACAAATTCTTTGGAGACATTCAAGCACAGTTTTTTTTTTCTTCTCTGACTCAAATCACAAACCAACTTAAGAGTTCCTCTGCTTTCATCCTTCCTACGCTGGGACACAGCTGCTCCTGGGAAGCCCCCGAGTTGTCTGCACAGCCGCATGGGGCCTGTTGAACGGAAACATTCCTTTTGTACAAACTTTAGTACTTGAGAATACCAGTTAGTAAACAAACAAAACTATTTAATGAGGGTGTTTAGCTCTTCACACACTTTAATTAATGGAAAACAAAATGGAAGTGTGTGAGGCTCACACAGGAGGATGAAACTGGAAAAAGGAAGCTTGGAATCTTAGGCTCCAGCTCTGGGCCTCGTCCCTAGGAAACAGCCCACGAGCTCTCTAGCTCACCCTCGTATGCTAAACACCTGAGGACGAAGCTCGAATTCTTCTTTACAGATGGGGCATGGCTGCATGGAGTCCCCTTGCAGGAGGGAGCGCTGTTTCACCTTCTGCCATTCATCTGATGACAGTGGAGGTGGTGGAGGCCCAATGAGGCCCAACTTCTGTGCTAAAGTAAGACAGCACAGGACAGGAGTTAGAGTGTCTTTTAGCATATGGCACCCACCTATAACTTTAATGACACCATTTGCAAACAGAGATTAATGAACTACATATAGATCACATACTTTATTTCACAATAGAAGCTGTCCCTTGGTATCCACAGGGAATGTGTTCCAGGATGTCCCGAGGATGCTCAAGAGTCCCTGACAGAAGATGGAGTATTTGCATACAACCCATGCATATCCTCCTGTATACTGCCAATCATCTCGATTACCAATAATTCCTAATGCAAGTGCTACGTAACTAGCTGTTATACTATATTGTTTTTAATTTGTATTATTTTTATTATATTGTTGTATTGTTATTTTTTATTCATTTATTAAAATTTTGATCTGTGGCTGGTTGAATCTGTGGATCCCAAACCCACGGATACAAATGGTGGACTGTATATAGGATGCCGTTTTTCTATGAGGGCACAAAAGTCAGTGGTAATAATACCTTACATTTTCAATACATTTATTTTTTATTTACAAAGCATTTCCCGTATCTTATTTCATTTCCCAATAACTCAATAAGGCAAGCAGGAGTGATATCCAATTTTATGAAAGAAAAACTGAGGAATACTCATTGTTCACACGTATTGGCCCAAGGTTCTCCTAGTTCTCACCTGCCTCAGCCCTCAGCCTTCGGCACTGCCTCTCCCAGCTCACCTTGCTCTGCCACCAGTGGCCTCTACATCAATCTGCACCTCCCCTGCTAAAAACTTCCTATGATGTATCATCATGGACAGAATAAACTTCTTATTTCAATAACACGTGGGTACCCACCATGTGCTGTCTCGGCATTGAGCTGATAGTGCGGTAGGAAACACTCACTTTGAAAAAGCAACTGCAACATCCTGAGGCAAAATGCAGGAAGCGAAGTTCACCTTCCACCACCTCCCTGCACCCCAAAGAAGGGCCAATGCAGAGAAAAGCATCGACCTACAAGGATATCTTCAGAAATAGAAGACAAAATGTTACATCGACAAAACATGACAGGAAGCTATGAAGGGACACTTTTGAGTACAGAAAGAGCTCTTGGGCTTTTAGAGTAGAAATGTGAACGTCCACTGAAAGGCTGGAAGAGAAAGCTAAGGTACAGTCCTGAGACGCTTAACAACAGGCGATTGTTGTTAAGAAATGTGCTGTTAGGCAATTTCGTCATCTTGCTAACATCACAGCGTTATGTACACATGCTTAGCTGGTACAGCCCACCACACACCAAAGCTACACGGTACACCTGATTAGACTACACACCTGCACAGCATGTTACTGTACTGAATACTGCAGGTAACTGTAACACAATGGTAAGGATCTGTGCATCCAAACACAGAAAAAGCACAGTAAAAATTTGTATAAAAGATTAAAAATGGTGTACCTGTGTAGGGCACTCACCATGAATGGAGCTTGCAGGCCTGGAAGTTGCTCTGGGTGAGTCAGTGAGTGAGTGCTGAGTGAGTGTGAAGGCCTAGGACATGACCGTACACAACTGTAGACTTCATAAACAGTCTACACTTATGCTACACTAAATTTATAAAAATATATTTTCTTCAATAATAAATTAAAGTTAGCTTACTATAACTTTTCTACTGTCTAAACTTTTAAATTTTTAACTTTTTGACTCTTTTGCAATAACATTTAGCTTAAAACACTATGTTGTCCTGGCTAGCACGTAGTGATGTGACGATCACGGCCCACTGCAGCCTGTATCTCCTGGGCTCAAGCTATCCTCCCACCTCAGCCTCCTGAGTAGCTGAGACCAAAGGCACACAATACCATGCTCAGCTAAATTTTTAGTTTATATAAAATATTTTCTTTCTTTATATCCTTATTCTATAAGCTTTTTCTATTTCTCAAATCTTTTTTTTTTTAACTTTTTTGTTAAAAACTAAGACACAAACACACATATTAGCCTAGGCCAACACAGGGTCAGAGTCATCAAGATGTCACGAAGTGGTAGGAATTTTTCAACTCCATTATAATTGTATGGGACCACTGTGGTTTGTTGTTGACTGAAACATTGCTATGTGGCATGTGACTGTAATCTCACAGAAAAACATGTATCAGGAGACAGAAAATAAGAAAATCAAGGGACCGGTCTAGGTGGTGTTGTGACATCTGAAAAACTGGCATTTTAGAAAGAAAGCATGGAAAATGGGGAGTAAAACTTGTAAAGAAAATAGTCCAAAACATCTCCCAGAAGCAGAGGGCATGAGCTTCTGGTTTGAGAGGGCCTAGCAAGTACTCAGAACACCGAATCCCGTCACTGTGAGAATCTTGGAGATAGAAAGCAGACTCAAAAAAAAAAAAAAAAAACAGGCCTCAAAAAAGGATCAGGAATCAGAACTGCATCAGACTCATCCACAGCACAACAGACAGGAGAAGACAATTCCTTCAAAATTCGGAGGAAGGAAAGATTTCCATATCAAGATTCCTTATTAGATATCAATCAAATGAGAGAAAAAGAGCAAAGACATTGTTATGCATGTGAGCTTCTGCGTGGGTCTCCTCCGCACTCCCCCAGGGAGCTACTGACAGAGGAGCCTCGCCACCACGAGGGAAGAAACCAAGGAGGAGGCCGCCATGAGGTCCAGGGAGAGAGAATCCAAGGAGAGAGAGCCCGGGGTCCCGGGATGCTGCTCAAGAGGGAGCCCGGGGAGGGGCCGGGGGAGGGGACCACAGAGGATTCCAGAAGCAACATCCCCATCGATAAAGTGCCCTGGTATATTTTAATGTATTGAGATAATGTATTTCTGGAGGAGATTTTAGGGATGAATCAGTGATGAGTGATGATAGAGGAAACTAAAACATATGAAAAAATAAGACATAACTTCAGGTAAAATAGAAAAATGTCTGAGAAGGAAACTGTAATATAGAACACCACATTGCTCAGCTGTGAGTGAGGTCACAGAATTTTAACAGAGTAAACACTGAATGTTATTAGTCTAACCACAAGTTATGAAAACAATATGCTAAATCTCGATCTTCTACAGTAAGAAGAGATATCCAGAACTGAAAATTAACAAAACAGCAGCATAGACATGTTATTTAAAAATATTAAAAATAGGGCCAGGCATGGTGGTTCATGCCTGTAATCTCAGTACTTTGGGAGGCCGAGGTGGGTGGATCACCTGAAGTCAGGAGTTCGAGACCAGCCTGGCCAACATGGTGAAACCCCGTCTCTACTAAAAATACAAAAATTAGCCGGGCGTGGTGGCGCACACCTGTAATCCCAGCTACTCAGGAGGCTGAGGCACGAGAACCGCTTGAACCCGGGAAGTGGATGTTGCAGTGAGCCGAGACTGCGCCACTGCACTCCAGCCTGGGCATCAGAGCAAGACTGTGTGTCAAAAAAAAAAAAAAAAAAAAAAATTAAAAATAATACCAGAAGAATGAACCAATGGATTTGAAAATGGCTGCCTTAGAGTAATGCCCAAAATGGGTCAGGGGAATGCTACACTTTGTTATAATCCTCATAGAACAATTTTACTTCTAAAACTATGCCCATGGATCTTCTGATAAGAATCAAGCCGCTACAAGTGTGACGAACGCTATGGAGAATGGTGTGCAGGATGTATGGGGCTGTGACCCCAGAGAAGGTTACTTGACCAAAGTGGCATTAAATGGAGACCCGCAGGGTTAAGAGTAACAGCAGCAGGTGAAGGGGGAGGTTTTCTAGATGGAGGAAAAGGATGTGCAGATGGCCATTACTGAGAGAGCACTTGGCCTGCAGAGAAACAAAGGAACAGTAAGACTGAAGAGGCTGAGACTGAGGTTGCGGAGGAGGGCGCTGCCTCAGGCCAGCTCTTTGCCTTTGGCTCAAGGTGTGGGAGCAGGGAGAGACAGGGCCCCCAGCGCCACCCCTCCTCTTAGACTTGGGTGGGCACTTGCTGTACAATCCAGACTCTGCCATGGTCCATGTCAACTGCCTCAACTTCAAACATCCACATCTCCCCATCATGCAAACCTGGCCTTACGTTTATAAACTAATCAAGACCTTAGAACGGGAGGGAGAATAGGTAAATTGTATTGACAGATTTCAGCAAACTGCTGTCCTAATGTTTAAAATCAATAGCACGTCCAGCACCCATCTTGCCTTTAGAACCATACTGTGTGTCAGTGGAAACGAGCTCAGCCTCAGAGGTCTCTCGATGGATCTAAGCACATAATTGAAGTCTTGCTACCCTTTGCCAATTTTTAGACTATCAATGGGCATGTGACCATCTCAGGTGAAGCGGAAGGAAGGTCTGTTGGGAGCTTTCTCCCCTGCCTTTCCAGCTCATCCCTTGTCGTTGAGGACTGACCCTGGGGCTGTGCACCCTCTTGTGTCCATGCACGGGGCAGCACCTCCCGACGGCAGCCCCGGAAGGAGGCTGGTCCCCGTAAACATCAATAAGCCACCCAACCAGAACTGCTGTGAACAATGACACACACCATTAAGGTTTACATCACTTTCAGTGTGTTGCTCCTATATTTGCAGCCAAATGCACCCTAACCCATCACCTCTCCTCACCCCGCTTAAAGGAAAAAAAGAGCCTCAGGCCCAGATGATTTTACAAGTGAGTTAACCCAGACTTTTAAGGAACATATCATCCCTATTTTCTGTTATTCCAGAATCCTGAAAAAGAGGGAACACTGCCCAACTTACTTGGTGAAGCTTACATGACTTTGATAATAAAACCGGACAAGGACAATCATAGTCCAGGGTAATCCATGGTTAAACATCAAACATCCTGAACGAGAATTAGTTATCAGAATGCAACAGTGAATCTGAAAAACACCATGGGCAAGTAGGGTTTATTCAAGCTATGCACGAAGATTCAACATCAGAGTCTGTCACTGTAATTTACGGCACAAATGAACTCAAGGAGAAAACCCACAACAAACATGCTCATCTAAAAAGTTGCAGGAAAAAAAAAGCATTTAAAGAAGTACACCTATTAATGAGTTTAAAAACCTGTAGCAACTTGCTAAAAGGGAAATTTTACAATTAGATAAAGGCCAGCAAACAACACAAAAGAACAATAAACAAAGGGCAAACATCACGTAAGTAGCGAAATGAAAGGTGTTAGGCTCAGGAACTAGACAGAAATGCTAGGTATTACTACTTGTATTCATCACAGCTCAGGAGATCCTGGCCAGATAAAAAAAAAAAGGTGGGGAAAAAAAAGAAGGGGCATAAAAGTAGAAAGGCACAGACAATAAGAATCACTGCAGAGATCAACTGACTTACTCAGAAAACCCCTAGGAGTCGGAGACAAAAAGACCTAAATGGTGTGAGATGCCACCATATTTGTGGATCAGATGATAACATTGTAAATATGGTATTTTCAACATCTACAAATCCAATTCGAAAAAAATCTCCAGCAGAATTTTATGTAGAAAATGAGGAGTTTTAGAGAAAAAAAAAGAGGAAACGTCTTTTCCTAGCAGCTATTAAGACATATTACAAGACTCTATTAATCAAAACAGTGCAATACTGACACAGAAGCAGAAGCCTCGGAAGGAGAGAACAGAACACGCTTTAATCTCGTCGATTTTCCCAGTATCATAAGGAAAACAAATTGTGGCGACATCTAAATGTGAAAGGTAAAAGGTTAAAGGTAAATAAAGAAAATGTAGAAAAATCTTTGCACTCTCAGAATGGTGAAGTATATCTTAAGTCTCCCCCAAACAGCAATAAAGTGAAAAAAACAAAACAAAACAAAACAAAACAATGGATTTAACATTAATCAGAATGAAAATTGTATTCAATATAAAACAACAGATATAATTCAAAAGATGGTAACAGAAGATATTTTCAGTGGCTAAATCAACAAGAGATTACTATGTAGAATATGCAAAGAAGTCCAGTAAATCAGCAAGAAAAGACAGAAATCCAAGTGGAATATTACGTATAGATGGTAAAGAGCATATGGTTCAATGTCATTAGTAACTAATATGCACAATCAAGATTTTTTCCATAAAGAGGTCCTGAAAAAAGGTCTCATTTATTTTCCTTAATAACTTTACTTATTTTCCAAATTGGGACGTTCCTCTTTATATCTAATTTAATTTTTTCCTGATAAAACTCTTAAGATTGATTATGATGAAACTATTTGGTCATCTACGTAAACCACACAGGCACAACAGAAGATCTTCACTAAACTGCTGTATGACATTATTCCAAGTCGCAACACGTTCGTGAGCCACGCTGTTTTCTAGAAGACAACGAGCTTGTTAGCAGAAGTTGAGAGGAAGACAGCATCAAATATCTCCCCTGGTGTCGCTGTGGGAACAGGTCCCCTCCAACTTGTGCGACTCCAACACACAGATTTTCCAGCACCTCCAGATCCATCTGACCTGCGCTAGGACACACTGTCCTCAACCAAACCTATTTTCCATGCCCATCAATAAAAAATCGTATTTCTAACTTTTCAGTTTAAAATAATTTCAGATTTACAAAAGGTTGTAAAAACAGTATAAAGAATTCTCAACAAAGGACTAGTATCCAGAACCTACGAGGAACTCAAACAAATCAGCAAGAAAGAAAACAAATACTCCCATCAAAAAGAGGGCAAATGACACGAACAGATATTTCTCAAAAGATATGCAGATGGCCAACAAACATGAAAAAATGGTTGTCGCTCATCATCAGGGAAGTGCAAATTAAAACCACAATGAGATACCACCTTATTCCTGTAAGAATGACCATTACTAAAAAGTCACAAAACAACAGATGTTGGCATTGATGTGGTGAAAGGAGAACGCTTATGCACTGCTGGTGGGAATGTAAATTAGTACAACCTCTATGGAAAACAGTATGAAGATTCCTTGAAGCCTATCCCTCGATCCAGCAATCCCACTACTGGGTGTCTACCCAAAGGAAAAGAAGTCATTATATGAAAAAGACACATGCATACACATGTTTATTGCAGCCCAATTCACAACTGCAAAGATATGGAACCAACCTAAGTGCCCATGAACCAACGAGTGGATAAAGAAAATGTGGTATATATACACCACGAATACTACTCAGCCACAAAAATGAATGAAAAAATGTCTTTTGCAGCAGCTTGGATGGAACTGGAGGTCATTATTCCAAGTGAAGTAACTCATGTTGTATGCTCTCACTTATAAGTGGAAGCTAAGGTATGGGTATGCAAAGGCATACAGAGTGGTATAATGGACATTGGAGACTTAGAAGGCGGAGGGTGGGAGGGGTGTGGGATAAAAAAACTGCACATTAGGTACAGTGTGGGCTACTCTGGTGGTGGGTGCACTAAAATCTCAGAATTCACCACTATATGATTCATCCATGTAACCAAAAACCACTTGTACCACAAAAGCTATTGAAATAAAAATAAGTAAAAAAGAAGACACACACACAAAAAACAAACAAAAAAACAGGCCAGGCATGGTGGCTCATGCCTTTAATCCCAACACTTTGGGAGGCTGAGGCGGGTGGATCACCTGAGGTCAGGAGTTTGAGACCAGCCTGGCCAACATGGCAAAACCCCATCTCTACTAAAACTATAAAAATTAGCTGGCTGTGGTGGCATACACCTGTAATTCCAGCTACTTAGGAGGCTGAGGCACGAGAATTGCTTGAACCCGGAAGGCAGAGGTTGCAGTGGGCCAAGATGGCGCCACTGCACTCAGCCTGGGCAACAGAGCGAGACTCCGTCTCAAAAAACAAAACAAAATGAAATTTCAACATGAGCTTTGGAGGGGACAAACATTCAAACCATAGCCTAGCCATTGTGAGCTATCAAAAGACCTCTGGTACCTATCAACATAGTAATATATGTGAGTAGTGGATAAGGAACAAAGTATGAAAAGTACTTAGCTTGATGCTGTGAAAAATTCTTCCAGACAACAAATGTAAGTGAAGGATTCCATTCTCATTGATGCCTAATCTAAATGGAAGTTCTCCCCTATCAGGGACATACTTGATGTACTGGGTTGAATAGTGTCATCTCAAAATTCTTGTTCACCTGGAACCTCAGGATGTTGACCTTATTTGGAAATAGGGTCTTTGCAGATGTAGTTAAGATGAGGTCATACTGGTTTAAAGATGGCCGTACATCCAATGAATGGTATCCTTATAAGAAGAGGAAAGGGAGGGTACAATCACATGTAGAGAAGAAGGTTGTGTGAAGTCAGAGGCAGAGATTGGAGTGACACTGCCACAAGCTAAGCAATGCCAGGAACCACCAGGGAAAGGTAAGTTAGGATTCTTCCATAGAACCCTGCCAACAGCGCCATTCTGGACTTCTGGCCTCCAGGACACTAAGAGAATACATTTCTCGTTTTAACCCACCCAGTTTGTACTAATTTGTTGCGGCAGCACTAGGAAACGAATATACTTAAAAACAGCATTTACAATTATTAAGTGCATAATACATCTCCTTTCATTAATTAGAAGAAATGGAATTGATTTGCATGCCTTTATTTACAGGCACAAACTTGTAGCAATACCGTACACAGTAAGAATGTGTGTGAAGGGGGGGTGGAGCCAAGATGGCCGAATAGGAACAGCTCCGGTCTCCAGCTCCCAGCCCCAGCGACACAGAAGACTGGTGATTTCTGCATTTCTGCTTGAGGTACCGGTTTCATCTCACTAGGGAGTGCCTAACAGTGGGTGCAGGACAGACGGTGAAGCGCACTGTGCGCGAGCCGAAGCAGGGCGAGGCATTGCCTCACTCGGGAAGTGCAAGGGGTCAGGGAGTTCCCTTTCCTAGTCAAAGAAAGGGGAAACAGACGGCACCTGGAATATCGGGTCAGTCCCATCCTAATACTGCGCTTCTCCAACGGGCCTGGAAAACGGCACACTAGGAGATTGTGTCCCGCACCTGGCTCGGAGGGTCCTATGCCCACGGAGTCTCGCTGATTGCTAGCACAGCAGTCTGAGATCAACCTGCAAGGCGGCAGCGAGGCTGCGGGAGGGGCGCCCGCCATTGCCCAGGCTTGCTTAGGTAAACAAAGCAGCCAGGAAGCTCGAACTGGGTGGAGCCCACCATAGCTCAAGGAGGCCTGCCTGCCTCTGTAGGCTCCACCTCTGGGGGCAGGGCACAGACAAACAAAAACTCAGCAAAGAACCTCCACAGACTTAAATGCCCCTGTCTGACTGACAGCTTTGAAGAGAGTAGTGGTTCTCCCAGCACGCAGCTGGAGATCTGAGAACAGACAGACTGCCTCCTAAAGTGGGTCCCTCACCCCTGAGCAGCCTAACTGGGAGGCACCCCCCCAGTAGGGTCAGACTGACACCTCATTCAACCGGGTACTCCCCTGAGACAAAACTTTCAGAGGAACTATCAGACAGCTGAATTTGTGGTCTCACGAAAATCCGCTGTTCTGCAGCCACCGCTGCTGACACCCAGCCAAACAGGGTCTGGAGTGGACCTCTAGTAAACTCCAACAGACCTGCAGCTGAGGGTCCTGTCTGGTAGAAGGAAAACTAACAAACAGAAAGGACTTCAACACCAAAAACCCATCTGTACATCACCATCACCAAAGACAAAAAGTAGATAAAACCACAAAGATGGGGAAAAAACAGAGCAGAAAAACTGGAAACTCTAAACAACAGAGCACCTCTCCTCCTCCAAAGGAACGCAGTTCCTCACCAGCAATGGAACAAAGCTGGATGGAGGATGACTTTGATGAGTTGAGAGAAGAAGGCTTCAGACGATCAAACTACTCTGAGCTACGAGAGGAAATTCAAAACAATAGCAAAGAAGTTAAAAACTTTGAAAAAAAATTAGAAGGATGGATAACTAGAATAACCAATGGAGAGAAGGGCTTAAAGGAGCTGATGGAGCTGAAAGCCAAGTTTCGAGAACTACGCGAAGATTGCAGAAGCCTCAGTAGCAGATGCGATCAACTGGAAGAAAGGGTATCCCTGATGGAAGATGAAATGAATGAAATGAAGAGAGAAGGGAAGTTTAGAGAAAAAAGAATAAAAAGAAATGAACAAAGCCTCCAAGAAATTTGGGACTATGTGAAAAGACCAAACCTACGTCTGATTGGTGTACCTGAAAATGATGGGGAGAATGGAACCAAGTTGGAAAACACTCTGCAAGATATTATCCAGGAGAACTTCCCCAATCTAGCAAGGCAGGCCAGCATTCAGATTCAGGAAATACAGAGAACGCCACAAAGATACTCCTCGAGAAGGGCAACTCCAAGACACATAATTGTCAGATTCACCAAAGTTGAAATGAAGGAAAAAATGTTAAGGGCAGCCAGAGAGAAAGGTCGGGTTACCCACAAAGGGAAGCCCATCAGACTAACAGCTGATCTCTCAGCAGAAACTCTACAAGCCAGAAGAGAGTGGGGGCCGATATTCAACATTCTTAAAGAAAAGAATTTTCAACCCAGAATTTGCTATCCCGCCAAACTAAGCTTCATAAGTGAAGGAGAAATAAAATACTTTACAGACAAGCAAACGCTGAGTGATTTTGTCACCACCAGGCCTGCCCTAAAAGAGCTCCTGAAGGAAGCACTAAACATGGAAAGGAACAACCGGTTCCAGCCACTGCAAAAACATGCCAAATTGTAAAGACCATCGAGGCTAGGAAGAAACTATAGCAACTAACGAGCAAAATAACCAACTAACATCATAATGACAGGATCAGATTCACACATAACAATATTAACGTTAAATGTAAATGGGCTAAATGCTCCAATCAAAAGACACAGACTGGCAAACTGGATAAGGAGTCAGGACCCATCAGTGTGCTGTATTCAGGAAACCCATCTCACATGCAGAGACACACATAGACTCAAAATAAAGGGATGGAGGAAGATCTATCAAGCAACTGGAAAACAAAAAAAGGCAGGGGTTGCAATCCTAGTCTCTGATAAAATAGACTTTAAACCAACAAAGATCATAAGAGACAAAGAAGGCCATTACATAATGGTAAAGGGATCAATTCAACAAGAAGAGCTAAATATCCTAAATATATATGCACCCAACACAGGAGCACCCAGATTCATAAAGCAAGTCCTCAGTGACCTACAAAGGGACTTAAACTCCCACACAATAATAATGGGAGATTTTAACACCCCACTGTCAGCATTAGACAGATCAACGAGACAGAAAGTTAACAAGGATATCCAGGAATTGAACTCAGCTCTGCACCAAGCAGACCTAATAGACATCTACAGAACTCTCCACCCCAAGTCAACAGAATATACATTTTTTTCAGCACCACACCACACCTATTCCAAAATTGACCACATAGTTGGAAGTAAAGCTCTCCTCAGCAAATGTAAAAGAACAGAAATTATAACAAACTGTCTCTCAGACCACAGTGCAATCAAACTAGAACTCAGGATTAAGAAACTCACTCAAAACCGCTCAACTACATGGAAACTGAACAACCTGCTCCTGAATGACTATTGGGTACATAATGAAATGAAGGCAGAAATAAAGATGTTCTTTGAAACCAACGAGAACAAAGACACAACATACCAGAATCTCTGGGACACATTCAAAGCAGTGTGTAGAGGGAAATTTATAGCACTAAATGCCCACAAGAGAAAGCAGGAAAGATCCAAAATTGACACCCTAACATCACAATTAAAAGAACTAGAAAAGCAAGAGCAAACACATTCAAAAGCTAGCAGAAGGCTAGAAATAACTAAAATCAGAGCAGAACTGAAGGAAATAGAGACACAAAAAACCCTTCAAAAAATTAATGAATCCAGGAGCTGGTTTTTTGAAAAGATCAACAAAATTGATGGACCGCTAGCAAGACTAATAAAGAAGAAAAGAGAGAAGAATCAAATAGATGCAATAAAAAACGAAAAAGGGGATATCACCACCGATCCCACAGAAATACAATCTACCATCAGAGAATACTACAAACACCTCTATGCAAATAAGCTAGAAAATCTAGAAGAAATGGATAAATTCCTCGACAAATACACCCTCCCAAGACTAAACCAGGAAGAAGTTGAATCTCTGAATAGACCAATAACAGCTTCTGAAATTGTGGCAATAATCAACAGCTTACCAACCAAAAAGAGTCCAGGACCTGATGGATTCACAGCTGAATTCTACCAGAGGTACAAGGAGGAACTGGTACCATTCCTTCTGAAAGTATTCCAATCAATAGAAAAAGAGGGAATCCTCCCTAACACATTTTATGAAGCCAGCATCATCCTGATACCAAAACCTGGCAGAGACATAACCAAAAAAGAGAATTTCAGACCAATATCCTTGATGAACATTGATGCAAAAATCCTCAATAAAATACTGGCAAACCGAATCCAGCAGCACATCAAAAAGCTTATCCACCATGATCAAGTGGGCTTCATCCCTGGGATGCAAGGCTGGTTCAACATACGCAAATCAATAAATGTAATCCAGCATATAAACAGAACCAAAGACAAAAACCACATGATTATCTCAATAGATGCAGAAAAGGCCTTTGACAAAATTCAACATCTCTTCATGCTAAAAACTCTCAATAAATTAGGTATTGATGGGACGTATCTCAAAATAATAAGAGCTATCTATGACAAACCCACAGCCAATATCATACTGAATGGGCAAAAACTGGAAGCATTCCCTCTGAAAACTGGCACAAGACAGGGATGCCCTCTCTCACCGCTCCTTTTCAACATAGTGCTGGAAGTTCTGGCCAGAGCAATCAGGCAGGAGAAGGAAATAAAGGGTATTCAATTAGGAAAAGAGGAAGTCAAATTGTCCCTGTTTGCAGATGACATGATTGTATATCTAGAAAACCCCATTGTCTCAGCCCGAAATCTCCTTAAGCTGATTAGCAACTTCAGCAAAGTCTCAGGATACAAAATTAATGTACAAAAATCACAAGCATTCTTGTACACCAATAACAGACAAACAGAGAGCCAAATCATGAGCGAACTCCCATTCACAATTGCTTCAAAGAGAATAAAATACCTAGGAATCCAACTTACAAGGGATGTGAAGGACCTCTTCAAGGAGAACTACAAACCACTGCTCAATGAAATAAAAGAGGATACAAACAAATGGAAGAACATTCCATGCTCATGGGTTGGAAGAATCAATATCGTGAAAATGGCCATACTGCCCAAGGTAATTTATAGATTCAATGCCATCCCCATCAAGCTACCAATGACTTTCTTCACAGAATTGGAAAAAACTACTTTAAAGTTCATATGGAACCAAAAAAGAGCCCGCATCGCCAAGTCAATCCTAAGCCAAAAGAACAAAGCTGGAGGCATCACGCTACCTGACTTCAAACTATACTACAAGGCTACAGTAACCAAAACAGCATGGTACTGGTACCACAACAGAGACATAGATCAATGGAACAGAACAGAGCCCTCAGAAAT
>NW_026652276.1:237007272-237086148 GCF_009828535.3 Hylobates moloch | reverse complement strand
AAAATATGATCAAAGAGTAGCAATCAAAAGAGATGGAAAAAGTATTATAGCGCGATTTCAGGAAGCTAATACAAAATATTATGGTATTTTTATGGATTTTTGTTTGGGATATATTTCATTTTTTTGAAATTCCTAATTTGTTGAAAGTTTTGGTCTTATTCTAAATAAATATTCACACTTGTAAAAAGAAAATATTATCATATGTTCTTAACCCCAAATGTTAACCTTTTATATAACCCTAGTACAAAGATCAAAACCACAAAATTAATGTTGCTATAATCTATCAATTAGCCTACATGCCTTCTGCAGATCTGGTTCTGTCACACTGATGTCTTTTTTCTGAACTAGGATCTGATCCAGGATCACAGATTGCACTTGCAGCTATGTTTCCTGAGTCTCCTGTAATCTGGAACAGTTGCTAGGTCTTCATTTGCTTCTGTTGACTTGACACTTTTGAAGAGTACCAGGCAGGAACTGTGTGGAATGTCTTTCACTTGGATTGGTCTGAGGTTTCCCCACGATTAAATTCAGATATACATTTTGGTAAGAATGCCACAGAAGTGACATTGCACCCTTCAGCAGGAGACACGTGATGCTGGCCCGTGCGTTACTGCTGACGTAACTAGGATTACTTGGTTCAGGTGCTGCTTGCCAAGCATTATGACTGTACAGCTGAAGTAACTGTGAAGTTACTGTTTTTCTCCCTGCCATGTACTTGCATCTCTGGAGAAACTACCTCAATATTCTGTGTCTGTACATAAATTTTTCTCATTCCTAATTTTAGTAATGATGATCATTACTGTGGTGTTTGCCAAAGGTGATATTCTATCCCCGTCTACTATCCTTATGAGTTATATTCATTCTACTATAACGGATTTTTCTTTTCCATCATTTATTTACTCAATTATTTATTTTTATCAATGTGAATGAATAGATATTTCTTTTGTTCTCCCGTTTTTACTTATTATTCTACTTACCATTACTATCTTTACCTTCTTGCTCTAATGGTCCCCTATCATTTTTAAACTTCCATACATACATACCTCTCTGTATAATTCTAAATATTTCTGTAACATAAAAAATGATACTATTAATCTCAATAGATTTTTCAGCCCTAATAAGCCAAAAGATGAATGACTACATCAGCTTACCCAAAGTCAATGGTGGCGGTTTGGGATCAAGAACATATTCTTTTTCTGAATCTTCTAGTTTGGGGCACTGTGTAGTTTTTTTAAGTCCAGTATCTATTACTGCCTTTGTATCTTTTTTTAGAGGTTTGTTCTCTTTCTTTTGTAATTGTGTCTTAGAATGATCTGCAACTGAAAGATTTCGAAGTTGAAGATCATGTAAAATGTGATCTTGTAAAGCAACCGCATTGACTGCCAAGTTATCTTTCTTAGATGAGTGACCCTAAAAAGTAGGAAAAAAGTCATATTTAGAGGAATATTATGTAATATATCATTTAGAAGAGAACTGAGGCTTCAATACTCAACCCTGATGGCACATACGACCAAATCAAATAGTAAGGAATGCTTGACTCATTGTTACCTGAGTAGGAGCAGACCCTTGTCTCAGCATTTATGTTAACAATACAGGAATATCTTTTCATTTAATTACTAAAGCCTTAATTATAATATGAATAAATTCATTATGACCTATAAACCCATGCTGCTTCACTATAATTAAATTAGACTCCAGGCAACTACTAAGGAGACTCTTGCCATTTCAGCTTATGCCTTTTTGTGAAAACTTAACAATTTCCTGTGCAGAATAAAAATCACCAAACAGCTAAGAGATGTCTGCAGTAAATATCACCAGAGATTGTTTTTCCATCAGCCTGTCCACTGCCCCATGCCACACTTGGCATCGCCCATTCCTGCTGACAATTCCTAGTTCAAGCAGGGTTTGCAAACTACTTTTTATACTCTCAAATGGCTGAATTAAAACACATTTCATGAGTCGAATAACATGTATGTTTAAGAAAAGAATAGCGTACCTTATTTTTTAACATGCCGAATTAGGAAAAGTTGTTGCTTGGCTATCACAAATTCTATCATCACATCCTATCACCTTCCTTCTATTCTTCTGCTGCAAAGACATGGTCAACAGAAAGTCCAAGTTACAGTGCATAGAAAAACCCATGAAGTTTGTGAGGACGCTCTGTAAGAGTCTAACAGATCATGAAGCAGCAGGAATGCCTGCTACAGGGTGGCACTAAGCTACACATTCTGCTTCTGGAGGAAGGGGGTGAACTCAAGTCAGTTATGCTTTGACTCATCCCTGTCCTCAAATAGTTCACCCCTGAGGACACATTAATACAAATGGTTAATTACTATGAATTAATCCATTGCTAAATATAACATGATACATAAGTACTATAAAGTTTCAGGCGAACACTGGAGACTTGTAAAGGAAAAACCAGCTAAACTGGCATTCGAAAGATATACAGAGGGAAATGAACATGGCACACTACAGGTAGGAGGAAAGAACTGGCAGGCTGGAAATCAGCATGATATGCTTATTTTGGGGAGAAAGGGAACAATGAAGAAACTGGAACGCAAGAGGGACACTGGCTAACTTCAGTCTGCCCAGAACACAGAAGTACAGAATGTGGGGACAGACCAACTTGAGTTCCAATTGAACTCTACCACTTTGTTGCTGTGCAAGATACTGAACACAGCTGAGCCCCAGGCTCCTCATCTATAAAGCAGGTATAATAATGCTGGCTTTGCAGGGTTGCCGCAAGGATTAATGAGACAACCTTTGAAGTATCTAAAGTAGGTCTTTTCACACAGAACTTACTGTTGTTATTCTTGCTTCAATTCCCTTCAAAGCTGGCGGAATAATTTGGAATTGGCCCTTTTAGATTTTGGACATGGTGTATTTTATGAAGACAGATGTATTCAAAATATACAGTGATGAAGAGCAATAGAAAGTTATTCAAGTAATCTAGGAACTGGCAAAGAAGGCCCTCGAATATATTTCTTCTAACGTTGTTTCCTTATAACGTTGATGAGAAAAAAAATTGATCCCCGCAGGGGCCACTGTCTGTATGGAGTTTGCACATCCGCCCCATGTGCTGTGGGTTTCCTCCAGGTACCCCGGGTTCCTCCCACATCCCAAAGCTGTGCACGTGAGGCTCACTGGTGCGTCCCCGTCTGAGTGTGAGTGTGAGTGTACCCTGCCATGGGATGCCGTCCTCTCCAGGACTGTTGCCCGCCTTGGTCCTGAGCTGCCTGGATGGGCTCAGCCCCCTGCCACCCTGAACTGGAATAAGCAGGTTGGAAAATGAAAGGATACAAATTATTGTCAAATAAAAATTCGTAAAGCATACAGTATTCACACAGAGATGCAGGACAATACCCGATCGCAGTAGGAAAGGCCCAGGGGCTGAGAATTGGCTCTTGTTTGTTTTGAAACTGCATGGTAGGGGGAGGCGCTTCAGAGCTTTGGCTTGGCCAACATTATCTTTGATTTAACGCAGCCCCTCCACAACCCGGTCACTCATGGATTCACCAGAAATTGGGTAATGATCTTTCTTAAATGTATGTAGAGCTCATAGGTACTTCAGTGCTTCATATTAGAAATGCTTTGGTATTTAGGAGTTTGGTGATGTTTTTGTGACCAGGAATGTGCGGTGGGAACTTACCTCTTATTTATATCAATTAACCTATGGTGAAACTGGTTTCCTTGTACACTGCATGGCTTAAAGCTCCAGTTTCTAAGAACCTATGGATGATGTTAAGTGAGGACTTACTGTACTGAGGGCCTAACTCTAAAAATAGAAAGAAATTAATCCAAAATATATTTCTAAGGACTAACACTTGTATTAAATTACTCCAACCGAAAGAACAAACTCACTAAGGCGTGAGTGGAGAGACAGAAAAGCACAGTGGAACCAAATCTCTGAGATATCCAGGGTTAGAAGTAAACACGTCAGTCGCTGCTCAAGTCCTGTGGAGGCTTTGATGTTGGTTCTTACTACAACCCTTTTCTGTTCCCATTCAATTCTGGCATCAAGAGATGTCTGAAAGAAGTTCCACCCCGTATCTCATCAAGACAACTGAACTTGGAGAAATGGTGGAATTTAAAATACTGAAAGATCACTGCCAGAATTTTCTCAGTTCCTGCTTCCAAAATGCCTATAACCTGCAGAAGATACAGTTTGCACCACACTAAAAATGGTCCGGTCATATCTGCAGTCTGCAATTTAATCTCAAGTTTCTACACGGTAGGCCACTGTCATTAATAGCAAGGTAAGAGCTTTTAAAACCTGTACTCTTTCAAAATCCTACGGTATCATTAAGTTTTAGAGTTTAAAATTTAGAATTTAAAGGTATTGAAAACGCTTGAAGTATCTACTCCAACTCCACTTTATAAATGAGAAAACCAAATACCAAGTGAGTCCTTCAATATATAATGAGCCTGTGGCACTGGCAGGGTTAGAAACGTAACCCTTGCCCAGTATTGAAAGCTAAGATGAACAGCAACACGTTGCTTTGTAAATCCCAGTATTAAACGCTCAAGAGGCAGAGCTTGGTGGCAAAAAACGACCACTGGGGTCCCAAAGCGAGTGACCCCAGCTAATTAAGCATGCTGAATAAAAATACACGAGACCAAGCCTACGACGTAAAGATGCAATTCTACGTAGGATCTTGGTGTTATCTCCTGCCTTCTGAACCCCGCTGACCGTTTTCCGAGATTCTACTCATGCAGGAAGCGCGCGGAGACAAGGCTCCAATTCCCCTGAAAGCTGACACCACCCTGCACCTGGGGCCCCTGATGGCAGCGGGTCCTACCGAGTTCTAAAATTACCGAAGTGGGATCACTGTTCTAAGGCTTTAGGCCGCCGTAAATTCGTACCCCTCAGCTAGGAGGAGCTGTGGAAACCAACCAGGACCCCGAGTCCCCCGAGGAGGCTGCGCGCCGCTGCGGGACCCGACCTCGCCTCACAGCTGCGGCCATCGCCGGCCCGGCTCGGAGGAAGCGAAAGCGAGGCCGCGGACGGCCCTCACCGCGAGTCCATGGACCCCGCCCGCCTGACGGGCCGCCCTTTTCTCCGCCCCCGCCCCGAAGTCTCTCCGTGCCTCAACTCCGCCGGGAACAGGAACCCAGGGAAGTCTGCCCCCGTTCCCTCGGGCAACTCCCTGGCCGCCCGCCGTTGCCGTAGCAATGCCCGCCTCTGCGCTCGCTCCCCGCGCGCTCGCTCACCAGCCCCGCCCCGCCCCGCCCCATACTGCGCATGCTCGCCAGCCCCGCCCGGCCCACACTGCGCATGCTTGCCAGCCACGCCCCGTCCACGCCACATTGCGCATGCTCACCAGTCCCCGCCCCGCGCACGGCGTCAGCGTCGAGACGCAGGTGCGTGCCCGTCGAGGCTTTCGCTGCGGGCGTTTTTGGGGATCGCCTGGAGGGGTGTTCGGGAGCCGCGGGTTGACGCGCGGGGGCGTGCAGGCGCCCAGGCCTCGTGTAGTGAGGGCCGAGCCCCGCGCCGGCTTCGCGGTAGTCCGCAGCCCCCGGCGGCTTTGGGGGCGCAGCCACGCTCCTCAGCCGCCCGCCCACCTGGGCCTGGGCCGCGGTTGTTTCCTGCGTGGTTGTGGTCGTTCTCGTTCCAGGGTCTCGAGCGCACCGCCCCTTCGCTGCGCTGTTAGTCGAGGGCAGTTTTCTGGGGGTCCCCCGATTCCCCCGCGCGGCTCAGGCGTCTTGGCTCGCGGAAGCGCGGGCGCACACTGCCTGGCGTCGTCCGTGACTCCTGGCCCTTCTCTGTGGATCCCTTTGTTTCCCGCTGCGGGTCGTATTTCCTGCTTCGTGGGCCTGGCCGTTTGCATTTGGATGCAGGCCACGGTGAGCCCTGCGTGGCCCGCTGGCCTTTTCCTGCTAGCTAGGTGACTGAGCCGCGTGTGTGACACATCGGAGTGGCTTGAGGCAACGCGTTGCTTTCCAGGCTTGCAGCGGGCGGTGTCGTTCACGCTCCTGAGCGGAGCCTTCCGGTGCTTTACTCGACGCCCCAAATAGTGCAGGGTTCCTCCCACGGTCTGTCGTGAGCTGGAACTCTTCCCCGCCCCTGTGAGCTCGGGCTGTTCTTCCTCCTCCGCGTGGCTCACTCCAGCCTCGGATGTTTCCTGGCTGCACAGACCTGCTCGGGAAGACTCGAGAAGGCCACCCCAGGACTCCAGCTCTCCACGGAAGGGCTTCCCCTCGGATTGCGTCTTGGCCCCTGGAACCCTCCCTCTGTATCCTCTGCTGTTACTCTCTTGGCCTCCATTTGGGTTGTGGCCTGGATACTCCTGGCTCGCTGCTTTCCTTCTGTTAAGGATCACAGCCCTGCACTGCCCAGGATTCCAGTGCCTGGAAACCATTGTATTTTTTGGTCTGATTTTGTAGTTGTTTAAGAACTTAAGTCTGGTCCCTCACTCTCCATGCCCAGAAGCAGAAATCAGTAGAAGTTTATCTTTTCTTAAAATGACAATTACTTTATTGTGTTGGTTCAACTTATGTTGTACTTTAATTAGAAGAAATTTGGCCGAAAGTACAAAGAAAATATACAAATGCAAGTAATTTTTTAAAAAACTTCCCTGAAAGCAGGGTCTGAAGAAATTACCAACCAACTTAGACTGGATCTAGAAGAAAAGGAAGGGTCTTTGCAGTCTTAGGACTCTTCCATTCCGCGACGTAGGTGTTAGGATAACAGCCATAAATGGTTGTAAGACTTTGGGCTCAGATAAGTAGACTTAAGTTCAAATTTTGACTTATTTTACAAGTGTCTGATTTTTGGCAAGCTCATCTTCCTAAACCATGAGCTCCTTATTTGTAAAGGCGACATTAGCCACTCTCCAGCAACAGCCCTGGCACTTCAGTCCTGGGATGGGACGTATGAGTAGCCTAAGCGAACCAGAAAATCCAGGGCCCTGACCATAGCGACTTAATCAGGGCTGGCGATATGTCTAGCTAGGCCAACCAGGTGGACTCAGTATTTTTGTGGGTGCTACTGGAAAATTTATTTAATTGTAACTGAATGTAGAAACGGCAACAGACATGAAATGGCGGCTGTATTGTTGTCTTGTCATGAGGTGAGGGCCTGAAGCTATGGTAGCCACCCTGTGAACCTTGGAAGGAGGATTCTACAGGAACTGGCAGAGCTGAGACTGGGACGCAACCCGTGTCCTGGTGACGTATTTGAGCCCTGAGGCTGGCCCTCCTGTTAGTCTTTTCTCTTACTGACTTCAGCCAGCTGGAGTCTGGTTTTCTGTTACTTGCAACAGGAAGAATTGGAATGATAACTAGGCATGCTAGTTATCTCACCGCCTTATGGCTGTGGTGAGTTTAAAACATGATACTGTGGGTGAACTGCTTAGTACAGTGCCTGCTATTCTTTATACTGGTTTTAAGGTATTTTTCTTGAACTTCATAAAGTTCTAAGAAAAATGACCGTTTTAAAATTCCTACCCTCTATTCACGTTTAAATTTTCATGATAGTTTTTCTGTCTGCATGTTTTCTGTTAAAAATAAATTGGTCATTCTTCAGTTAGCCACAAAGAATATTTTAAATTTTTTATTTTTAAATTTATTGATACATATTAGATGAACATGTTTTTGGAATACATGTGATAATTTGATAAATGCATATAATCAAATCAGGGTAATTGGGATATCCATCCCCTTAAATATTTATCTTCTATTTACACTAGGAACATTCAAATTATTCTAGCTATTTTGAAATGTGCAATCGATTTGTGTTAAGTATAGGCTTGACTGAAAATTTAACCTTATTGCTAATTCTTGACAAAAGCAAAGCTAACATAGTTGATATTTGAAGAATAATACATTCATTCTTATTCAAGATATTGTGTTCTGTTGAAATGAGTTAGATGATCAGAATGCAACATTCTTAGATAGGGTCAATTAAAATATATAGTCAACCTGTCTTGTCCCCAAAACCATGTTATCAATGATTTATATTTTAACATTGTGCCTTTTGTTTTAAAAAGATGTTTTTTTGAGATGGGCCTAAGAAACTGCGTGTATACAAAGCATGTTTGCATCTTCAGAAAACTGCTATTGAGTACATTCTCCATGGTAGTGTTCAGTGCCGTTTGTGTAAGCACCCACACGATTATTTTAGAATTTCAAAACCGCTAATTGAACGTCCTAGGAATAGTGGAGGCGGAAGGGAAAATTAGAGGTGCATTATGTTAAGGATGATGAGGTTGTGCTTAGTCACGAGGAGAAGGGCATCAGTGTGCTTGGCTGATTAAGATGCACTTCTGTACTCCACTATGCGTAAGAAGAAAGCTGCGGGTGGTACTATAAGAGATCTGTTGTATAAACATTATCACAAAAAGAGTGATGATACCTGGGCATATCCAAGGAAGAGCAGCCCAAGATGGATGGCAATAGCGGACTATTTAAGTGGAAGACATTGATATGAAGGGAAAATCTTATATTTTGCTTGTGTAGAAGGCAATTCAGAGAAAGTGTTCAAATACTAGAATAGGCAGTTGGAGTCCATCTTGTCAAAGATGGGTTTTTTTCATGATGACGTTAGAGGCATGTTATTGGATACTAGCGCTGGCCCTGTATTTTTTTTTTTTTTTTTGAGACGGAGTCTCTCTCTGTTGCCGAGGCTGGAGTGTAGTGGGCCATCTTGGCTCACTGCAACTTCTGCCTCCTAGGATCAAGTAATTCTCCTGTTTCAGCCTCCCGAGTAGCTGGGATTACAGGTGCCGGTCACCACGCTTGGCTAATTTTTGTATTTCTTAGTAGAGTCGGGGTTTCGCTATGTTGGCCAGGCTGGTCTTGAATTTCTGACCTCAGGTGATCCGCCTGCCTCGGCCTCCCAAAGTGCTGGGATTACAGGCGTGAACCATCGTGCCCAGCCTATGGATTCTTAATGTATCACACACATAGGATTTGAGTTTGCCCACCTGCCTAGTCTCTAAGCACTGCACTAATGGAAGCCTAGGCAGGGTCAGAAAGGTTCTTAGTTCAATATCCTTCTCACATTTTAGTATCTTAATGTTCTCACATTTCTCCTTTGTTATGTACAAAATATTCTCAAAGCCTACTCAGTGCATACTTGACTCTTGTCTCTCTTAACACAGTCCTTGACATCTAAAACAAACCTAAGGAACAGAAATTGGTGGCATGGGGTTCATCTTTAATTTAGTTCTCAATTTTAACCTTCACCAAAACCATCTCTCTTTCCATTTATTTTTCTTAATCTTCTGTATTACCTTTAACTTTCTACTCACACTTGTATATTTATTACCAATTTCTATTCCTAAACTTGCTGATAGGGTTTGGCTGTGTCCTCACACAAATCTCACCTTGAATTGTAGTAATTAATCCCCATGTGTCAAGGGCAGGGCCAGGTGGAGAGAATTGAATCATGGGGACAGTTTCCCCCATACTGTTCTTGTGGTAGTGAATAAGTCACAAGATCTGATGGTTTTAAAAATTGGAGTGGCCCTGCACGCACGAGCTCTGTCTTGCCTGCTGCCATATAAGACCTGTCTTGCTTCCCGTTAGCTTTCCACCATGATTTTGAGACCTCCCAGCCATGTAGAACTGTGAGTCAATTAAACCTCTTTCCTTTATAAATTATGCAGTCCCGGGTATGTCTTTATTAGCAGCGTGAGAACAAACTAATACACTTGCTTTCACCCAGATTATTTTTTCAAATAATTGTAAGTCATTTCCTATATTATGCAGTATGTGACGTCCAGCAATTGTTTGGAAATTTGCCAATCTCCTAGTGTTTTGTAGCAGCAGTTGCTGTAAAGACTCAGGTATACTAGTGGGAACTTACTGAAGTGTTTTTTTTTTTACTAGAGATTATATTATAGTTCTGTTTTGTCTTTAATAATGAAAAAGGGCTTAGGATGAGTTGTTTCCACTCCTCTGACAAAATGCATTTAAAAAAAATACCTGTGGCAGACATATCATGATTACATCATTCCTGTCAACATTAAAATAGTAGTAGAGAAACACTGATGAAAACACTTCCGACACTGAGAAGAGAGGAGAAATCTTGTTTTCATTCTTACTCTATAATTTAAAGTCATGGGTATAACAAATGAGCCTTTAAAAACTGTTTTCTGAATAAAAAAATGGAGCAAATTCATTCTTTGTTGTTGAATTCAATATACTTAGAAGTAATTTATCACTTTGGTAAAGAATAATACCCTACTATGGGTCTTAATATCTGACATGATGAAGATATTCATGCTATCTACACTGTGATCACCAGATACCAGACGCTTTAAAAATGTTGCCGAAAGCAATTAGGCATACTGATTGTATCAAAGGTGTTTGGGTAATGTGGACTCCTTTCAGACATTTGTGATTTTTCTGCCTTAATTGAAAGTTTCGACAGGTTTGTAAAAGCATAAATGTCAGGTTATTAGTAGAAACTCTAAAATAACCTGGGAAATAAATATATATACTGGTTTCAACCACTTTGGCTAAAGCTGAATGTCTCTAAAAATTGAATCAGTTGATGCTGTAATATGTTCAATATATCGAGACAAGATGTTTCCTGATCACATCTAGATAATTTTTTTAATTAATAGATTTATTTTCTTAATGAATTTTACAGATAAATTGAACAAATAATAGAGCTCCCTCTCCTTGCAACAGTTTCCCCTATTTGCCATTTGTATGCTATATTTGTTAAAATTGATGTACAATAAGGTTGTTCATGTTTAATGTTGATTATGAAATTCTCCACAAATAAAAGTATACCCCACAAGTACACAGGAGAGACCTCTTCTGCAGTTCTAGTCATAGAGGCACAAGCAAAGGAACTATTGAGAGGTGAGTCTCGTGATAGCAGAAAAGTATTGATCCATGATCTTGGGAAAGCTGTCCACATCTAGGATGCTGTCTGCTTTTGGGGAGAAACTTTCATGGTTAGCTTTACCTTAAGGTCTCCAACAAGTGTGTAGATTGAAGAGTCTGGAGGGGCCCGTTTCAGCTGTGAGATTGTAAACCCAAGGCTCAAGGTCCTGAAGTTTTACTGCAGTGTAAGTGGCAGGGGCAGTCTTTCCCTGATGATGTTTCCAGAAGACTCAGTTTCTAGGCTTTAGATCATGTAGGGTTTGATTGTCCTCAGTGGACCATGGAAAGCTTTCTTTACCTGGTGAAAATACACTCGGGCATAATGCATTAAAGCCTTGCAGCACTTAGTCATATCAGAGCTTAGGAGGAGATGATGTGTGAGGTTTTATTATTGGGAGCATAGGCCTTCAGTGACTATTGCATAAGGGATCAACTTATGTTTTCCACGTGGAAGTGGATCTGTCATCAATCTGCAGTACTTTAGACCAAGGAAATCCAGTCAATTCAGTTAGCTTTGCCTAATGTGATTGTACCTATGATACCTTATCTCATTGTTTTACAACTTGTGAAACAAGTACCCCTATCACTAGCAATCTTTCCAGGTATGTCCCATGAGAGAAACATGTTTCCTAATAACCTTTTATCTACTATTACAGCACGAGACTTTTTGAATGGAAAAGCTTCTATACAATCAGAAAACATGCATTGAAAATGGCAATGGAATGAAATCCCTCTAAAAATATTTCAATGGCCTATAATGTAGCAGAAATGTACATGAAGTTTTGATTGCCTTCCCAGGATTGTAGATTTGACAAACCAAACGTTGGTCATAAACCATTTTAGCAATTTAGAACATGCCAGTATTCTATTTGGATCATCTTATCTCTTCCATGATGGGCCGTGGAGTGTAGAGCTTTTAGTAATGGAAGCTTTCAGGATTCAGGAAGGACCAGGCATCTGTCCAGGCTCTCCATGAGTCCATTCTTAACATTAGACATATCTTCTTTTTTTTTCATTTCAAGTTTTAAAGCTTTTATATAAGATTAGTTTATTCCTGTATCTTCTCAATTGTTTCTTCCTTGTATTTGCCCTTTTCTTTTCCTACTTGGTGAGATTTGGCTTTCTGTTCAAGAATCTTTTTGCGGTCTGTGTCGTTTTAGCCTAGTGATAACCACCTTGCTAGGGTGAATGCCTACATGGACAGTTGTGCCATTAGCCTTTTCCCACTGCACCCGTTCAATGTAGAGGACATATTTCTTCCTGTAAACCTGCACTACTTTGCCAATTTGCTGACCTTTGTAGTGTCCTCGTACAACCTGAACTTCTTCATCCTTTCGGATGGGCGTGGATCACACGTTGTACTTCTGTCTCAGCTCTTTGGAAAGGGGAAGACATAATCTTCCCGTAAATGTGGGAAGGTGCATTGAAATGCCTTTTGTGGTTCTTGCTTCGGTCAGAAGTCGCAAAGGGATTGAACTTCATTTTGGCCATTGCTGCTTCAGTGATAGCTGCAAAATGGAAGATTTATATCTTCTTGAATATTAGTTTTGTTTCTCCAACTCACGTGCATAGCACTGTTTATTAGATGGGTTATTATAGGTAAATTTGACTTGGATCATGGAGTTCGTCTAAACTACATATCAAAACAATTTCAGTACTAGCTGACTTAGCTTGAAAATCTGGCAGAGTAGTTCCTTGGTATTCAATTAATTTTTATCCTAATTGGATTATCAGTTTCATAAACCAGTCACTGTGTTCATTAGAGTGCTGGTAATTCATACCCAGTCTAAACGATATGATCCTAAAGTTATCAGAAACTTGGCATTCAAGAGTGCTTGTCAGGGTCCTTTCCATCCTTTTCATGAATCTCCTTGAAGGCATGATACTCTAGGATTTTACTAGCTTATAAATTTAACATAGCAGATAATCCTGTTTCTCTGTCTTTTGGATGCTGCAGGGGCGCTCTCTAGCATCCCAAAGTTAGTTTGAGGTAACAACAAAAAAAGACAATTTGAAATTTGATTTTGGGAAGCCTGTCAAATATGTCAAAGGTTTAAAATAATCAAAATAGGATCACAAGGCATTGTAAGATAATATTCACTTAGCCAAAGTGATAAAAGGGGTTAGAAAGCAAAAACCTTTCTTCTTTGATAGAGAGGAGACTCAGTTTTCCAATCAACAGATCTGAGAAAGACAGCGTGAGACAGAATGTCTCCTTCTCTCCTCTGTCTCTCTTTTGTAGTTTACTCAAAAGGTGAACAAAAATCTTTTACTACCTCAATACTACATGAAAATTCTTGTTCAAAAGGGAAAACCAAATTTTACTTTTGCATAGTGTATTATCAACACTAAGCTAATAAAACCTTATAAACAAATCTGTCCAATTTGTCATCTTTTGACCACAGAAAATTTCCATAAACTTTTTATAATCTCTTACAATTTTTTTATTCTTTCCAACTTTATTCATTTAGTTTTATCTGTCTTTTTTATTCCTTCAGTTTGAAACAATCTTCAGCTTCTAGACAATTATTTTTTTCTCAACACACATTTTCATGCCTTTACAACTTTCCTCACCGAAAATACTTTGCTTTTCTTTAGACACTATATACAAAATTGTTTCTTATATCTATTAGTTTCAATTACATATATTAACTACAGTTTTAACTACTAGTAACCCTAATTTCTAGTGAAAGCCTAGGAAGTAGTTTTGAACTGTTCTATATCAATAATTGCAGATGAAAACTATTTCATAACTTGTTAGATAGGTTTTCTCAAGTTTTTATTAATAGATATAAATATATGTAGCTTTTCTATACCATCTAAAAATAAGATGCCAAAATACATAAATTTACATTTATGTTTACTAATTAATGTTTAAGTATTTTAACTTACTTAGAAATGACTCAGACATTTATGCTTATTACTTAATTCAATATAGCATAATAAGATTTTAAATTATAGAAAAGAACTTTGAAACAGGTACTCTCCTGCTAATATTTTCCTCAGTTGTTCTGAGTCTCAAGTAGTCACATCGTATCCAGGATGGCTTTGAAGGTCAGGGCCTATTTGGGTCTTGCATTTACATACCAAATGTAGATCTCAAGACAGAAGACACCTGTGAAGATGATGCCCAGGAGATCCAAACCCTTTCAGCATAGCCAGGAGACAAAGCTGGGCCAAGGAAGAAGGGGCTCATCTTGGGCTTGACTCTGCATTGTAATTGGTGGTCTGGCCACTGATAACATGTCCTCAGGCCTCACTATGGCCACCTATCCAGACTCTAGAATCCAGAGGCTCAAAACCAAGAACAAAATATTACAGACAAATTAAGAAAGTATATAAAGTATTAACAGAAGCAGCAGTTTTATGCCCTTAAAAACATGTAGTAGAGATAGCATAAACCTATTTGACCAGTAGATCTAGCCAAAAATATCTGAATTATATTTAACTGACAATTCTGAAGCCATTTCTATTTTATCAACAATTTTCAAGCTAGCTTTATTTGCCAAATATACACATAATACCTATCAACATACAGACACATGGAGAAGCAGAGCTTATAGCTTTTACAAGTAACGCTCATTTGCTGGCTTTCAAATAGTTTTTGTTTCCCTATTCAGACTATTAATCTTCCAATTACCTGTTTCATTGCCCTAAGCAATTGTTAGCTAGGCAGCCCTAAATTGGCATTTCTAGGGATGACTGTTAGGTGAAACAAGGTAGAAAATTTATATCTCAAAAGCTCGGAGCTGAGACTTTAGGCTTAAAGGAAAAAGATTTTACATAAAGGCATAGTTAAGATGACCAAGAAGTGCTTTAAAGGTAAGACTTGTTACGTAAATTTAAAATAATGTTAAGAGTTTTTGGGGTGAGGGGTGGTACCACACACTTTTAAATAACTAGGTCTCACAAGAACTCACTATCATGAGAACAACACCAAGGGGGACAATCTGCCCCCGTGATCCAGTCACCTCCGACATTGGGGATTACAACATTGGGACCTCACCTCCAACACTGGGGATTACAATTTAACATGAGATTTGGGTGGGGACACAGATCCAAACCATATAATTCCTCCCCGACCTCTCCAAATTTTATATCCTCACCTTGCAAAATACAATCACGCCTTCCCAACAGTCCTCCAAAGTCTTAACTAATTCCAGCATTAACTCAAAAGTCCAAAGTCTCATCTGAGACAAGGCTAGTCCCTTCCACCTATGAGCCTGTAAAATTAAAAAAAACAAGTTAGTTGCTTCCAAGATACAGTGCAAGTATGGGCATTGGGTAAATACTCCTGTTCCAAAAGGAAGGAATCCACCAAAAGAAAGGGGCTACAGGCCCTACTTGAAGTCTGAAACCCAGGAAGGAAGTTATTAAACCTTAAAGCTCCAGAATAATCTTGTTTGACTCCATGTCCCTATTTCAAGACACACCAGTGTGAGAGGTGGGCTCCCAAGTCCTTGGACAGCTCTGCCTCTTTGACTTTGCAGGGATCAGCCCCTGCAGCTGCTGTCACAGGCTGTGGTTGAGTGCTTGCAGCTTTTCCAGGTATATGGTGCAAGCTGTTGGTGGCTCTAACATTTCAGGATCTGGAGGATGGTGGCCCTCTTCTCACAGCTCCACTAGGCAGTGTCCCAGTGGGGAGTCTATAGGGGGGTTCAATCCCACATTTCCCCTCTGCACTGCCCTAGTAGAGGTTCTCTCAGAGGGCTCTGCTCCTGCAGTAGGCTTCTGCCTGGACATCCAGGGTTTTCCATGCATCCTCTGCAATCCATCCAGGTGGAGGCTTTCGACCTCAACTCTTGCATTCTTTGCTCCCACAGGCTTAACATTATATGGAAGCTACCAAGGCTTAGAGCTTGCACCCTCTGAAGCAGTGGCCCAAGCTGTACCTGGAGCCCTTTTAGCCATAGCTGGAGCTGGAGTGGCTGGGATGCAGAGAGCAGTGTCCAGAGGCTGTGCAGGGCAGCAGGGGCTGGGCCTGGTCCAGGAAACCATTCAGTCCTTCTAGCACTTCAAGCCTATGATGGGAGGGTGATATGGTTTGGCTCTGTGTCCTCAACCAGATCTCATCTTGAATTGTACTCCCACAATTCCCACATGTTGTGGGAGGGACCTGATGGGAAATAATTGAATCGGGGGGCAGTTTCCCTCATACTGTTCTCGTGGTAGTGAATAAGTCTCATGAGATCTGATGGTTTCATAAGGGTAAGCCTGTTTCTCTTGTCTCTTATTCTCTCTCTTGCCACTGCCATGTGGGATGTGCCTTTCACCTTCTGCCATGATTGTGAGGCCTCCTCAGCCACGTAGAACTGTTAAGTCCAATAAACCTGTTTCATTGCCAAGTCTCTATGTCTTTATCAGCAGCATGAAAATGGATGAATAAAGAGAGGCTGACTTGAAGGTCTCTGAAGTGCCTTAGAGGTCTTTTCCCCATTGTCTAGGTTATCAGCACTTGCCTTCCTTTTAGTTATGCAAATTTCTGAAGCCTGCTTGTATTCCTCCCCTGAAAATGGGCTTTTCTTTTCTACAACATGGCCAGGCTGTAAATTTTCCAAACTTTTATGCTCTGCTTCCCTTTTAAATATAAGTTCCAGTTTCAGGTTATTTCTTTCCTCACATATATGAGCATAGGTTGTTTAGAAGCAGCCAGATCATATCTTGATTGCTTTGCTGCATAGAAATTTCTTCCGTCAGATACACTAAATCATCTTTCTCAAGTTCAAAGTTTCACAGATCCCTAGAGCAGGGACACAATGCAACCAGGCTCTTTGCTAAAGCATAGCAAAAGTGATCTTTATTCCAGTTCCTAATAAGTTTCCCATTTCCATCTGAAATCTCCTCAGCTTTGACTTCATTGTCTATATCACTATCAAATTTTTGGTCCCAACGATTTAGCAAGTCTCTTAAGAAGTTCAAAATGTTCCTTAATCTTCCTTTCTTCTTCTGAGCCCTTCACGCTCTTTCAATCTCTGTCTGTTTTCCAAAGCTGCTTTCAGGTTTTCAGGTATATTTATAGCAATACCCCACTTCTGGTACCAATTTTCTGTATTAGTTCTTACACTATTATAAAGAAATACCCAAGACTGGGTGATTCATTAAGAAGAAAGAGGCTTAATTGGCTCACAGTCCCACAGGCTGTACAGGAAGCATGATGTTGGCATCTGCTCAGCTTCTGGGGAGGCCTCAGGACACTCACAATCATGGTGGAAGGCAAAGGGGAAGCAAGCATGCCTTCTTAAATGGCCAGAGCAGGAGCAAGAGGTGGGGTGGTGGGATTCCATACAGATCTCATGAAAACTCACTCATTATCATGAGAACAGCACCAAGGGAGAAATCTGACCCCAGGATCCAATCACTGCCCACCAGGCCCCACCTCCAACATTGGGGATTACAATTTGACATGAGATTTGGGTGGGGACACAGATGCAGACCATATCACCAGTCGACTGCCAGAAAGGTGCATTTTAGAGACATGATTTTGTTCAATAGGTGGTTTTTTTAACTTAGGTACTGTTTCTTGGTTAAAATTACTGAGTTCAGGGTGGAGCCCATTAAATAGGGCAAAGAAAGGATTCTCTGTGTCTGGACTCAGCATGGATACCTCTGAAAAAGAGGAAAGCCTACTTTACCCAAGGGCCTACCTTTTATAAACACTTTATCCAGGATAGCTTTCTTTTTGCATTTGGGATGGGATAGTAACTAAGCCAAAAGTTTAGCAGATTTAACTTTTCTTATCAATTAGTCACTTAAACTTTTTGTTTGTCTTTTAGAATGATTCTTTTAAAAGAGGCAATAAAAAATTGACATCTTTTTAGAAGCTTCTGCAGATCAACAGGCATTGCTGGATGAGACTAATTTGGGAGCCCTCATTTTCAAATGCATTTCTTAAAATGCAGTGTTGTTTATTTGAATGTCCTACTATAGTTTTGTTTGTTTGTTTTTTTGAGACAGTCTAGCTTTGTCGCCTAGGCTGGAGTGCAGCGGTGCAATCTTGGCTCACTGCAACCTCTGCCTCCTAGGTTCAAGTGATTCTCCTGCCTCAGCCTCCCGAGTAGCCAGGATTACAGGTGCCCACCACCATGCCTGACTAGTTTTTGTATTTTTAGAATAGGCGGGGTTTCACCATGTTGGTCAGGCTGGTTTCTAACTCCTGACTTCAGGTGATCTGTCCGCCTCAGCCTCCCAAAGTGCTGGGATTACAGGCATGAGCTACCGCAGCTGGCCTCTCCTGTAGGTTTTAATTGTCTTTAATAATATTTCACCATGTCTACATGCCCTATTTGCTGTTTGTAGGGCCTAATACTTATACATATATAGATAGGCATAGCCAGAAGGTAGAGTACTCAGTTCTTCAGAAATTAAGGATTCCATTTTTACATTGAATCTTGGCTTTGGCTACGAGACCCCCATAATCAACTTAGCCAATGATTTTCCCTACCTAAGCATGCAAGAAAGAGAAACAAATTTTCGAAAGCTGGAGTTTGCACCCCCTGCAGTACTGCCATGTACTGCCAGTTTCTGCCTGACCCAGTCAGACATCTGAGGCTTCTATCTAACTGGATCCAAGCCAGTTAATCATCAGATCCAATCTGATCCTGGACCCAGTCCAGTTTGTTATGACTTCCGAACCCAGTTGGGATTAAAATTTTGCTCAAACTTGGATAGCTCAAAACACAAATCTGTGAAGCTTACCCAGCATCTCCAGCGGCTCTGAGACACAATACTCACAGTGGTCCCCGTGGGGATCCTGTTTGGTTATTCGATGCTCCTAGGTGTCACTGGACATTGTACTTTGGATCCCACTTCTGATGCCATCTGTTAAAAGAAAAACTTGAGACAAATTAAATTCACTAGAGCTTAATACAGCAAAGAACGACTTGTGAATCAGGCAGCACCCCCAAACCAGAATAGGTTCAGAGAAACTCCAGCACTGCTGCATGTTTGAAGAGGATTTACAGGCAGAACATTAAAGAGAGGTACAGAAAGTGGAAGCAAGGCACAGAAACAGCTGGATTGGTTACGGCTCGGCATTTGCCTTATTTGAACATGGTTTGAGCAGTTGGCTGCCTGTGAATGGTTGAAGTATGGCAGTGATTGGCTGAGACTCAGCTACTTGTCACAAGTGTAGGCTACAGTCTGTTTACATGTCCAGTTAGGTTACAGTTTACTATGTACAGAAAAACTTTTAGGCTGAACTTACAAAGAGGCAACTTCAGGCTAAACTTAAATTTAATAGTTCCTTAGCCTTTCCCTTCTCCCCTTATGTGAGACGGGAAGACTAAAGGGAACGGAATGCATTCAGTTGTCTTTTTCGTAGGTTAGACAAGGCTCTAACAAGATAGCTTACCCTGAGGACCGGTCCCTGCCATGAAGAAGAGAAAGCTCAGGTGTATTTCATAATGGCAACCTTTCTCCATGGCCTATTTCAAAATGGCTACTTTTCCTCTCCTACTGCCACAAACACAAAGGAGTTTTTCTGTGAAATTCAGTGTGAGAACCTGTTCAGACTCCTGTAGGTAAAATTTATGAAAGTATGGGGATATCTTAAGAGTGGGCCCCCCCTAGGCTGAGCACGGTGGCTCACTCCTGTAATCCCAGCACTTTGAGAGGCCTAGGTGGGCGGATCACCTAAGGTCGGGAGTTTGAGACCAGCCTGACCAACATGGAGAAACCCTGTCTCTATTAAAAAAATACAAAATTAGCTGGGCCTGGTGGCTCATGCCTGTAATCCCAGCTACTCAGGAAGGCTGAGGCAGGAGAATCGCTTGAACTCTGGAGGTGGAGGTTGCAGTGAGCCGAAATCAGGCCATTGCACTCCAGCCTGGGCAACAAGAGTGAAACTCCGACACACACACACACACAAAAAAGGAGTGGGCCCCCAGTGGTCTCTAACTCTTAGGCGAGTCCACACTCAGCCTCTAGCAATTTGTGCCTGCCAGCTGCTGGCTGCAGCAGTAACTTTTGTACCTTGTAAACTGTGGCTTTCTGTATTCCTGTCTGTCCCCAGCTCTTGAGGGATTTGCCCTGTGACCTCATTTCTCTGGTTGTTCTGAGAAGTGTTGTTGATTTTCAGTTTGTTCAGTTTTTTCTTGTTGTGAGGTTGACAGCAAGTACTGCAAGTTCTTTGCATGTCAGAGTAAAAACCAGAATTTGTGAATCCAAATAGGTTTTTCATTTGTCCTTGTTTTGTTTTCGCCTTTAACTGTCCTCTTGCTGTATCATGTTCTTTTATTCACATTCTTTGGATTTTCTTTCTTTGTTTCTAATTATCTCCCTTTTTAGTTTTTCTACGTTTTATTTTGTAATGATCCCAGGAGGATTTTTTGGTACTTATTCCCTTTGCTCTCTAGCACCTACTATTTATTTGATTTATGTACATTTTCTAAACTTTTCCTCTATGTTTTTAGTTTCATAAATTTTTAATAAGTTATTTAATGAATTGATTTAGATATTTATACTTCTGGCTTTTTTTTTTTTTTTTTTTTGAGATGGAAGCACTGGGATTACAAGCATGATCTACCCTGCCTGGCTTATTTATTTATTTTTAATATATAAAACTATATATGTTTGTTATGTACAATGTGTTGTTTTATGCATTACTTCATATAATTATTTTGTGATGAGAACATTTAAAATCTCTTAGCAATTTTCAAGAATTTAATACGTTGTTATTAATTATAGTCATATAATAAGTTATACAATAAACTATAGTTACACAATATATCTCTTGAGCTGATTTCTCCTATTAACTGAAATTTTGCATCTTTTGACTAACATCTCCTGAACCCCTCCCTCTCCACAGCCCCTGCCAACCACCATTCTACTCTCTACTTCTATGAGATCAACTTTTTAAAATTCCATATATTAGTGAGATTACTGGCATTTGTCTTTCTGTGCTTGACTTATTTCACTTAACATAATATCCATATGATTATAAATGACAGGACTGACTTACTTTTTTTTTTTTTTTTTTGAGACAGAGTCTCACTGTCGCCCAGGCTGGAGTGCAGTGGTGCAATCTCGGCTCACTGCAGGCTGTGCCCCCTGGGGTTCACGCCATTCTCCTGCCTCAGCCTCCCGAGTAGCTGGGACTACAGGCACCCACCACCTCGCCTGGCTAATTTTTTGTATTTTTAGTAGAGATGGGGTTTCACTGTGTTAGCCAGGATGGTCTCGATCTCCTGACCTCGTGATCCGCCCGCCTCGGCCTCCCAAAGTGCTGGGATTACAGGCGTGAGCCACCGCGCCCGGTCAGGACTTACTTCTTTTTATGGTTAATGGTATTGAATTGTGCATATAAACCACATTTTCTTTACACATCTGTTGATGGACACTTGGGTTGATTCTACATCTTGGCTATTGTGAATAACACTGCAGTGAACATGGGAGTGCAGTTATCTCTCCAACACACTGCTTTCATTTTGTTTGAACACATATCGGTAGAATTGCTGAATATGGTGGTTTTATTATTAAGTTTTTGAGAACCCTCCATACTATTTTCCACAATGGCTGTAGCAATTTCCATTCTCACCAACACCGTGCACGTGTTCTCTTTCTTCACATCCTCTTCAATACTTGTTATCTTTGATCTTTTCAGTAATAATCGTTCTAACAGGTGTGAAGTGATAGCTCATTGTGTTTTTAATTTGCATCTCTCTGATGATTAGTGATGTTGAGGAGTTTTTTTTATTGAAACAGAATCTCACTCTGTTGGCCAGGCTGGAGTGCCCTGACATGATCATGGCTCACTGCAGCCTCCATCTCCCAGGCTCAAGCAATTCTCCTGCCTCAGCCTCCAAGTAGCTGGGATTACAGGCACCCACCACCACACCCGGCTAATTTTTCTATTTTTAGTAGAGATGGGGTTTCACCATGTTGACCAGGCTGGTCTTGAACTCCTGGCCTCAGGTAATCCTCCTGCCTTGGCCTCCCAAAGTGCTGGGATATAGGCACGAGCCACCACGCCTGGCAGAGCAATTTTTAATATACTTTTTGGCTCTTTGTATGTCTTCTTTTGGGAACTGTCTATTCAGGTTCCTTGCCTATATTTTAATCAGGTTATTTGATTTCTTACTATTGAGTTGTTTGGTGTCCTTATATAGATTGGATATTAACCTCTTGTCAGGTGCATAGTTTGCATATATTTTCTCCCATTCTAGGTGGTCTCTTCACTCTGTTGATTGTTTCCTCTACTCTGCAGAAACTTGTTAGTTTGATGCAATCCCATTCGTCTATTTTTGATTTTGTTGCTGATGTTCTTGGGGTCGTATCCAAAAATGACCCAGGCCAATGTCATGGAGCTTTTCCCCTATGTTTTCTTCTAGCTTTATAGTTTCAGGTTTTATGTGGAAGTCTTTAATCCATTTTCAGTTGATTTTTAAAAATCTGTTGTGAGAAAGGGTCTAATTTTATTCCTCTGCATATGGATGTCCAGTTGCCCCAACATGATTTATGGAAGAGACTGTCCTTTCCCTATTGTGTGTTTTTGGCATTTTTGTAGAAACTTAATTGCCCATAAATGTGTGTGTTTATTTCTGGGCTGTCTATTCTGTTCCATTGGTCTGTGTGTCTGTTTTTATGCCAGTACCGTGCTGTTTTGATGATTATATGTTTGTAGCAGATTATGAAGTCAGTCAGTTTGATCCCTCCAGCTTTGTTCTGTTTGCCCAAGAACCTAGATTGCTTTGGCTATTCAGGGTCATTTATGGTTCTATACAAATTTCAGGATTGTTTTATCTATTTCTGTGAAAAAATGCTATTGGAATTCTGATGGGGAGTGCATTGAATGTGTAGATTGCTTTGGGTGATATAGACATTTTAACAATATTAATTCTCTCAATCCATGAACACAGGATTTTCATTTATTTGTGTCTTCTTAATTTCCCTCATCATTGTATTATAGTTTTCAGTTTAGAAGTCTTTAATCTCTTTGGTTAAATTTATTCCTAAGTATTTTATTTTATTTTGTAGGTATTACATATTGTAAATGGGATTGTTTTCTTGTTTGGGTAATTTGTTGTTAGTGTATAGAAATGCTCCTGATTTTTGTATATTTATTTCATTTCATGTGTGTTTACTGAATTTGCATATTAGTTCTAACAGTTTTTTGATGGAATTTTAGGGTTTCCTTTTCATTTTTGTTTTGTTTTGTTTTTTGAGACAGAGACTCACTCTGTCGCCCAGGCTGGAGTGCAGTGGTGCGATCTTGGCTCACTGCAATCTCTGCCTTCCGGGTTCAAGCAATTCTCCTGCCTCAGCCTCTTGAGTAGCTGGGACAACAGGCACCGCCACCACGCCCAGCTAATTTTTTGTATTTTTACTGGATATGGGGTTTCCCCATGTTGCCCAGTCTGGTTTCAAACTCCCGAGCTCAGGCAACCTGCCCGCCTCAGCCTCCCAAATTGCTGGGATTACAGGCATGAGCCACTGTGCCCTGCCAGGATTTTCAATATATGAGATCAAGTTGTCTGCAAACAGGGACAATTTTTTTTTTTTTTTTTTTTTGAGACGGAGTCTTGCTCTGTCGCCCAGGCTGGAGTGCAGTGGCGCAATCTCGGCTCACTGCAAGCTCTGCCTCCCGGGTTCACACCATTCTCCTGCCTCAGCCTCTCTGGGTAGCTGGGACTACAGGCGCCCGCCACCACGGGGACAATTTAACTTATTTTTTTTCCCCACAATTTGGATGCTTTCCATTTCTTTCTCTTGTCTAGTTGCTTTGGCTTGGACTTCCAGTACTATGTTGAATAAAAGTAGTGAGAGTGCCCATGCTTGTTTTGTTTCTGAGGAAAAGCCTTCAATTTTTTTTTACCATGAGTACAGGCATACCTCATCTTGTCGCACTTCACTTTATTGCACTTTGCAGATATTGCATTTTTTACAAATTGGAGGTTTGTGGCATCGAGCAAGTATACTGGTGCCATTTTTTTCCCACAGCCTGTGTCGCTTTCTCAGTGTTTTTATCAATAAAGTATTTTTAAGTTAAAGTATGTACATTTTTTAGACATAATGCTCTTGCATACTTAATATACTATAGTATAAACATAACTCTTGTAGGCACTGGGAAGCAAAAAAATTCATGTGACTCTATTGCAAAATTAGCTTTATTGCAGTGATCTGGAACTGAATGCACAATATCTCTAAGGTATGCCTTTATGATGTTAGTTGTGGATTAGTCATCTATGGCTTTTATTTTGTTGAGGTACACTTCTTCTGTACCTAACTTGTCAAGAGTTTTTATCATGAAAGAATATTGAATTTTGTTAAATGCTTGTTCTGCATCTATTGAGATGATCATATGGTTTTTATCCTTCATTCTCTTAATATGGTGAATCATACTTATAGATTTGTGTATGTTGAGCCATTCTTGCATCCCTGGGATAAAGACAAATAAAATCAGAAACGAAAGAGGAGACATTACAACAGATACCACAGAGATACAAAGGATCATAAGAGACTACTGTGAAGAATTAAATGCCAACAAATTGGACAACCTAGAAGAAACGGATACGTTGCTAGACACGTACAGCCTACTAAGACTGAATCATGAAGAACCAGAACATCTGAATAGATCAATAATGAGAAAGGAGGTTTGAATCAGTAATAAAACATCTCTCATCAAAGAAAAGCCCAAGACCTGATGGCTTCACTGCTGAATCTTACCGAACAATTATAGAACTAATACCCATCCTTCTCAAGCCCTTCCTAAAACATTGAAGAAGAGAGAATACTTTCAATTCTCTCTTTTCAGCCTCATTTCACAAGGCTAGCTTACCCTGATACTAAGTCAGACAAGGACACTACAAGAAAAGAAAATTACAGACCAATATCCCCGATGACCATAGATGCAAAAATCCTCAACAGAATACTAGCAAACCAAATTCAACAGCACATTAAAAGAATTATTCACCACGATCAAGTGGGATTTTCCTAGAGATAGAAAGTAAAAAGTAGTGAGTTTAATTTTTAGATAATTTATTTTGTTTCTAAAGGATCTTTCTAAAATATAGAAAAAAATATGAAAAGATAGGCATTGATATTCTGATTTTATTATCAAAATTTTCTAACGAAACATTTATAAGAATATTGCTATTCAAATATCACTTCCCACTGGCAACTGTGCCATCGGTATCTTTGTCAACTTGTTTCTCACCAGTGCAGGGCATCGTGGACACTTAAGGATACAAGGTAAGAAGATTGCAAAGAAACAACTGCAAATTCCATGAAAGAGTCAGGATTTAATGGAACTGACGGAAATGACGTGGCAGGCTCTTAGGTAAAGCTGTTACTGATTACAGATCTGGCGGAAATAGACCTGATAATTTTAGAAGAGAAAATGACAAGAATGATGGCCAGGAGCTTCAGAAGAGAAAAGACTTGCATACTGAAGGATTAAGGAAGGCTTTGGGGATGCAGTGAAGAGCCTCTTGATCATCTGCAACACAATGGAAGTCAAAGTTGAATGAATACCACAGTGCAGTCTTTCAGTCTCGCACATATTAACCATGCTTATGCCCTGTGACCCATCCATTTGGCTCCTGTGTCTGTTGTAGCTTGTAGTACTGTCAGAGGCGCGTGAACCACAGCAACTCCATCTTAAACAGGAGCTGGGTAAAACGAGGCTGAAACCTACTGGGCTGCATTCCCAGACGGTTAAGGCATTCTAAGTCACAGGATGAGATAGGAGGTCAGCACAAAATACAGGTCATAAAGACCTTGCTGATAAAACAGCTTGCAGTGAACACGGAGCCGGCCAAAACCCACCAAAACCAAAATGGCCACGAGAGTGACCTCTGGTCGTCCTCACTGCTACATTCCCACCAGCACCATGACAATTTACAAATGCCATGGCAACGTCAGGAAGTTACCCTATATGGTGTAAAAAGGGGAGGCATGAATAATCCACCCCTTGTTTAGCATTTCATCAAGAAATAACCATAAAAATGGGCAACTCGCAGACCTCAGGGCTGCTCTGTCTATGGAGTAGCCATTCTTCATTGCTTTACTTTCTTAATAAACTTGCTTTCACCTTGCACTGTGGACTCGCCCTGAATTCTTTCTTGCACAAGATCCAAGAACCCTCTCTTGGGGTCCAGATTGGGACCTCTTTCCTGTCACAGTAATGGCCACAATTCTCTACCCGCTTCCTGTTGTGGAGGCAAGGACCAGCCAAAGGAGAACAAACAGGCTGTTTATTTACAGCTTGTGATAACAAGGAATTCAGCTCCACCACCTGCATTCAGCAGGGGCTCAGAGGGGGAGAGCAGGAAAGCTATAGAGTGAAGAAAGGAAAGCTTCTAGGGTGCTCTGATTGGAGGTTGCCCTCATGGGGGTGGCTCATGCAAAGTGAGCATCTCATGCCAGTGGTTTGGGGAACGTATTTGGCTTTCTCTAGTTGGTTCTAATTTGGAAGCAGGGGCAAAATATACAGAAACTGGGTGTCATGGACCTGGAAGGAAACTGAGGCACAGCTTAAGCCACAAAGAATTTTTCTGAGCCACATTTGAGTGACTGTAGCCCAGGAAATGCTTCCAAGTTACCTTGGGAAGTGCTTCAGAGAACAAGGGACGATTCCAAGCTTTTAAAGAAGAAAGGATGAATCAGGAGAGGGGGCAATTGCAAAAGTCGTTTTTCAACTCTTACGATGGGTTTGATTGCAGTCAAAGCAGCCCTGGAGCTGAGGGTTGGGTGTAACTGTAAGAGGCGCCCTTGGAGAGGGAGAGGGCCACCACAGCAGATGCCTTGGCAGCCGCTCAGCCAGGGTGTTGTAGTCTGGGATTGAACATTCTCCACTTAAGCCGCCAGAGGCTCAAGCCTAAGTGGTCTCCCAGCTCCAGCTTAGGCCCCTTGACTAACAGGTCGCAGGCTTCCCTGGTCAGGCTGTTCACCAGGTCCCAAGATTCCTGGCCAGTCGGTCCAGAGAGCCTGGCCTGCCTTCTCCAGCTGCTGCTGCGGAGGCTGTGGTGAGCGCTATGCTGTCACACTTGGCCTGGCCTCTGGCCCTCGTCTGTTTGTGTGCTGTCTCTTGATGCTTCCAGGCTTGTGTTGTTAGGGAGTGTTTCAGTAACCCTGTACTCCAACCCCGCTCACCCCCAGACTCAGTGGTTTCAGACCTTCAGCTTCGCTGGATTTAGGAGTGGGCCTGAAGGCTGGCGGTCCGGCAGGGTGGAGCAGAAGCTTGTTTTGAGCTTATTTTGGTCTCAGCTGATGACTTACTGTACGGACAGGCAATCTGCTGAAGAGGAAACCCAAAGCAGCTAACGTTCAAACGGAGCCGCAGGCTGTTGGCTAACCCAGGCTGGCCTGGGCCAGGGCAACTCAGCTGTGGTGCCCAAAGCTCTTCATCCTCCAGCTACCCAGCTCTGCTGTGCTCCTCCATGAGAAAGGACGGGAAGCCTGTGTGCACGCCCGCTGTGGGCCTTGGCCGGCGTGTTTGCTGACATGCCAGCTGTCGAAGCAAGACACATGGCTGAGCCCAGGTGTTAAGGGGGAGGGACCGCACAGCTGCCCGGCAGAGTGCACACAGGCGTCTCCACGGCACTCTACCCGGTGACTTTGTGATGTTGCCCACTCCACGATCTGGGTGTCGCCACATGATTTGCTTTGTTCAGGAAACTGAAAATGGTTGGATATCAAGAGAAAACTGCTTCTTGGATGGTTTGATAATTGCCATGTATGAAACACAGCATTACTACTTTTATTTATTTATTTATTTATTTATTTATTTATTTATTTATTTATTTATAAGAGACAGGGTCTTGCTCTATCCCCCAGGCTGGAGTGCAGTGGCACCATCATAGCTCACTGCAGCCTCAATCTCCTGGCCTCCAGCCGTCCTCCCACCTCAGCCTCCTGAGTAGCTGGGACTACAGGCACAAGTCACCATGCCCAGCTAATTTTATTTTATTTTATTTTATTTTATTTTTTGGTAGAGGCAGGGGTCTCACTATGCTGCTGGAGCTGGTCCTAAACTCTTGGCCTCAAGTGATCTTCCCACCTCAGCCTCCCAAGTCGCTGGGATGACAGGTGTGAGCCACTGCATTTGGCCTGTTACTGCTTTTTAAATGAGATCTTAGTCCATGAGTCCAGAATTTATGAATTCATAGATAGAATATTTAAAATGAGGCCACTGGACTGCTTTTCTGCAGTTCACATATCTGTTTTATTTTCACAGTACAGAGATAATTTGGAATTAAATGTTTTTGTGGAAATTTTAAGTGTCATAGGTGGCGCTTCCATTTGTATAGTATTTAAGGATTTATTTTCAGCATCCACAGGGAAAAAATTATTCCTTTAATTAGGACTGGACTCAGTTTCCCAGTTAGGAGCCTTTAAGTAGTAACAGTCTTGCTGGTGGGTTCCATTCCCCCATATTAAACCCTGTGTAGTAACTGTCACTCTTTATTACCCTTAAAATGAATCATAAAGGAATGGAGTTTAGACTGTATTTAGGTTCAGCAGGTGTGCGCTTCTAGACGCCCGTGCGCGCTGCGTGCACAGGAACGGGTGCAGCCCAGCCTGGGGGAGACGCCGCAGCTTTGCCCGTCCTGCCACGGCTGCCCTGAGATGTGCCCTTGCCCGGAGACCATCAAACCATCCAAGAAGCATTTTTCTCTTGATATCCACTAAAACAAATGTTCTGCCCAAAACCTTTACCTCGTGTACACTTTATTAATGGAAAAAGTAGTTTTATGCAAGTAGAAATACTAAAAGAAACAGAAATAAACGAATAATACAGGCATATCACTTCTGTTTCTGAAATTGTTCTGTTTCATTGTAACTCTCTCCGTGGTTTGGTCGTGGCATATTTTAATGAATGTTTTTATTCGCGTCCTTTCCTGCGTCAGTCCCGGCATAGCCAGTGGGAATCCGTGTTTCTTCCTTGAACTAGGACTTACTATTCCGCGCCCTTTTATGAAAGCGCTGGGTCAGGAACACAGTCCCAGGTTCACCCGGCTGAGCGCGCTGCCCTCGCGGAGGCCGCGGGTTAGCGGGAGGGGGGCGCAGATGCGGGGTGCGGGGGTGACGCCCGGCTGGGGAGGGGGACACGGAAGCCAAGAAGACCCGCGGGAAAGGCAGGTGGAGAGGACAGAGACCCGAACCCAGAGCGCTGCGCTGCAAAGAGGGGACGGGCTGCGGGCAGGAGCGGGGCGCGGGGCGCGCGGCGCGGGATACCGCAGGGACCCGGCTGGGGCCCGGGCGCAGGGGCGCGGGGTGAGGCGAGGAGGGGCGCGGGGCAGGAGGGCGCGGCGGGGGAGAGCGCGGGGACGCGGGGTCTGGGGGCGCGTGGGGTCGGGGAGAGCGGGGGGAGGAGCTCCTTGGAGAAAGTGGTTCCAGCGGGGAAAGGGGAGTTTTGGACTCTGCGTGTGACGGTGACTTTTCTGCAGCGATTTTGCCCCCATCCGTCACCGCGGATGGAAAACACAGTTCTCCTGGGATCCAAAATGTTGTTTTCCTGTTTTTTTTAACTGTTTGTCCTCACCACGCGGCCCAGTACCCACCCGGAGTGGGCACCCGAAGGATATTGTGGAATTCATAATATCTGGTGGTAGAAGTACATTAAATACTTTGTAACAGGTGAAACAACAGGAGGGTTTCTCCTGGATTCAGGAAGGATTCTGAAAGAAAAGGTGAATGCATCCGTTTTTAAATGTTAGAGTAGCTCTTTCATTGGAAGGAACTGTTCCCATGCAGTCTGGGTTTTACAAGTAAAAGGACAGGTAGAGATCGCGGCTCTGTCACTTACTGGGTGCGTATGGTCTTGGGCAACTTATTGCACTTATTTTGAGCTTCAGTCCCTCATTTGGAAAACGGGAACGAGAATATCCGCCTCAGGGGATTGTGGAGGGATTAACTTAGGTAACGTGTGAGGCCCTCTGCCAGGGCCTAGTGGGCAGCAGTGCTCAGGAAACGCAGTGTCCCTTGTTCTTTGGTCCAGATGATGGCCGATGAGACGTACCACCTGGGTCTAATGAGTGTTTATGTGGCAACTTTATTCAATGCCGTTCCTTATTAATGGGCGCCTTGTGGCAAAAGTTTACGCGGGAAAGAAATAGGCTGTTGTAGAATTGTTAAATAATATTGAAACCTTGTTTTGATACCATCTGGGTACAGATATACCACAGAAAAATTGTTTTTAAACTAAGAAAATAGAGACAAATGAACATGTTTTATTTGAATATAGACCATTCCATTTAAGTTTTGCAAAGTTTTAATTTAGCAAGTTGAAACCACAGGTTTTCGAATAATGGCAATTTCAGAACTTGTGGTATGTGAGTTTTGTGTCTTTTCCTCATTATTTAAAGCTCCTCATTCTTTGAGAGTGTAGTAAAGTTCTATCATTTCAGACATCAGAATTAGCATTGAAAACATGGGATTCTTTATCTGGATTGATGAAAGTAATTTATTGTTTGCTGTGTCAAACACAGCATGCTATTTGTCACATTGTGGTTTGTGTATCTTTCTAGAAGCTTTCAACTTTGATCTGAGGCAAAGTACACTCAGTAGCACAGATGACAGAGCTAAAAAAAAAAAAAAAAGCCAGTGATGTGCATTGTCACTCAGAGACTCTAAATCAACAAGCATGGAGACGCGGAGTAAAAAGCCACCTGACTTTAAAGAGGCTTGTACGTTCTTGTGAGAGAGCAGACCTCTGCCTTTCTCGGGGGAGACAAAGGTGTAGAGCGATTTATGAGTTAAAGATTGGGTTCACTGTGTGCAACCCAAAGGCACCTCCTCAAGGCCAGAGCCTGGTCCTGGCCTGCAGCCTTAGGTAAACACTCGCATTTAAAAGACCGCGCAGAGCCGGGACTCCGTGCACATAAAGGCGGCTTTCTTCAACTGTCATCAGAGTGGATTTTAGAACGTGCTTTTAATACTTACAAGGTTGATGTTTGCCTTTTAAAAAATGCTATTTGAGATCGTTTCTTATTTAACTTTCACCTTGGCGTGCCTTTTACCTGATTCGTGGCAGCGTTAAGGAAACTCACCTTGTTGTGAGACCAGACAAAGATTTAGAGCAGTGTCGCACAGTGTGACCTTTTAGAAGTCAAGGCTCCACCAAATCCTTGTTTAAACACCGTAAAAACTGGATGAAAAGCAACAGCATATAATCTGAATCTGAACATTTGGTCTCAGATTCTTTTTATTGCGCTTGGGTTGATTATTCTGTGAGATAAATTAATCGTGTCCCAGGATAGCTGTGTACTTCCATTTCCTTTCTGATTTTTAACAGACAATGGCTCAGATCAATAAAATGGCAAAATAAAGAGGTTTGGAATGAGGAACACTGTTGCATACCTAAGTCTGTACTCTTCTAGAGAATGATTCTCAAAAGAAATTCAGCTATGCTGTTAAATCTGCTTTTGCAGAGTTAATTATTAGTAGGAATTTTAAACTTGTATATTAAAATGATCATTAATAGCTGCAGAATAATGCGTGGTCCAGATGCAACGATTTATTCAAGCATTCCTTTAGTTATTGGCATTCTCTGTTATGTGTTTTGCAGTAATAATATTCCTGTCCATTTATATTTATGTACCTGGTGTATTTTAATTCAAGTATATTGAGCTAAAAAACACATACGCCTTTAAAATTTTATAATTCTATGAATTTTAGCAAATGCAAACTGTCTTGTAACCACCATGGAAATCACAATGAACAACATAGCCATCATGCCATTATCACGAGTTTCCTGGTGCCCGTGTGCAGCCAGCACCTCCCATCACGCCCAGGTGGGACTGACTAGTTGCAGGAAAGCAAGCTCAGGGTTCCCATGGATTCTACACTATGGTGAGTGGTGTGATTATTTCATTATACATTACAATGTAATAATAATGGAAATAAAGTGCACAAATGTAATGTGCTCAAATCATCCCAAAACCATCCCCATCCCAGGTCCATGGAAAAATTATATTCCATGAAACTGGTCTCTGGTGCCAGAAAGACTGGGATCTGTTCTAAGCCTTCTGTGATGAAGCTGCCCTTTGGTAAGCTTTCCCATGTAACACAAATTTATCCATACTCCGTGTCCACCGAAGAAGTCTATCCACATAGTTCCTGCAGAGACTGCCCTGTTATCAGTTTTCCAGCTGTATTCCTTCCAAGTCCCGGGCCATCCGTTCATACTGATGGCACCTGCTGTCTCGGGCCATATTCTCTTTGGGGCAAAATGAACAGCCAGGTGCTTTTCTGGGAGTTCTGCCCACTGCGATTACTTCCCCAATACTGTCCTTCAGAGCCATCTCTCCATTTTTGGGCAGATGTAGCATGTATTGTGCACAATCATCTGTAAATGAGGCCTGAACCTTTGATTTCTCAGTCAGCGGGTGAAGGGTGCTCCTCACCAGGCTGCAGGCGTGCTTGAGAGAGGATGTGACGTGGCGGAGTGGCGCGACGGGGATCTGAGCCACGCACCCATGCGGCTTGTGCTTTAGAATCATCTTGGGTGGAGCCAATATTCACCACTTCAACTCAAGGATGGAGAGCTGCTGTGGCTTTGTGATCAGAAAACACCCAGCTCATGGTGAAGCGTAAGAACAGAGGAAAAATGGGGCAAACTCTCCCTGCCTCCTCGCAAAAAAGTAATCTGAAGTTTTAAAGAATATCTCCAAATCAGATATATGAGGATTCTATTGATAAATTAAAATGAACAGACACTCTCTCAAGTAAGCAATAAGCTGTGTTTCTTGTCATTAGGTCTTATAGATCTTACCTCAGGAATTTTAAAGCTTATCACTTGCATCCAAGATTCTCTTTACCTTTACCAGGTAAAGGTGTCTTAGTCTGTTTGTGCTGCTACAATAGCATACCTGAGACTAGTGCTTTACAAAGAATGGAAATTAATTTGCCCACAGTTCTGGAGGCTGGAAGTCTAAGATCAAGGTGCTGGCATCTGGTGTGGGCCTTCTTGCTGTGTCCTCAGTGATTCTGATGCAGCTAGAGCTGGAGGACCACTGGCAGAAGGCAAGAGAGAGCCAGCTCCCTCCAGCAGGCCCCTTTACAAGGGCATTTAGTCTCATGGCCTAATCGCCTCTTAAAGACCCACTTCTTAATACCACCCCATTGGCAACACCTGGATTTTAGAAGGAGCATGTTCAAACCACAGCATGGTTTTCTATGTGATTTTGGTTGTATACAGCATGGCTGTATCATGCTAGGCAGAAATATGACCTTGTTATTGTCTTTCTTTGGAGATTAAATATGGTTTAAGGAGATATGTATGGGTACCACAGTGACAAGGGGGGAGCTTGGGATGCTGGCTTTCGGATGTCAATGTGACAGGGTATTAAGGGATGCCCAGATGGCTGGCAAAGCACCATTTATTCTTATGCTTCAGTGGGCACTGGGCATGGCCCTCTTCTGCTAAAAGGGAAATCCAGTTGGCCTGGTGTTTGATTAGAATGATTGTGCTGCCCCAGGCGTGTCTGTGAGGGAGTTTCCAGAGAAGTTTGGTGTGTGAGTCAGTGGACTGAGTGGGGAAGAACTGCCTTCAATGTGGATGGCATCCTCCAGTTGGCTGGGGGGGGCCTGGATGGAGCACAAATGCAGAGGAAGGGTAGATTCTGGCCCCTTCTCCCAGAGCTGGGATGCCCTTTGTCTCCTGCCATTGGACATTGGAACTCCAGGCTCTATGGCATTTGGACTCAGGAACTCACACCAGCCCCCTGTGCGCCACCCTCTCTGGTACTTGGGCCTTCTGCCTCACACTGAGAGTTATAGCACCGGCTTCCCTGGTTCTGAGGCCTTCGGATGTGGTCTGAGCCATGCTGCCAGCTTCCCGGGGTCTCCAGCATGCAGACGGCCTGCTGTGGGCCTCCACAGCTTCCATAATCAAGTGAGCCAATTCCCTGATGAATCCCTTTCCTCCGGCTCCTATGAATCACGTCGGTTCTGTCTTGAGAAGCCTGGCTGAAACGCTAGGCACTGCAACACCAAAGATGGTCTCTATTTCCTTCTTTAAATCACACAAAGTTCAGTGACAGGCTGTGTGTAAAAAGCCAGATTCTGCAGGCATTCCCACACAACAGGCTTTAGTGACTCCCAGGGCATTCGCTCAGCAAAAGATAACACTGGGCACCTGCTCTGTCCCAGGCCCTGTGCTGGTCAGCAAGGGACAGCAGCCAGCAGGAAACTGAGGTCCCTGCTCTGTGGAGCTTATAATTTAGTGTAAGGCAGAGCTAAGACTCACCCCAAGAAATCAGTGAGCAGACCACGGTGCACAGGCCCCACTCCAGGCCATTAGATAGCTCAGCTGACCCGGGAGGAACAGCATCCCCAGAGGGCTTTCTGACCCTGACTTGGTCAACATTTAATCCATGACCGAGGTGGAGCATTAAAGAATGCCCAGTACGTTTGGGAATGACACAAAGCTCAGAGAAACAGCAAATGCCTCATCTGTGGCTCATGATTGAATAGAGAAGTTGCCGGGAACGGATGTTTAACCTTGGGCTGTACATTGGAATCACCTGGGAGCTTGAAAAGCGTCCCAGTGCAGTCCGATGCTTTGTGGAGCGGGCCCCGGCGGGTGCGTCTCAGCAGTGTCTTCATCTTCCGTCTCCACTGGGCTCTGGCCACGCTTTCTCCATGGCAGTCCTCAGACTTCATTCTAACAGCAGCAGCAGCAGCAGCAACTGGGAACTTGTTAGACATTCAGATTCTCGGGCCCCACTCCAGACTCACTGAATCAGAAACTCTAGGAAGGAGCGCCAGAAAGCCATGCTTTAATGAACTCAGGTGACTCTGATGCAGCTAAAAGCTGGAGAACCACGTTCCTGGAATACCCCTTTTCCCCCAGGGAGTTCTCATCTTGCACGACTTGGCTCACATGCGCTCCCTTGCAAGACGTCCCAGCACCGGTAACTCCCTGTCCACACAGGCAAGTCATCCTAACACGTCAGATAGGAAATCGTGATGGTGACTTTGTGCCTGTGTCTCTGCTAGACCTTGAATTTCCTAAGGGAAGGGATTTTTTTTTCCTGTGCATCTCTTCATACTCTGGAGCCAAAAGTAATACCTGAAACCTATTGGGAACTTCAAACTAGTCTTTCTTTTCTTAGCCAGTGACAAAAGAAGGAAGTTCTGGCTGCAGTGCTGGGCCTCTGACCAGCTGCCCGTTCTTGCTCCAGGGCCTCCTGCCCTCTGGCTCCTGCTTGCTGCTCTGCTTGCTGCCGGCTCCTCCACTTTTCTTCCTGAATTCGGAAACAGAAGTGGGGCTAAGTAGCTCCCCAGCAAGGCGCACACCAGGTGCTCGGGAGGCACAGATGCAGCTCCTGACTCAATCTCTAAGCACGGGGCACGTTCAAGTTCAGCACCCCAGCTTCTAATGCAGCGAAGATTTAAGGAGGAATCTCAAGGCGTAGCTGTGGAGTCTTAGGACAAGGGAATAAATACTATTTATGTATTTTTCTCTTTAATTTGTCTTCTATAAGCCATATGCCTCAAATCGGGATTAGGTTAGAATCTAGTTTTTGATGTTCTAAGTATAAGAATCCTGAAAAATCGAATCTGGTTTACTTTTCCTCCTATACACTGGTGGATGCTGTGCTAGAACTTTCTCTTGGTGTGTGCTAGGACTCATCTCCACAACAGTTCACTTCATTTAACCCTATTGCTTCTATTAGAATGGTCAGTTTTACAAGGCAAACCTAATATTGGAACGGAAACTAGAAAGCAACACATATTTACTGAACATTTACTACTTACCAGGCATTATTTTAGGTAATTTTGCACAAATCGTCTTATTTAATCCTCATTCTACCTTTTAAAATGGGAAGCACATTCTATGTTAAGAAAGAAAAAAGCCAACCAGCCCAGAGTTCGAGTCTAAGAGACTTGTTCAGAGAGTTAGTAAGTGGTAGTGGTAGAATTGGTAAATATTTATTCCGAACGCACAGATAGTTTTGTGTTTAGCACCTTTTCCATACACTAAGCTTGTAGGAGGTCCATGAAATAAAAATTATTTTAAATGTTCAATTCTGACTTATTGTCACCAATAAGTTGGTCTGAAGCAATTTGAAATTGTTTGATTTTAAGGAATGACAATGATGTGACATATATTGATTTAAGTCCAACTTTGACATTTTGTGGGAAGAAATCCTAAAATTCTATAAACACTAGATTTGTGCCAAGAGTAATTACTTCCCAGTGTTCTGTTTAGGAATTAACCAAAAACAGAATTTTCCAGATATACTATTTTCTTTAACTAGTAGGAAAAGAATCACCAGCTAAAACCATTCTCAGAGCCATCTGACCCCGCTAAGATCGTGTCGTACACGTTGGGCTGCACTGTAAGCACTTTGGTCCAGAGTTCAGTTTCAAACAATGGGCGATGCAGAACTGGGCGTTCCGAAATTCCTGACAGCTTTCCTGTTTGCTCACTGGGGAGGGTAGATAAAGACTCGCTTAGGTGCCTCTTATCTCTAGAATTCTGTAGATGTTGTTGGGGGGCTGGGAGCCTGGGAGAGCTCCCTGGCATGGACCAGGGCTTTTCCTACCTTCCAATGTGCCTTAGTTGTAAGATATTAAAGAGGAAAAAACCCCAATAAGCAAGGACGTATTGAGTGCTCGCCCTCCTGTAATAGTCACAGATAGGAGGAAAATATGTAACAGAATAAAAATCCCCTTGGGAACAACTAAGATGACTTCGCTCATCACCCTTTTTTGTAGAAGAGTAAATTGAGAAGAAAGTAAGTAAATTGGACAAGGTTGTAGATTATTTATGATCAGCACGAAGTCGACTCATCTTCTGATCTAATAATGATTCCACAACACCTTCAATGGGCTTATCGTTTAAATTAAGAAGACTCGTGGCTGGGTGTGGTGGCTCACGCCTGTAATCCCAGCACTTTTGGAGGCCGAGGCGGGCGGATCACCTGAGGTCAGGAGTTCGGGACCAGCCTGGCCAACATGGTGAAACCCCCGTCTCTACTAAAAATACAAAAATTAGCCGGGCGTGGTGGCGGGCGCCTGTAATCCCAGCTACTAGGGAGGCTGAGGCAGGAGAATCGCTTGAACCCGAGAGGCGGAGTTTGCAGTGAGCCAAGATGGCGCCGCTGCACTTCAGCCTGGGTAACAGAGTGAGACTCCATCTCAACAACAACAACAAGACTCACTTAACATCCACAAAACAACGAGGAATAACTAAGCATCTGTCCATTTGACAGGAAGTCAGAGAGGCGGATGGGTCCCAGGCAGGGGCTTGAGAAAGAGTCTCCTCAGGTGGACGTGGGGGCAGGAACGTCATCGTGTGTTCAGGGCCAGGAAGGAGCCTGGCTGGACACAGCGGCCGCAGTGGGAGGAACGGGCTGGAGGGGAAGCGGGTGGGGGCGTCGCGGAGCCCACGGGGCTGCAGGGGCAGGGCCCGGTGTCCTATCCCTCGGAAGATCGCATGCAGGTTTAGGAGGCATCCGCTTTCTCCCCCTTGGTCTCTGTATTTCCACAATAATTTGTAAATACTTCTTTTGCCAGTGAACAGACCTTTCCGTTCCGGTTTTCTTTTCATTTTTAAACACACCTGCCTTTCCAGCAAGTCTGGGGCCTCCTGAGGCTGGAGCCCGTCTTCCCGTCTGCAGCCCGGTTCGCGGGGGGTCGGGGCTCGCGTGGCCTCGCAGGGGGAGCGCGGGGCGCCCCTGTTTTGGAGGGTGGGCCGAGGTGGTCGTGGGGGAGGAAGCCAAGTAAAGGGGGAGGCGCCCAGGGCCGGATGCACATCGGGGGAGCGGTGCTTGAGCTCCGGTGCCCCGGGCCGCCGCCTCCTCCGCCTGGCGCCCCACGCGCGTCCCGGGCCGCCCCACGCACGTCCGCGGAGCCTCCCTCGCCGCCGTCCCGAGCCGCCCCGCGCGGGGCTTTTCCAGGTCCGCCGCCTGGGCCGAGCCGGAGTTCCTGGGTCCCCCACCCCCGGCGTCTCCTCCGTGGCAGGTGCGGGGCCGACTTTTCTCCGCAAGGTGGTCTTGGGACTCCGCGCTGGGGGCTGAGTGCGTGGAGGCCGCGCGTCCTCTCCCTGCCTGGGGCTGGGGCAGGAGAGGCGCGGCCCCCGGAGATTTCGCTGCGGGACTTCGCTCGGGCGCGGGTGGGCGCGGGGAGAAGCGGCCGCGAGGCCTCAGAGGCGCTGGGAAGGTGGAACCCACGGGACCTGCGGATGCTGCACGTGGGGCTGAGCGGACAGGAGGCTTCTAGGGGAGCCCTGGAAGGTGGGCTTGGGGCCAGGCTGTGGGGTGCCGCGGGCTGGGTGATGAGGTGCCAGGTGAGGGGAGTGGGGTGGTGTCCAGTTGTGGGGGGCTGGGCGGTCCCCTGCTGAGGGGGGCAAGGCAGTGCGCAGGTGAGGGGGGCAAGGCAGTGCCCAGGTGCCAGCAGTGGAGTGGTATGCAGGTGTGGGAGGTAGGGTGGTGCCCAGGCGGGGGGCGGGGTGGTGTGCAGGTGCCAGCAGTGGGGTGCCCAGGTGTGGGCAAGGAGTGGTATCCAGGTGCCCAGGTGCTGTGCCCAGGTGCGACTTGGCTGCAGGAGCCGGGTGATGAGGGTGCTGTGTGGGGAGAGGCGAACTGATTTCTGCAAGAGAAAGTAAACTTCCTTCTTCCATGCAGATGAATCAGATATAATTAATTATACAGATTATAATTATCTAGTTATAGAGATAAGAATAATTTTTATTCTTTAGTTAAGGGCTCTCAGTTAAAACTAGCTGAAAACAATGACAGTTAAATTCTATATTATGAGATGTTTGCTACTTATTAAATTCATTATAAGGAATATATACATACATATTTGCAGTCCAATTGCATTTCATAGAGCACAGGCCTGAGCAGCACCTAGCACCGGCGAGTGTGCACAAGACGCTTGTTCTGCACTTTTGTACCTTTCTGTTTCTAATGGCCCAACTGGCCAAATGTAGCAGGGCGATCATGAACCTCATACAACAGCAGAAGTGCTGGAAATTTTAACTATTTAATTTTAGGCTTAGACTTAGCTATAAATGCTTTCTGATGAGAAGTTCTGTCTTTTTCTTGAATGATTTAAACTCGTTTTGTTTTATGAAGTCTCCATTCAGTCATGAATATCTTCCCCAAAGTACCTTTGTAAATCATTTTTTAAAAATGCTGTAGTTTACTTGTGACAAGCTATAAACTATATTTGAATTTTTAGGTTAAGTAAGAAACCCATTTTAACTAATACTGCAGCAAAAATACAGAACAGTTCCAAGAAAAAGAGGATAAAGTACTCATAATACAACTGAATAAGAAAGATTTTCTCGTTCCTTTTCAAACTTGAGTTCATGAGCTTAGGGAAAGTAGGCTTCCCTCTGCTTCTGGCAGCCTTGGCCGTGGGGTCACCACTCTCCTGCTTGGGCCTCACCTTGCAGGGGCCGTCCATTCCACCCGCCTTTCAGTGTCAGCCCAGGCCTCCTGTCTTCCCCTTCTCAGGCCCTCCTGGTGAGATCCCATCGCGTCCCCTGGCCTCCAGTGTCATCTACTCCACGTGATATCTCCAGGGGGACCTCTCTGCTGGGCTCCAGGCCACATGGCTGTGGGTGAGGCACCTCCCTTTGCACGACTTGTCTCCTGTTCTCTTGGCGTGGAGCTCACAGCCCTCTGGCTTAGACGTGGGGCTCCTGCAGTGGCCCCTGGTTTAGCATCCACATCCCATCCACCCAGCTGCTCACGTGGTGGCCAGGTGAGGGGGACCACCTGGGCCTCATCTTTGATACCCTTTACTGAATCCACCCTATGTGATGACTTAAATCCTGCGGGTTCTCTCTCTTGAATGTGTCCTGAATCTGCCCTTTTCTCTCCACCGCCCATGGGCTAGGTGGCCAGCATGATGTCCCACCAGGACCCCTGCAGTCCCAGTGCACCTGCCTGCTCATCCGGGGACCTGTCCTCACTGCCTGCTGCCCGCACTTTGTGGAAGGACAGAGGCTAAACGAGGAAGCCTCCAGCTCTGGTCTCATGGAAATGGCAGCCTGCCCACTACCCACGCCTGCCCAGCCTTTTTTCACGCGGTGCGTAAAACTCTTTTAAAAATACAAGTATTATCCTGTCCTGTTTATGAGTAAAATGATCCCTCACAGTCCTGGTCTTGGAAGCCCCTGGGGCCTGCTCGTGGGCAGCCTCTGTCAGTGTGGGTGTGGGTGATGGAGGCTGGGGTGTGTGGCTGGCAGTCTTGGCCAGGTGGGTGTGCATTCGGCCATAGAGCTCAGATGCAGGGCTGTGGCTCCAGTGCTGGTGGCCGGGGTGAGGGTAGAGAGTAACGTGGAAGCCGTGGCACTCTCTGGCCTAAGCCACTTATTTCAAAGTAGGAAAAATTCTTCTGCATGAGGCCGAGGGGAAGGCTAGGAAGAGGGAGAGTGAGAGGAGAGGAACAGGAAGCAATAGACCTTGGGGAGGCTTTGGCGGGTCCACTTTATTCTGCAGGTGAAGGAAGTTAACAGAGGTTCTTTGTCAGGGGCTTACTAGAATCAGGCTTGTGTGTAGGTAGACAACCCTGAGATTAAAGCAGGTTTCTGGCAGACGGGAGTGTGTGGCCGCAGCCCTAGGGAGCTCAGCAGCTGCCCCGTCCGCAGGCATCACACGGGCTTGGAGAGCTGGGAATTGCCTGATGGGACTGGATTCCTAATTCTGTAGCGAGTCATAAGCCCGCAGGCGACTTCCAGGCTGAGGAAGCCCCCGTGCATGGGTGGAGGGAACGTGGGAGGAGGTGAAGGCTGGGGAGACAAGGGGGCGGGCCTTTGGAGGCTGATGTTGAAGACCAGCTTGGCTTTGGCCTGTTGCGTCGATGCTGGTGAAGATTTTCAGGGCCTCGCTCCCCGCGCCCGCTTGTATGTGTTGAAGATGCAGTCCCTGTCTTCAGGGGACTTGAGGCCTCATCAGGATAGGAGGTCAGCACGCGTGAAATAAATAGGAACATGCGAACGTGTGCCTGCGTGCTAAGTCCGCGGTGCTGGGTTTCTTGATATCTGTTACCTGGAAGATGTAAAGGAACAGACGAAGCCTTTCTTAGACATAAAGTGCATTTGTAAGGTGGAATCTCCTCTTGGCTTACTTCAAGATGCATTAAAAAAACGGACCTCATCCTTATAAATCCCCTAATCCACAAATGAGTAGTAATAGTGTATAACACTGGGAAATGTTATTCCTGGTATGCGGTGGAAAAAAAATTACTTTATCTCTAGATGGCAGCTATTTTAGAATTTTCTTAAAAAGTTTCCCGGTTTCATGTTGCCGTTTTTCTGTGGTTTGTAGTTAAAACGTGGAGAGTGGAATCTTCTGGGCCCAGGTAACGCGCCTTCACTACTCACTGGCAAGCTCAGTTGGAAATTCACTCCCAATAGGAGTTCCATGGCAGACACATCGTGAGTCATGGCAGAACTTCGTCTTTTAATTGCAGAATGTTAAAGAAAGAGTCACTCAGGTAGCAAAGATTGGCTTTTCAGGGGCGATTTTATGGAGCTATTAACTCGGAGACACCATTACTTAAATGTAATTTTTATTATTACAATTAAAGACTGATTTGATTTTATGAGATCATGCATTTTTATTTTATGGAAGTTTTATAGTTAAATTCAATTTAAAATATTACTCTGTATTTAAAATAAAATACAAGCAAATACAGTATTAAAATTATACCATACTTCTCTTGCAACTGATGTTAAAACTCCCAAGCAAGTGATTACTTTGGTAGAAACAAATGTTTCCTGATACAGCTAGGTAATAACTCAAGGAAAGTAAACTTGGTTCATTCTGTTTGTGAGGTTACCAGCAGTTGTTGGCTTATTTAAGATACCAAGTCTAATTAAGTTTATTGTCAACTTTTGTGTGTGTGAAACATAAAAGTTGATTTCCTCTCGGTTGATTCTCAGAGGAAGGAATTTCTTTGGGTCAAAGGGAGCTGTCATTGCTACTTCAGTGTTTGCAGTGCGCAGAGTTGTAAAAGTTGGGACTAGCCACTCAAAATGCGAGCTTCTGGTCCTGACATTTCACGGGGAAAGGAAGGCTCACGAACCGACTGAGACATGGTTGTGCGGCTAAGATTTCTGTAGCAATGATGCTGCCATCCAGGCCGACTTCAGACTTGGGAAGTTTCCATGTGAGTTTCTGGAAGGTTTTGGGGTTTTGTTTTTGATGGAGGAAAAGAATGTGAAAGAGTGTTTGCACCAAATAGATTAAGCTGTTAGTAAACATGCGCCCTTTAAATTAACTGATGATAAGGACAAAGAAGGTGCTTTGTCGTCGTCAACTGGATTTGTCTGAAGTCACAGAGACAAACAGGTGAAGGGGCAGTCCCTCTTCAACTCCCTAATGGAAAGCAGAGATTAAACCGTGAAACAAGGAGAAGTTGAATTGGATTTTTCCTCCCATTTATTTTGGCAAAAGCTTGCTCTTCTTTCTCTCACTTGCCTTTCTTCCAGGGGGGAAGCCTGGTTTTTCCAAAATCAAATTAGCATAGGAACAAATATTGCCCAGGAATGTGCGTCCTTTCAAGATCCTTAGCACTTGTGATGAGTAAGTCCCTGTGTGGTAAGTGGCTGGAGACACATCCATGTGGCAACCCCAGCTTCTCGGCTGGGCTGGACGATAATTAATCTCACTATCGGCACCTGCTGAACAGAGAGCTCCGTTCAGAGTCAGGGACGATGGGGGGGCCAGGCCCTCACAAGAGGCTGTCCTTGAATCGGGTGCTGGCTTCCTGTCAGTGCGTTGCTGTAAATCACTTGCGCCTTCACTTGTTATAAAAAAGCAGAAAAGAGAGGATAGTAGGTTTACAGGGGACTCTTTGGGTCCTGGGAAGAGAATGCAAAGCCCAAAGGAATCCTAAAGGAGGAGAAATGGGCTACAGACCCAAGGGAAAGGAGACAGCCTGTCCTAGGAGGAGGTGGGCAGGGTATCTTTTCAGTAGTTTTAGTTTGCAAAATGTGAGTTTTGCATTTAGTTTGGGTTTAAGCTGGCATGGGTCAGAGAAATGCAAAAGAGCCAGTATGGAAATTTAAGATTGGGTGCTGAGTTTCTTCTCCTTTTGGTAGAGGGTTTTTTTTTTTTTGAATAGGGACTTCCAGCAACTAAGCAGAGAGTTAGGGTTGTATTTGCCCTTCAAAGTTGGGGGTTTACCATCAGAGGTTAAATGTGATAGTAAGGAGGTGTCCTGGGGTGCGGTTTTCAGACATGGTATGACACTCCTCTTAGGAGTCCTCCAAAGCAGGTGCCTCTGCCAGGCGAGCCTTAGGTGGATGCTAGTCAGAGAACCACAGGGGTCTCAGCTGTGAAGGGACTGAGTGGACCAGACAGGCTGGCCGTGGTGCTTAGGCCTCCACTGCAAAGTTACCAGAGTTCTGCAGGAATAGGTTGTTGCCTTAGTCATTAAACCAGTCAGGCAGCGGGTGACCATCACCAGTGGACCCTGGAAACCAGTGCGCCGACTGGTGTGGGGGCCTTGGCACTCGGGCCTGTGATTTATGTGCCCAGCTCACACGTGTCAGCTGCAACCCCTTCCTCGAGTGTTGGGGCCTGGAAAGCAAGGACTGTGTTTTGTTCTCTTGTGGATTCTGGAACTTTTCTAACCTAAGATTCCTCAGTCCTAGCGTGGGTATATTCATGGAGGGGGGCGGTTATGAGTTTGAAACGAGGTAACAGTAGGTAAAACACCTATTAACAGCATCAAGCGTAGCGCCGTCTAGAGGCTCACTGAAGACGTCCATGCCCTGTTCCCGTATCAGAACTGCTCAGGCACGTTCCCAAGGGCTCTGCCATTTGGCACTGTCCTCACCTAACTCCTGGACCTATAGTGGCAAACCCAATTTGACCAATTATGATTTGGCATTGTCCTTACTTCTTAACGCTCACGACCCAGACTGAGAACTTGAAACCGGCCACCTCTCACTAATCATTCTGTGATTGGCTCACAATGACCTGTGATGGCAAAGGGCACAGGTGAGGTCTCAGTGCCCAGAGCAAGCTCCTTTTTACTGTTTAACTGCTGTCTAAGTGACGTCTCTTCCCTTGAAAGGCCTGGTAGCTATTAAAGTGCACAGATAATGAGAAGGGGTGGTGGAGTTTCCCAGCCAGGCACGGAGCTCAGAGCCTCTTCTGGGCACACAGCGAGGCTCCATTGCCCAGGGCCCCTTTCAGCTAGGTGAGGCCACCTGAGTCCTCACCAGTGGGGTCTGAGTGGGAGTGACGTGGGCTGCTGCTGGCCTGGCCAGGGACACTTCTCTCAGGCAGCTTTTTTTTTTTTAAAAAAGGTATAAATGTGTGAGTACAGGTGCGGTGTTGGTACATGCATATATTGCATAGTGGTGAAGACTGGGCTGTTGGTGGAACCATCATCCAAATAGTGTACAAAGAAGCCATTAAGTCATGTTTAAATCATTCACCTCCCTCCTGCCCCCGCCCTTCCGAGGCTCCAGTGTCTATCATTGCACTCTCGGCTACCATGTGGACACTTTCTCCAGTTCCCATATATGAGTGAGAACATGTGGTATTTGGCCTCTGAGTTGTTTTCCTTAAGATAACGAAAATATCTTATATATATCCGTATATACACACCACATTGTCTGATCCTCTCCTCTATTGCTGGATACTTAGGTTCACTCCACGTCTTTGCTGTTGTGAATAATGCTGCTGTAAACATAGAGCGCAGGTATCTTTTTGATATGGTTTTTTTTTTCCTTTGGATGGATGCTCAGTAGTGGGATCGCTGGATTGAATGGTGGTTCTACTTTAGTTCTTGGAGAAATCTCCGTGCTGTTTTTTCGTTTTGTTTTTTGAGACAGAGTCTCACCCTGTTGCCCAGGCTGGAGTGCAATGGCATGATCTCGGCTCACTGCAACCTCCACCTCCCAGGGTCAAGCAATTCTCATGCCTCAGCCTCCCAAGTAGCTCGGATTATAGGCGTGTGCCACCACGCCTGGCTGATTTTTGCATTTTTAGTGGAAATGGGGTTTCACCACATTGGCCAGGCTGGTCTCAAAGTCTTGGGCTCAAGCGATCCTCCCACCTTGTCCTCCAAAATTTCTGGGATTACAGGCATGAGCCACCAGGCCCAGCCTCCATGCTGTTTTCCATAGAGGTTGCACTAATTTACATCCTCACCAACAGTGTATAAGTGTTCTCTTTTTTCCGTATCCTTTCCAACATTTGTTATCTTTGTCTTTTAAGCAATAGCCATTCTGACTGGTATAAGATGGTATCTAATTGTGATTTTAATTTACATGTCTCTGATTAGTGATGAGCATTTTTTCATATGCTAGTTGGCCATTGGTATGACTTCTTTTGAAAAATGTCTATTTTTGTCCTTTGCTCACTTTTTTAATGGGCTTATTTTTGTTGTTGTTGTTGTTGAGTTGTTTGAATTCCTTATAAATTCTGGATATCAGCCCCTGGTTGGATGCATTGTTTGCAAATATTTTCTGCCATTCTGCAGGTTATCTGTTTACTCTGTTGACGATTTCTTTTGCTGTACAGAAGCTTTTTAGTTTAATTAAGTCCCATTTGTCTATTTTTGCTTTAGTTGTTTCTGCACTTGAGGTCTTAGGCATGAATTCTTTTCCTAGACCAATGTCTAGAAGAGTTTTCCCTAGGTTTTCTTCCAGTATTTTTAGTTTCAGGTCTTACATGTAAGTCTTTAATCCATCTTGAGTTGACTTTTTTTGTTGTTGTTTTTGTTTTGAGGCAGCTGTCTCAGCTCACTGCAACCTTGGCCTCCCAGGTTCAAATGATTCTCCTGCCTCTGCCTCCCGAGTAGCTGGGATTACAGGTGCCTACCACCACGCCTGGCAAAGTTTTTTATTTTTTATTTTTAGTAGAGATGGGGTTTCACCATATTGGCCAGGCTCATCTCAAACTCCTGACCTCAAGTGATCTGCCTGTCTCTGCCTCCCAAAGTGCTGGTGTTACAGGTGTGAGGCACCATGCCTGGCCTTGAGTTGATTTTCGTATGTGGTGAGAGATAGGGGTCCAGTTTCTTTTTTCTGCATATGACAATCCAATTTTCCCAGCACCATTTATTGAAAAGAGTATCCTTTCCCCGGCGTATGTTTTTGTTGTCTTTGTGAACAGTTGGCTGTAGATGTATAGCTTTATTTCTGAGTTCTCTATTCTGTTCCATTGATCTATGTGTCTATTTTTATACCAGTACCATGCTGTTTTGGTAACTATAGCCTTGTAGTATAATTTGAAGTCAGGTAATGTAATGCCTCCGGCTTTGTTCTTTTTGCTTAGGATTGCTTTGGCTGTTCATGTTCTTTGGTGGTTCTATATAACTTTTAGGATTTTTTTTTCTAAGTCTGTGAAAAATGACATTTGTATTTTGATAGAGATTATAATGAATCTATAGATTGCTTGGGCAGTATGGTCTTTTTAACAATATTAATCTTAACATCGATGAGCATGGGATGTTTTTCCATTTGTTTGTGTCATCTGCAATTTCTTTCATCAGTGTTTGGTAGTTTTCCTTGTAGCGATCTTTCACCTCCTTGGTTAAATATATTCCTAGGTATTCTGTTTTATTTGTAGCTATTGTAAATGGGATTGTCTTGGGCAATGCTTTTACTCTTTCCCAGTTTCCAGGTAGATGTTGACCCCCTGGGAAACCCTAGAAGCCACACATTGATGATGGCAGAGCCCCCATTAGCTTGAGTCTTGAAACAACAGTGTGGGGGGTAGCTCTCCCCAACCCACCCCTCCATTGCCAGTCATGGGGCATAGCTACCCCACAACCCACCCCTTAATTGCCAACCATGGGGCATAGCATCCCCTAACTCACCCCTCAATTGCCGGCCATGGGGCATAGCACCCCCTAACTCACCCCTCAATTGCCAGCCATGGGGCATAGCACCCCCTAGCTTGCCCCTCAATTGCCAGTCATGACAGAATATCCACATTGGACTTGTGGTTTGAGAGAAAAATAAAAATTTTGTCTTGTTAAGCTGTTTAAATTTTGAGGATTATTTGTTACAGGTGTCAATATTTTCCTGCCTAAAAGAGGATTCCTTGTTAAAGGCTGTGGCACCACCATCCCTCAATCCCTGAACCAGAAAACGAAGGCAACAACTTTAATATTTCTTTATCCTCATTTCCAGACCAATTCCAAAGCCTAATTTTTTTTAAAACTTTTAACTTTGAGATGATTTAGACTTAAAGAGTTGCAAAATGCTGCAGTTACCAATATACCCTTCCCTCAACTTCCTCCAATATTAATATATAACCATCATATAGTAATCAAAACTAAGAAATTAATATCAAAACTAAGAAATTAATATTGATAAATAGTATTAATTAAATGACAGAGTTTGTTGGATTTCACTCGTTCAGGGACATGGTAAGACATAGTAGGAATAAAATGTGAGACTCCCGTGTACTTTGGATTACAGAAGCAAAATATGGTTTTCACGCAGTTGGAAGACAACTAGCTGCCTGTAGTGTTATCACCAAAGAAAGACTACTAAGTGGCTCAGGACCACAAGTGTATTGATGTGAAACTAGAAGTAACTAGACATGTGAGCCTTTTTTTTTTTTTTTTTTTTTTTTTTTTTTTTTTTTTTTTTGAGACGGGGTCTCACTCTGTCACACAGGCTGGAGTGCAGTGGTGCGATCTCGGCTCACTGCAACCTCTGCCTTCCAGGTTCAAGTGATTCTCTCACCTCAGGCTCTCCAGTAGCTGGGACTACAGGTGTGTACCACCGTACCCAGCTAATCTTTGTATTTTTTGGTAGAAACAGGGTTTCACCATGTTGGCCAGGCTGGTCTTGAACTCCTGACCTCAGGTGATCTGCCCGCCTTGGCCTCCCAAAGTGCTGAGATTACAAATGTGGGCCACTGCACCCAGTTTGAGCCTAATTTGATCCCAGAATTAAAGAACACTACAGGCCGGGTGTGGGCTTACGCCTGTAATCCCAGCACTTTGGGAGGCTGAGGCAAGTGGATCACAAGGTCGGGAGATCAAGACCATCCTGACTAACATGGTGAAACCCCATCTCTACTAAAAATACAAAAACTTAGCTGGGCGTGGTGGTGGGCGCCTGTAGTCCCAGCTACTCAGGAGGCTGAGGCAGGAGAATTGCTTGAACCCGGGAGGTGGAGGTTGCAATGAGCCAACATCGCGCCACTGCACTCCAGCTTGGGCGACAGAGTGAGAGTCCATCTCAAAAAAAACAAAAACAAAAAAGAATACCATAAGACTGTCCCCGAAGGAGGTACTGGGGGGAACCTTGGTCAAGTCAAGAGAAGAAATTGAAGGACTGAGGATTTTTTTTGTATGAGTTTAAATACTTATAAACAGTTAGAGTTTTGCATAAATATATAAATCCAAGCCCAATGTATGCAAACTTGTTGGGCACAGGCAGCCTGTTGCTCCTCCAGTGACAGGTCAAAGGACGCATTGGACTCAGCCTAAGTCGCATACCCATTCTTCCTTTCTCTTCTAGTGCTGCCATTGCAGTAGAGGAGAAATGCAGAAGGGGTGTCTCATGATGGGTGTCTCTCAATTCATGACACATGAATTGAAGCATTGTGGAAGCATAATGACACATGAGTTGAGAGAAGGCAGGGCAAGACCTTGCTCTCCCATGCCTTCAATGGGTTGGCCTGATGTCAGAACAAGCAAGAAATCCTGTTGTCTGATTTTGCCCTCTCCCCTGGCTGCTGTCCAGAGCGTGAGGTCTACCCAGCCTGTTAGCGGATAGGGGTTGACAGTGCAATGGCTGTATCCTCTGCATGGACATGGTGAGTCCTGCAGACAGTGTTCCATTTGTTCTTTCCATGAGTGACACTCCTCCTCGTCTCTCCTCTCCCTTGGCTCATCCTCTGTTCACACATGAGTTGCTCACGTGGGAGGTTATACCCATCTGGAGGATGGGTATGTCTTGGGGATGAGGATGGGGAAAGGGTCTGATGTCAGGTGCTGCAGGGAGGTCAGATGTGAGTGGGAAGAGCTGTCCTCCCTTTTCCCTATGTGCCTGGATGTGAAGGGGGAGCACAGGAAAGGAGGAGAGACAAGCCCAGGAGGTATCCACACATGGAAGAGGACTTCATCTGACAGTGCCACCTGTGTCTCAGGGCTGCTGTGGCAAAGACCATAGACTGTGTGAGGGTGAAGCCACAGAAATTTTTTCTCATAGCTCTAGAGGCTGGAAGTCCAAGATCAAGGTGTCGGCAGGGTTAGTTTCTCCTGGGGCCTCTGTGCGTGGCTTGCAGAAGCATCTTCGCCCTGTGTCCTCACAGGGTTGTCCCTCTGTGTGTCTGTGTTTGAATCTCCTCTTCTTATGAGGACACCAGGCAGATTGGATTAGGTCCCCACCTAATGACCTCATTTTGACTTAATCACCTCTTTAAAGACCTTATCTTCAAATACAGTCACATTACAGGGGCTGGGACTTCAGCATATTAATTTTGAGAGAGGGAGAACTCGATTCAGTTCATAACATCCCATCATGAATATAATGATCTGTAGATTTGAGCCACGTAGCTCTGTTATGATCAGTTTAAATACTGTAGGAGACTCTTGCCTGCTACAAAAACATGATGGCCCTTTGGTTCCTGAAGTCTTGGATGCTAGAACAAACACATAAATCAATAAATGACCTCTACCAAAGCATTTGCTTTTTATGTGCGTAGTATAAGAAGTCTGACCGAGAGCCACACTCAGCATTTTCATTTTTGTCTGGAAACAGCAAAAGGGGAAGGGAAAGAGCATAAGTTCCTGGCCCCAGGTCTGCTGTGAACCAGGTTTATCGCTGTGGACAATTCCCACTTAATTACTATTTTGACCTGTAGCTTCCTGTAACCTGGTTATTAATTATGTCTGCTCTTCTTACCTCATAGATTTCATGAGGATTGGATAAGAGTTCAGAGTGAAACCCTTAGCCATTATGGACGCTAATAATTTAGTTTAGCTCTTCAGTTCCATAGATATTTATTGAGAGCTTATTATCTTCCAGGAGGCATTAGGGATATAAAATTGAAGAGAATGGGCCTTGTCTTCAGGAGAAGGGAAAGACAAGGACAAGATGATCTCATACACAGCTCATTTCAGGAAGATAGATATAGACACGGTGTGCTGTCCAAGCATGAAGGGAGGGTACTTAGCCGGGCTGCAGGTGGGGTGGTCATGGAAGAATTCTGGCATCCTCTCATCTAATGGACGGCTCCTGGAAGCATAATGCCTTAATACTCTTTTAAAAAACAGAGTCAGGAATGCAACTGAGGAAATCAGTCGGCAAAGGGAAAATAGTTCAGATATCAGATTTAATGTGTTCAGATATTAAATATCGTTGATAGAAAATCCAAAAGAATCTACAGGTAAAGTCTTAGAATTCACAGGTAAAGTTTTCAAGGTTGCAGGATACAAGGTTAATAATAACTGCCTTTCTATATATGGTCATTAAACAACTGGAAATAAAATTTCAATAAATTACCACTAGCATCACAGACAGGAACTTTCCACGCATAACTGTAGTGAAAAATGAGGCGATATCTGTGCTGAAAATCAGAAAACATGATAGAAATAAAGGAAAGAAGAGCTTCATCTATGGATGGACTTGCCGTGCCCACGGACGAGGTGTCATGTTATTGTAAAAATGTCATTATTTCCAAGAACATCTGTAGATTCAGTGCAATTCCAACCAAATCTCAGCAATATTTTTTGGAAATTGATACACTCATGATAAAATTTATATGAAAATAAAAAGGGCCAAGAATAGCAAAGGCAATTTTGAAGAAGAAAAATAGTTCAAAGATGACCCATCTTGTAAATACCCCAAGTTATCATAGATTAAAATGGCCCAAGTATTTATGAAGGCCATGTGTTATAAAACGAGTCATCTAATCTCATTATTTTCCTTATCGTTATTATTTTCCTTATTCTGCTTTTATCTTTAATTCCATCTGTATTAGTTGGCTCAGGCTGACATAACAACGTAGTACAGACTGGGTGGCGTAACAGACATTTATTGCTCACAGTTATGGAGGCTGGAAGTCCAAGACCAAGGTGGCAGCATGGTCAGGTTCTGGCGAGGGCTTTCTCCTTGGGTTGCAGACAGTCATCTTCTGTGTCCTCATGTGGCCTTTCCTCAGGGCTCGGTGGGAGGAGTGGGAGGGAGAGTGAGAAAGAGAAGGAGAGAGAGAGAGAGAGGGAGAAAGAGACAAAGAAGGAGGGAGAGGGAGAGAGAAAAAGGCAGAGAGAAAGGGAGAGTGGCTCTTCTTATAAGGACACTAATTCTATGGGATCAGGGCCCCACCCTTATAGTCTCATTTAACCTTAATTATTTCCCTAGAAGCCCAATCTCCAAATATAGCCACACTAGAGGTTAGGACTTCAACATATGAGTTTTGGAGGTGAGGCAGCACACATAGTCAAGGAAATAACCATGTCCTTGAGATGTGGCAACGTGTTGACCGCACCGCCAACAAAAAAGCCCTGGCATTCGCACTGTATTCAAACTCACTCAAGCAAAGCTGTCTCCAGTAGGGAGCATGTGCATTTTAATTTTGCCTGTCCTTAGACTGACCCTTTGCTCACTATAATAGTAAACTGCACACCCGTGGGTGGAGATTTCAGTTGTTAATTAGACATGTGACATATGAACAAGCATGTACAGCTACTGCATAGGTGTGTCCAGGGAACCGCACAGAGCATGCTTCCTAGCAACACCTCTTCCCACTCCTTCTGAACAATCAGGTAAGACTTCCATAAAGGGGCCCAGTAGCTGTCAATGCTGTCTCGTCCTCACGAGGAGTCCGCTCCAAATCCTCTCCAGAGTGTTACTTCCTTGTTCGCACCTAACGCTCAGATTGCGCTTTCTCCCCTGCAATCAGTGGCTGTGCCGTACCTCCTTTGCTGTGTGTCTCTGGTTGACATTCTTTTAATGAAAAAGAAAAGAACCGAGGTCTTATAATCACCGTCAACAGAGGCACACAGACATTCCATCCGCATCACCTTCCTCTTCCTTTCTCAGGATTTGCAAGCTTATGTTGGACTCTTGGCTTACTAATTTTTAATTTTTTCTTATACATGCATGTAAGGCTAAATATTTCTCTTTGGGTACTATGAGAGCTGTTTCTCCAAATTTTTGATATGTATTACCTTCATTATCATTCGGTTCAAATTAAATTTGTAATTGCCCTGCGAAGTGACATCAGTTGGCAGGGCCATGTATCTCATTCAGCTGTGTGGGTGCAGCAACTTAGTGATGAAATGGACTTAAGCATCATATTTTAAAGATGACTCCAGAGAACTGCCTGGGTTCAAATGGCAGCTTTATTGCAAAGAGGTCTTTGACAGGGGATAACTTACATAACTCCTATGTGGGATGGAATAAGCCCCAGTCTCCCATAGCGCTCCCAGGCTTATTAGGCGGGAATTTCCTCGTCCTAATAAGCCTGGGAGCGCCATGGGAGACTGGGGCTTATTTCATCCCTACAGCTTCGACCATAAAAGATGGCCACCCCCCAAAGCGGCCATTTTAGAGGCCCACCCTCAGGGACACATTCTCTTTCCCAGGGATGTTCCTTGCTGAGAAAAAGAATTCAGCGATATTTCTCCCATTTGCTTTTGAAAGAAGAGAAATATGGCTCTGTTCCGCCCGGCTCACTGGCAGTCAGAGTTTAAGGTTATCTCTCTTGTTCCCCGAACATTGCTGTTATCCTGTTCTTTTTTCAAGGTGCCCAGATTCTATATATTGTTTAAACACACATGCTCTACAAACAATTTGTGCAGTTACTGCAATCATCACAGGGTCCTGAGGCGACATACAACCTCCTCAGCTTGTGAAGATGACGGGATTAAGAGATTAAAGACAGGCATAGGAAATCTCAAGGGTATTGATTGGGGAAGTGATGAGTGTCCATGAAATCTTCACAATTTATGATCAGAGATTGCAGTAAAGACAGGCGTAAGAAATTACAAAAGTATTAATTTGGGGAACTAATAAATGTCCATGAAATCTTCACAATCCACGTTCTTCTGCCATGGCTTCAGCCGATCCCTCCGTTCAGGGTCCCTGACTTCCCGCAACAACTCAGTTTCCTCACTTCCAAAGTGGGAAAAACAAGGTGCGTTTTGTAGTGTGTGTGCGTGTGTGCGGTGCTTCTACCGTCCTGGTTTGGGAATTCCTCATTCAAAGTGTTCTCATTTTTGCTCCTTTTGGTCCATGCGGGCTTCAGCAGTTCCAGTCTAAATTTCAAGGTAATTTTTTTGCTTGGAGTTCTTGCTGTCTTCGGGCAGTCACATTCAGACTCTACACTCTTCTCCTGATGCAGATTTGGAAATTCTGCACCTTATGGATGAGGTTTTACCTCCCCAGACCCTGGGGAGACAGCAAGCGTCTTTACCCTGTCCCATCCATTGATACGTGGCCTTGTGGTTTTGCACATCATCTGCAGAGCTCAGCCAGTCTCCCTGCTGAGGACACAGGCTGCACATCCGGAAGCTGTGTGAGCTGGACCGCCGGGTCCAGTCTCCCGCCTGAGGCCTTGGGTCACCCGCGTGCCGCCTGCTGCTTCTTTCACCCTTGACCTCTGGGGCTTTCTGCGCTTTCTCTTGAGCTCAGCTGTGTCTTTTAAAAATGTTGATTTTGAACTAGTTTTTCTGTGTGACGGCAGTGGGAGAGGCACCGGTTGCATCAGTCTAGGCCCCTATATTCTTGGAAACAGGCCACAAAATTCAATCTCACCAGGACTGATGTTCAAGCACAATTTTTGTTTTAAGTAAATGACACCCCTTTAAGTGGCCTGGAGTGAGTCTGGACTTTAAAAAATTAGTTCTTGTGATTCATTCAATTATACTTTTCCCCAATGAAATGTTGAACTGTAGCAAAATTCTTGGCATGAGGATTCTTTTCTCTTCTTTTAGGCATAAACTGCCACTGAGGGGTGAGCCATCTCCAGCACAGCGCATCAGTCTCGCCAGAGGAGGGTGAGGCTAGAGAGCTCAGCTGCTAGGGGTTCTCCTCCTCACTGGGCAGCTTAGGGTTATAACATTTACAGTCTCTGTCCACTGTAACTTTATCCAATGATTTCACTCTTCCTTTCCAGGGACGCTTTTTGAGTCTGTTGGTCTTTCATGCAGTGTCTCTGCTTTCTTTAATAAGTTGATTAAACTGAAATCCATTAAAGACCACTCTTTTTTTTTTTTTGCAGTATAACTAAATTTTGAAGATATCTCAGAAATTCTTTGGGAAGAAATGGATAACTACATAAAACTATATCTCTGAGTGTATTGAACAATCTCAAGGAAAGTATTATTGGGCACTGAAAATTACTTGAATTCTCTTTCTTTTCTGTTTTGTTGAATTTCATTAGAAGCTTAAATTCTAAAAATGAAGCATCTATCTTGCACTTTGGCGGAGTGCCTGGATCTGTTCGAAATTGGATCTTATAAATATTCCATCAAGTCCTATGTAATGGGTTTGCTTTTTCCTGGCAGTTAGCCTGTGTGGATGGCATCTTAAACATTTGTGACATTTTTGCAAAACTTGACAAAAACATTTCAAGCATTAATAGTTTTGTTAATAAATTCCTCAGCACCCAAACACTACATTAGTTAAGAAAACTCTTGACGCCAATCCTTCTGCTGTTTTATGTTTGACATTGGGTAGGTCACTGCTAGCCTGCAAAACATCAGTTTAAAGCTGCACCTCAAATGGGATCACTTAGAAAATGCCCAGTGCAAGGTGACTTGGCACTTTCCTAACAAGAAGGGACAACTACTGAAACCAGGTGGTCGGCTCCATTTAAGAACTCATTTAAGAACCCAGAGAGTCTGACTGGGCAGTCTTTTTTTAAAAAATAATATGCTGGGGTTTTTTTGTGTTTTTTTTGTTTGTTTGTTTTGTTTTTGTTTTTTGAGAAGGAGTCTTGCTCTCTCTCCTAGGCTGGAGTGCAGTGGCGTGATCTCGGTTCACTGCAACCTCTACCTCCAGCGTTGAAGCGATTCTTCTGTCTCAGCCTCCCGAGTAGCTGGGACTACAGGCGTGCGCCGCCATGCTTGGCTAATTTTTGTATTTTTAGTAGAGACAGGGTTTCACCATCTTGGCTAGGCTGGTCTTGAACTTCTGACCTCAAGAGATCCGCTCACCTCAGCCTCCCAAAGTGCTGGGATTACAGGTGTGAGCCACCACGCCCAGCTTGGACTGGGCGTTCTGTACTAGAAAACTCCCTCTGCACGTCCAGGCAGGACTCAGCACCACAGGACCAAGCCATGTGCATTAGTATAGTGTTTATGAATATGTGTATTCATAGATAGTTTAAACTATTTGTAAAAGTAGTGATAAAAATAACATCCTCAAATTGCAGTGTATGCTACATTTTAACACACTGGAAAATAAGCCATTAAGACATTACTTTGTGCTTCTAGATTAATTTCTTTGGGGAAGACTTTGAAATGAAGATAATCCTGTCATTTTGGGGTCAGTATTTGAACTTCTTATAATCCATTATTAATTTAAAAGTTTTATCTCTATAATGATCTTTCTTGGAATTTAGGCTTGTGATTCTCACTTGTGTCAAAGTCTATAAAAGACAATGTTTCCAAAGCATTACATATATACGTGTGTATAGATGTGTGTGTGTGTGTGTGTGTGTATTTGTAGTGGTAATACTGGCTCAATGAATGGCCACACAAGCTTTCACGTTTACTTGACATTTGATCTAGTGACAGCTTATCAGTCATTTGTATGGTAACAAGTGAATATGCATCTGGCCATCGTGCCTGGTAGATGTTGTAAGCCTGGGGTTGCTTTACACATTTTTATAGTTTCCTACTCTTGTTGCAAATGTCTGGGTCAATTTGATTGAAGAATAGCCAGATTGCAAGGTGACATGTTGAAAACCCACGGTTATTTTCAACTATGTAGGGCAATGTGTAACTCAAACAGAATACCAAAGTAAGCAGGATGCAGAGGTTGGTGAAATATCTGCAGATGTCATGAGCAACTCCTGGTTTCTGTGTTTATCAGCATTTGTTGTGATTTTCATTGATTTCCTTTATAACAGGAAAATATTTCCTTTATAATAGTGTGTTCGTTTATATGTTTACACTTCCAATATACTATCACTTTTGTTTTGCATATTGGAGTTCTGTGTACATATTTTTACTCCAAAGAGCGTTCTGCTACTAAAGATATTTAAAAACTGATAAAATGGCAAGAACACGGCTAGGAACTCAGGAAGAGTTAAGTTTGACTTTTGGTTCTAAAACCTACTAGTATGGCCTGGGCCAAGTCACCTAATCTCCCAGAGACTCAGCTTCTCTGTGGGTTGAATATGGGTAGGACCTACTTCATGGATTTGCAATGAGGATGGAATAGATAATGTAGGAACCACTGAGCACAGTGCCTGACATACCCTTGATGGACACTATATAGTATTGATTACTGTTCATATTATTGCGATGTGGTAGGATTTTTGGCTTTAAGACAGAATAATCAAGAGTCAGGAGCTCTGGACTAGTGTGTGGAGAAGTTCGAAAGCCGGCTGGTTGTGAGGAAACATGATGTTAATTGAAGTTTAAGTAAGTTTAGGAGTGAAGAGAGAGAACAGACGTGGTGTGGAATGAGACTGGTTTTATGTACCTTGTGTTTACGTTTGATAAATACCATTCGGCTTTCAAATTGTGAAACTATTAATGAAGGCAATGGGAACTTGCTGTATTTTATATTGTCTCTGTGTTCACTCTCTCATATAGGATTGAATCGCACAATAGAGTTATATATAGATTCAATAATTGTTATATTGTTTTCATCAATTTAGAACTTTGAATTTGGAGGGGATATGAGAGATTACTTAGACTATGTCTGCTCACTTTATAGATGATGAAACTGAGGCCAGAGAATTGGAGAATTGTGCATAATAATTACCAGCTCACATCTGCAACCTGGATTTCCTGGTGCTCAGGCCAGCGCCCATGTGGTCGTCCTGGCCTGGTAACTGTTACACTCTGGGCTTCCAGGTTGATCTGGTTCCGTCTATCCAGGTCCTTCCTCATATATCCAGGTCCTTCTTCAAACTTGGTGCCAAAGTTCCAGATTGTGCATGTCATGATTTCTGGGAGTGAAGATTGGGTCCCTGTAGATTAGATTACTTTTAGGACTTTCCTTCATAGAGCATACAATTCTCTGTTAGTGATAACCCAATTTGTGAAGCAGTGGGGTGTGTACTTTTATGCATTTCCTATTTTCCATCACTGTGAACAAGGACAGAAAAAGCAGAGAGACCAGTCCTTAGAAGGGTTGGTGAATGGCAAGGCAGTGAAAGATGAAGAATTTATTTACTGATACTAGAGACAATTTCTTCGTGGAGAATTTAATATTAGATTAAAATCTATGCTTTTTCCTCTCCCTTTGCAGCTTATATAAACCAGACCTGGCTGTATGGTAGTCACTCATTAAAAGAAAGCTGGGCATATATGTAGGTGAAGACAAAATTCAGCATGCTTAGAGTTTTTATTAACTGGCTTATTAAATTCATCCATTCATCAAATGATCATTAAGGACCTCCTATGTACTGAGATCACAATGCCTAGCATACAGTAGGTGCTTAATCAGTGGTGCATATTATTATTTCTGTCATTTCTATAGTAATACAAATACTAATGAAAACAGCCCTATGCTGAAAAATGCTGAAGCAAATTAGGTTTCATCTTTGCAGAGCTTCAAGTTTGGCAAGAGTACTGTGATCAGCCAGGAAGACAGAAAGCATGATCATATTTGTAGACATTTACTCGAGTCGATTTTTTTAATCCATGCTGACAATCTCTGCCTTTTAATTGGTGTATTTAGACCATTTACATTTAAAGTGATTTTTGATCTGGCTGGATTAATATTTGCCATGTTTGTAACTGTTTTCTGTGTGTTGAACTTTTCCCCTCCCCCTCTTTTACTGAGTTCTCTGGCTTTAATTAAGCATTTTATATGATCTCTCTTTCTCTCTTCTTTTGGCTTATCAGTTATACTTACATCTAAATATTTTTCTTAGTGGTTACTCCACAGTTTGCAGTATATATTTACAACTACTTTAAGTTCACTTTCAAATAACAATATGCAGTTCACGAGTAGTGCAGGTAGGTACCTTATAACAAAATATTCCCAATCCCTTCTGCCCATCTCTTACAATGTTGCTGTCATTCATTTTACTTATCCATATACTATAATCAACCAATACATTATTACTATTGTTACAATGAAAAGATAGTTACTGATAAGAAAAGATTAAGGATAAAAAATATTTTCCTTTCATGTATTCCTTCTGTGATGCTCTTCCTTTCTTTAAGTAGATCAGAGCTTCTGCCCTATATTATTTTCCTTTGGTGAGAAAGGGAGCCAGAGGGGGCTGGAGATGGGTAGTTGTCCTCCCTGCAGGTGGTAGGTGAGATAAGTCCCTGGTGAAGTCTTTTCCCTGCAGCAGAGGTCTTTGTGATGGAGAATGCCCTGGCTGTCCTTTAAAATGATTACTTTCCCTTCTCCCTGCCTAAAATACAAGGGATTTTTTTCTTGGCTGTTTATTTGAGAACCTGGTGGGGTTCCTGGAGGTGAAACCGTGAGAGTGTGGGCCCCCCCTAAGGTTGGGCCCCAGGAATTTCTCATGCTCAGGCTGGGCTATGTGCAGCCTCCAGCAGTTCATCCAAATCACCATCTAATATTCCTGCCAGCTTGTGGCTCCTGCCCTTCAGCCCCGGGTGAGCGTCAGCTCACAGTGGTTCTCTGTGTATTGTCTCTCCAGTTTTCAGAGCAGCCGTTTTCCCTATGACCTCAATTCTTCAATGGATACAAAAAAGATCCTTGATTTTCAGGTTGTTCAGTCTTTTCCTTGTGTTAAGGACAAGAGGGAGATCTAAGCTTTTTCCATATTGGAGTAATAACAATTACTAAGTGGTTAAGGAATTGTTTTAAAGTTCCTCATCTTTGTTTTACACACACTTTAATAATTTTTCTTTTAAAATATTTTCTGAAGCTTTAAGCCAGGAAGTTTGTTAAGCTATCGCAAATATTACCATTTTTAAAATTAATTTTTGCAGAAAAAGGGTGTCAATATTATTTTTCTATAAAATACTACCACATCATTCCAGCTCTGGGAGTATCACTTAAGAATATAATTTTACAGAATAAGGCTTTCTGCACAAAGATATATATTGTAGTAATATGTATAGCATGTCTTTTGGGATTATAATCTAAATCATTTGTCATTTGTCTTACGCTTAATCTATGCTGTAAATTACCTTCTGTCTGTGATGTCTCATTAGTCAACTAGGTTTGTCAACTGCTGATGACGGGGAGCTGACTTATACCCCTTTAAATCTGGCACCCCCAACCTCCCCACCCAAAAAACTCATCATACTTGTATGTTTAGTCAACAGAGATTTGTGCCCTTGGCTCTGGACGATATGAAGATGAATAAGAAAGAAATGGCCCTCACCCCCATGGGACTTAGATTACAGTGGAGGAGACAGACTTTACTTACAAAACTGAACGAACCATTTTTAATTAAGATGGAATAAACACCAGGAAGGAAAATACTGTTTGCACAATTTAACAGTACAGGGTGACTTCCCACAGAGGAGGTCAGCAGAATTTATTGATTTATCCAGAATGAGCTCTGAGGGCGCGTTTGCTTGTGTAGCAGGTGTAATTTTCAAATTCACCTCAGCCTGACTCACGTTGTCACCAGAGGATACAGGTGAGATTTTCAGAAACAAACTTTTCTCTCCTTACTAGCAAGTGTTTCAGCCCATGTGCCAGCCACTGATGTCACCACAAAATCTGATATCCATTTCGTAGACTATCAGAAATGTGCTGCGCGTGCAGTGTGGTTTCTATTAGTGTTATTAGGGGTTGTGCGGTTGAATTCCATTTCACCCTTCCAGAAAAATATCCTCATAGCAAGTGATCCCTGTGAAGCAGAGCACTGGGAACGTGGCTTTGGCATTGTCTGGTGTGGTCATGACAGTGTCGTTTGCTCCTGTTACCGTTAGCATTTGTATTTTACTGCAAATACTCCAGATCAAAATAATAGGGATCCGGAGGTTTTGAAAAATCAGAAGAAAAAACATGACGTTTTACTTGTGTTTCTGATTTTCAAAACTGTACATCAGTGCAGTAAAAATTAGTTTAACCACTGTACACTTTGCCACTAACCTGTGACCAGGCTGCTAATAAGAGACGTTTGAAAGGCAACTTCATTTTCCCTCTTCCATGCGTGTGTGGACTTACCCTACAGCTAAAGGTGGGGCACTTGATTCTGCCTCCAACTCATGGCTGGTTTGCAAGGTCGTTTCTGGCTCTTGACCTTTGGAAGTGACAATCCTCAGCATTGAATACTTTTTAAAATAGTTTATAAGCATTGTCATTTAATTTTGCTTTTTACACCAATTCTGTGAGGTATAACATACTTGAATGTTTCTGTGGAGTAGGTTGGCAAGATGTTATTGTTCCCTCAGATGAGGAGCCTGAGAATTACTGAAGATGCTCACCAGGAAGTCTGCTGTAGAAGATAAGTAGGAGAAGCTGGGCGCAGTGGCTCACGCCTGTAATCCCAGCACTTTGGGAGGCCAAGGCGGGCAGATCACCTGAGGTCAGGAGTTTGAGACCAGCCTGACCAACATGGTGAAACCCCATCTCTACTAAAAATACAAAAATTAGCCAGGTGTGGTGGTGGCATGCACCTGTAATCCCAGCTACTCGGGAGGCTGAGGCAGGAGAATCGCTTGAACCTGGGAGGCAGAGGTTGCAGTGAGCTGAGATTGCACCACTGCACTCCAGCCTGGGTGACAGAGCAAGACTCTGCCTAAAAAAAAAAAAAAAAAAAAAAAAAAAGGTAGGAGAGCTGAACTTGAATGTATATCTGTGAATTCAAGGACGGTGTGTGTGTATGTGTGTCTGTGTGTCTTACCCCATTCCATCTCATTCCTGCACCCCAAGTCACAAACTAAAAACCCACAGGGCCCAGCAGGTGGTGCCCGTGAGTGAGCTGGCTGTGAGGCAATGGAGAATGGCAAGGCTTGTGTAGAAGTGGAGAGTCCATGCGCCGTCTAAGGGCATTCGATGTGAATTTTCAAAATTCTGTGGTTGCTACAAAGCACGCCTGCTGAGGTATTTTCCTGGGAGCCGCCCTATGTAAAAATTTGGGAAAGCAGCGGCCTGGGCCTAGGGCTTCCGTGTTCATTGCAGCACGGTTCACAGTAGCCAAGACATGGACGTGACCTATGTGTCCATCAGCAGATAAAAAAGATGTGTGTGAGAGAGATATACACACACATATGTGCGTGTGTGTGTACACACATATACACACATATGTGCATCTGTGTGTACACACATATACACACATATGTGCATGTGTGTGTACACACATATACACACACATATGTGCAGGTGTGTGTACACACATATACACACACATATGTGCAGGTGTGTGTACACACATATACACACACAAAATGGAATATTATTCAGCCATGAAAAGAAGGAAATTCTGTCATTTATGACAACCTGGGTGAACTTGGAGGACATGGAGTGGAATAAGCCAGGTACAGAAGGACAATTCTGCATATTCTCACTTAGATGTGGAATCTGAAAAAGTTGAACTCATAGAAGCAGAGAGAAGAATGGTGGTTACCAAGACAAAATCTTGATATTATCTTGGTTCTTAGAAATGCAAGATATTCACTTAGACTGTCATGATGCGGTTAAAATGGGTGAAGAGGCTGCGCGCCACAGGCAGAGGCAGCAGGACTTAGAAATGTGTAGGCTTTATAATTTTTTATTTTTATTTTTTGAGACGGAGTCTCTCTCTCTTGCCAGGCTGGACTGCAGTGGCGCGATCCCGGCTCACTGCAACCTCTGACTCTCCGGTTCAAGTGATTCTCCTGCCTCAGCCTCCCAAGTAGCTGGGATTACAGGCATATGCCACCATGTCCAGCTAATTTTTGTATTTTTAGTAGAGCCAGGCTTTCATCATGTTGGCGAGGATGGTCTCAATCTCCTGACCTCGTGATCCACCCGCCTCGGCCTCTCAAAGTGCTGGGATTACAGGCGTGAGCCATTGCGCCCGGCCATACTTTTTTAAAAGATTAAAAAATTACAATTATTTATAGAGCATTACTTAGTGAAATACCAGTGAGCACTCTCTCTCTCTCTCTCTCTCTATATATATATATATTTATGTTAATATTAAAGTTCCGGCCAGGTGCGGTGGCTCAGGCCTATAATCCCAGCACTTTGGGAGGCCGAGGTGGGCGGATAACCTGGGGTCAGGAGTTTGAGACCAGCCTGACCAACATGGAGAAACCCCGTCTCTACTGAAAATACAAAATTAGTCGGGCATGGTGGCACATGTCTGTAGTCCCAGCTATTCGGGAGGCTGAGACAGGAGAATTGCTTGAACGCGGGAGGCAGAGGTTGTGGTGAGCAGAGATCGTGGCATTGCACTCCAGCCTGGGCAACAAGAGTGAAACTTCTTCTCAAAACAAACACACAAACAAACACACAAACACACTAAAGTTCCACACTTTCGGTTAACTATTTGTGGCCATGGTCTTTGGGCCCCGCAGAGTGCAGTTGTGCACACAGCTATCCATCTGTTTGGCTCCACGTCTTACCTTCCTAATGGATGAACCTAAGTGTAGAGTTTAATGGAGATAAAGCATCAAGATGGCACACAGTATCAATAAACAGTATGCAGAGACTCTGTAAGGAAATACTCCTTTTTACAAATAAAATATACTATATTTGGATGATTATGTAACTTTACAATTCAAAGATGGAGTTACAAGAAACAGAAACATTTTGTGTTGAACAACACAAAACGGGCTTTTTCTCAGCCTCTGTTGGGCATCGTAATGTGTGAATATTCACATTTCATCGAGTTTTAATTTCTTCCGTGGAGACTATCATAAAACGGCATTAATTTCTTCCTCACTTTCTGATTTTCTATCATTTTTTCACCTTTGCATTGTTCCCCAGACTCTCTCCGAACGTCGGAGGAGCCCACGCCAAGGTGTTCCCGCGCCACCCCAGGGCCTCCGGTGTCTGCCTCCATCCTCGCCCTGCCTGAGGCTTTCTGCCTTCTGGTCTTTCTTCCTTTCTTCCATCTACACAGGCGTGCTGGGTAGATGTGCCTTCCTGTCTCACCTGAGGCCCCTCCAGCTGCAACACTGTCTCCATGGCCAAACTTCGACAAAGCATTGCCTTCCTTCCCATCTCCCACAGATGCTTTGCCACGCCCTGGCTCCCGGCTCCTCTCTTCCTCTGTCCACAGCTACTGCTCATGGACTACACGATGCCAAGTCTACGTTTTGGATTTCAACTGTCTTGAGCTTACCACTCACATCTGTGGTTACCTCCTGGACATCACTGCACACGCTGCAGCATCTCAAACTCATTTCACTTTCTTCGAAACACCCTCTGATGTTTCTTTCAGTGAATCCTCTGTCCAGCTACATTGATTGCTTACGGCTGACACCCATCCCTCACCACGTACCAGCTGTAGCCTTGGGAACTACATTTGATGCGTCTGGGCCTTTGTTTCCCCATTTGTAAAGTGATGATTAAAAATCATGCCCATTTCATAGGGCTATTGTGAAAATTCAGTGTGTTAATATATGTAAAGCCTATTGAAGAAGGCTGGGCATGTTGAAAGGGTTCAGCACGTGTTGTTATCATATAGCTTTGATTCTGGTTTTACAAAAGTAGGTCATACTATGGTATTTTTTTTTTTTTTTTTCTCTGAGACAGAATCTTGCTCTATCACCCAGGCTGGAGTGCAGTGGTGCAATCTCGGCTCACTGCAACCTCCGCCTCCGGGGTTCAAGTAATTCTCGTGCCTCAGCCAATTGAGGAACTGAGATTACAGGCATCCGCCACCACATCAGCTAATTTTTGTATTTTTTGTAGAGATGGGGTTTCACCATGTTGACCAGCCTGGTCTTGAACTCCCGGGCTCAAGCGATCCACCCACCTCGGCTTCCCAAAGTGCTGGGATTACAGGTGTGAGCCACCATGCCCGGCCTTATGCGATCTTTTTAAATCCAGTATTTTGTGGACCTCTTTTCAGGTCGTGTTACCTGTTTTTCAAAATGTTTGTCCCGTGTTGCATGGTAGAGACGCTTGTGAAATGCTCTTCTGTGTGTCTGATTTCCTCCCCATCCTCTGGCCATCCTTGCCCAAGGGTCCTTTGTGGGGTCTTTGTTTTGGGTCCCACCTGGAACATTCCGATTGTTCAGGGTTTTGTTCCAGACCTTCTTCCCTTTTCTCTTTATGCACTTCCTTGTTCATGAGCTCAACCCACCACCCTGATGTTAACACGCGCCAAGTCTCCAAAATCCGTATGTCTAGTGGAGCTCTCTCCCCACCTGCCTCTGGTCATCTGCACTTGAATGTTTTAAAGGCACTTCAACTTCTACAAGTCATTTTCTCCCAGGCATGACACCTCATCCCTCTGGCTTTCCAGCAGAAATTCAGGAATCACACTTGCTTTGTCTCCTGTTCCCCCTCCCCCCACCACTCACAGACATGCCACCACTCCGTGGACTCGCCTCTGAACTTGTCACAAGTCCCTCTCATCCTCACCGCCTTGGCCTATCCCCTCTCACATGGTGGCTGCCCAGCTGGCCCCTTGTAACCCTCCCTCACCCTGCAGGCACAGAGACCCCCTCCAAAAAACCGGGCCGTGTCTTTTCTTTCCTTAAAACCCTTCCAATTCTCCCTGGCACACCGAATGCTCACAGCTCTTGGGCCCTGGCTCCACGGAACCCTCCAGTTTTGCGTTTGGCCATTTCCTGTCATGGAACTATCTTCCGTTTCTCAGTCTCTGGGCAGCTCTCACCTCTGGGTCTTCATGTGTGTTGTTCTCAGACTGGACCCTTATTCCTCTAGCAAGCAGGGGAGCAGATTCTTGGCATCCTTCAGATCCCAAGGTAAACGCCGCATCCTCTGGGAGGTCTTCCTGGTCTTTTCTTTCTCCATAGGGCAGCTGCCCTTGTGTTTGTCCCCACCCCACCCCCCTCCTGGGCTTCCTCTCAGCCAGCTGTGATCATGAGGACTCAATTGCTTGTCTGTTTTGGTCTCATTCACCATTGTCATCACACCCTCTGGGCTTAGCAGTGTCTGAGGTGTTGTGGGACTCACAGCCCTTGCTGAGTTGAATTGCTTTTGGAGTCAGGGCCCATTTGCAAAGGCTGTGGAGCCTCCTGTGAGGAAGATGCACGGATGCATCTGCTCCCCAGTTACTGGTGACCTTGGTGTTCAGACACCCTGAGCCCAGGCTGTGAAATCCCGTCCTGGGGCGTCACACGTCTCTAGGGTACACACACTGCGTGGTGGCCAGCGCGGGTGTGTCCTCGGCCCCCTCAGCGCTCCGTGCCCCTTCAGCACAGAAGCGAAGGATCCAGCGCTGTTTTAAGCACTTTGTGTGTGTCATACCGTGTAGTCACCATGGATGAGATGTGCACCCAGCCTGCAGGTGGAGAGCCTGAGGCACAGAGAGGGTGAGTGACTCCAAGGTCACTCGGGTGGCCGTGGGTCAGCCAGGATGGCAGCCAGAGCCCGCCCTGCTCACCAGCATGCAGCACTGCCCCCGGAGGACACCCAGGGCTGCTCGGCGTGCGTGGTGGTGGCGGATCGCGGCGAAGCCAGGGGTCTGTCTCTGACCAGTCGTATTTCTCCTGTACGATCCTGCCAAAGCAGTGTCAGGCACAGGTCGGGCTGTCAGGTGAATATCAGGCTGGGGGGAGAAAATGTTCAGAACGGATGCATGCCCTCCTTTTCCTCCCTGGCAGATGTTCTAAAGAAAAAGAAATTAGGTCTGGGCCAGAGGATGTCCTCAGTGCCTCAGAGGAGGAGCAGCAAAGCAGGGGCCGCAGGAGCAGGACCGCTTGTTCCCGATTCTGCAGCTTCTGAACATCATGAAGACTCAGTGCATTGAGATGCATAAAAAATACTTCTGACCTTCATTGTCATTTGGAGAGATGCTTTTCTTTTGTTAAGAATTCCCCCTTTTCTGACATTTTGTCTTTGGTAAGTTAGGTAATGCAGACAGCTCTTCCTACAAATCTGATGTTCTATTATTACCCCATTGGCAGCTCAATGTGGAGCAGTCACCAAAGGGGACAATTGACAAAGGCATGTCTGTCTTGGCCTCCATCCAAGGGGCTTAGTTCTTTAAGTGTGAGGACTGTAAGATGGCCTTATTAATAAGGAAGATGAGCTTGGAGGATTGCCTGCTCACAGCTGCTTGCATCTCATAGAGGTTTTAGCTCTGTAAAACAGCTAGGCAGGCATTGCTGTCTCTACTGACAACTCTGGAAATTAAGAAAACAAGCTGGGTGTGGAGGTGCGCACCTGTGGTCCCAGCTACTCAGGAGGCTGAGGCGGGAGGATCGCTTGAACCCAGGAGCCCGAGGTTGCAGTGAGGCATGATCGCATCACTGCACTGCAGCCTGGGCAAAGAACAAGACCCTGTCTTTAAGGAAAAAAAAAAAACAAAATAAAACAACACAGAGAAGTTAAATTTGTCCAGTTATGAAACAAGAGAGATAGCATAAAGGTTAGGAACTGGGTTTTATGGTGCCTTCCCCTTTTATTTAATCTCCCTCAGTCAGCGCCTTCCAGAATGCGGTAAGTGGAGAGGCCCAAATTCTAAGATGAATGATTCATAGTGTGTGTGTATTTACTTGTACGTATTTATAATTGAGATCATTTTACATTCAATAAGATGCAGAGATCTGAGGTGCTCAATGTGAGTCTTAACACATGCATATCCGCCTAGCCCTGCCCCAAACAAAATGCAGAACCTTTTATCATCCCAGAAAAGCTCCCTCATGACCCTTTTTAGTCATTCCTTATTTCCTGCCCCCAAATCAGGCAACCACTTTCTTAATTCTGTCACCATGGGTGAATGTCGCCTGTTCCTGGAGTTGATGGACACGGGATAACACAGCATAGACTCTCTTGGGTCTGACTTCTGCCACCCAGTAATGCATTTGAAATTGATCCCCACGGTCATATACATCAGTAGTTTGTTCCTGTTTATTGCTGAATAGTCCTCGGTGGTATAAATATGCCACAATTAAACAAATATGAATGAATTACTTTTGACCTTACTTTTTCCCCTTGCATTCAATTGTTTTGTGTTGTAGGATGGTGCTACCTGTATGAGAAGTGCAGCATGTGCCTTGCTAGGCTATGTTCTGTCTGAGCGGCTCATCTCCTTAGCCCGTCCCTCATTGCATGATTAATTAACTGAACCCCACCTCCCCAGACAGATGCTCACTGACACCCATCACACACCAGGCAGTGGTCTGCACCTCAGAGATGTGGTGGTGAAAACGCCCACATTCCTGCCCCCGCAGAGCGGACAGTCAGGTGGGGAAGACAGACAGCAAGAGGTGTTGGCAGAATGTGTGGCTTGTCCTGGATGATTAAGGAAGGTTAGGGAGGAAAATCAACTTGGAAGGGAATAGAAAGTAATGGTGTAGAGTGCTGTTTCAGAGCGAGTAACCGGGGAGAAGCATGGGAGAAAGAACTGAAGAGAACAGGGAATTCCATGTGGATATTCTGGGGAGCACATTCCAGGTGGAGGGGAAACCAATTGCAAAGGTCTGAGACAGGAGCAAACCTCAAATTCAAGAGCAATTCAAGAGCAACGTGTGCGGTTGGTGTGGTGTGTTGGGTATGACCCGAGTGAGCCCAGGGGGAAGGGGAAGGGTGGACTCTAGGACCCTGTTAGGGACTTGGGTTATTTGCTTGGAAGCTCAATGCCATCTTCCTATTTGGAGGGGACCAAGCTCTGGCGAACATCTTCTTGTTTGATAGCCAGATTCAGGATGTATTAATTAACCGAGGGGATTGCATCATCTATGTCCCCCAGGTGGCAATTCTTGAGACACAGAAGTCTCTCATTTGCTTAGATAAACAAGAAATCAAACAAAATAAAACATATGAGTTTTGAAAACAGAAAGCAGATTGATCTTATTGGCAACTTGAGAAATCTTTCTTGGTCCTAGAGAAGGATATTCCTTTAATGGCTGGCGTTGGCTTCAGTCGCTACTCCCTAATGGAAGTGGCTGGCTCAGTGCCTGGGCAGTGCCTCTCACTCAGGGCTGGAGAGGACTCAGCAGGATGGGTCTAGAAAGTTCTGGGGAAGCCAGAAGCTTATACGATTTTGGGAATGCTTTTAAGTAAAAGGACATAAAATTATGAAGACAAATTGCTGGGACTCTCTTGAAGTCTTGGAAGGACCCGGGAAATGATAAGTTCCTTTGCTTCGGGGCAAATGTGTCCTGATGGGGTGGGGAAGATGGATCCCAGGAGGGGCTAAGAAGGTCTGAGTCCTAGTTGTATGGAAGCCATTTATAAGCTCTTCTCACTGTCCTAATACAATTTACATTAATGCAAAGTTATGAAACTACCCCTTCCCTTTTTCATTTTCCCTTTCATGTTGCGTTTTGTGACATTTTGCTCCTAAAGGGAATTTTCTAAAAACTAAAAATAAATTTATTGAAGTAAGGTTTACGTAACATAAAATTAACCAATTTATTTATTTTTTATTTAAACATACTCAATGTATTTCCATCTAGTTTTGTTAATTTCAAATTGTCCCAAATTGTTCCTGGGAACCTTTTCACATAGCATTTTTTTTAAATCCTTCATGCCCTTCCCACTGTTCCCCCTACGTCCTGAAAGTCCATTATATCATTCTTGTACCTTTGCATCCTCATAGCTTAGCTCCCACTTATGAGTGAGAACATATGATGTTTGGCTTTCCATTCCTGAGTTACTTCTCTTAGAAGAATGATCTCCAACTTCATCCAGATTGCTGCGAATGCCATTCTTTCTTTCCTTTTTATGGTTGAGTAGTATTCCATGCCATATATATATATATATATGTATATATATATATATCACATTTTCTTTATCCACTCAGTTAATAGGCATTTAGGCTGGTTCTATATTTTTGCAATTGTGAATTGAGCTGCTATAAACATTCGTGTGTAAATGTCCTTTTCATATAGTGACTTCTTTTCCTCTGAGTAGACACCCAGTAGTGTGATTGCTGGATCCAGTGGTGGTTCTACCTTTAGTTCTTTAAGGAATCTCCATACTGTCTTCCATAGTAGTTGTACCAGTTTACATTCCCACCAGCAGTGTAAAAGTGTTCCCTTTTTATCATATCCGTGCCAACATCTGTTATTTTTTGATTTTTCGATCATGGCCATTCTTGCAGAAGGTGGTGGTGCATTGTGGTTTTGATTCGCATGGTGATCATTAGTGATGTTGAGCATTTTTTCCTATGTTTGTTGGCCATTTGTGTATCTTCTTTTGAGAATTGTCTATTCATGTCCTTTGCCCACTTTTTGATGGGATTGTTTGTTTTTTTCTTGCTGGTTTGGGTTCCGTGTAGATTCTGGATATTAGTCCTTTGCTGGATCCATAGTTTGCAAATATTTTCTCCCACTCTGTGGGTTGTCTGCTTACTCTGCTGATTGTTTCCTTTGCTGTGCAGAAGCTTTTTAGTTTAATTAAGTCCCATCTATTTATTTTTGTTCTTGTTGCATTTGCTTTTGGATTCTTGGTTGTGAACTCTTTGCCTAAGCCAATGCCTAGAAGGGTTTTTCTGATGTTATCTTCTAGAGTTTTTATGGCTTCAGGTCTTAGATTTAAGTCCTTGATCCGTCTTGAGTTGATTTTTTCTATAAGGCGAGAGATGAGGATCCAGCTTCATTCTTTCACATGTGACTAGCCAATTATCCCAGCACCACTTGGTCCTTCCTCCACTTTATGTTTTTGTTTGCTTTCTTGAAGATCAGTTGCCTATAAATATTTGGCTTTATTTCTGAGTTCTCTATTCTGTTCCATTGGTCTACATGCCGATTTTTATACTAGTACCATGCTGTTTTGGAAACTACAGCCTTGTAATATAGTTGAAGTCAGGTAACATGATACCTCCAGATTTGTTCTTTCTGCTTAGTCTTGCTTTGGCAACGCAGGGTCTTTTTTGGTTCCATATGGATTTTATAATTTTTTCTAGTTCTGTGAAGAATGATGATGAATTTTGATGGGAACTGCATTAAAAGCTCCACTTAAAAGGTACAGAATGGAAGAGTGCATAAAAATCTACCAACCAAATATCTTCTGTCTACAAGAAACTCACCTAACACATAAAGACTTACATAAACTTAAGATAAAGGGGTAGAAAAAGATATTCCATGCAAATGGAAACAAAACGTGAACAGGGGTATTCTTATATTAGACAAAACAGACTTTAAAGCAACAACAGTTAAAAAAGACAAAGAGGGACATTATAAAATGATAAAAGAATCAGTCCAACATGAAAATATCACAATCCTAAATATATATGCACCTAACACTGGAGCTCACAAATTTATAAAACAATTTTACTAGACATAAAAAATGAGAAAGAAGTCGACACGATAATAGTGAGGGACTTCAATACTCCACTGACAACACTAGACAGGTGATCAAGACAGAAAGTCAACAAAGAAACAATGGACTTAAACTATACCTTAGAACAAATAGCCTTAACAGATATTTACAGAACATTCTACCCAACAACCACAGGATATAGATTCTTTTCATCAGCACATGGAACATTCTCCAAGATGGACCATATGATAGGCCACAAAACAAGTCTCAATACATTTAAGAAAATCAAAATTATATCAAGTGCCCTCTCAGATCATAGTGGAATAAAATTGGAAATTAACCACAAAAAGAAGCCTCAAAACTATACAAATATATGGAAATTAAATAATCTGGTACTGAATGAGCTTTGGGTCAACAATGAAATCAAGATGGAAATTAAAAAGTTCTTTGAACAGAATGATAATAGTGACACAAGTTATCAAAACCTCTGGGACACAGCAAAAGTGGTGCTAAGAGGAAAATTCATTGCATTAAATGGCTACATCAAAAAGTCTGAAAGAGCACAAATAGACAATGTAAGGTCACACCTCAAGGAACTAGAAAAACAAGAACAAGCCAAACCCAAACCCAGCAGAAGAAAAGAAATAGCAAACATCAGAGCAGAACTAAATGAAATTGAAACAAAAAAATACAAAAGATAAAGGAAACGAAAAGCTGGTTCTTTGAAAAGATAAACAAAATTGATAGACCATTAGTAAGAGTAACCAAGGAAAGAAGATAGAAGATCCAAATAAGCTCAATTCGAAATGAAATGGTAGGTATTATAATCGATACCACAGAAATACAAAAGATCATTCAAGGCTACTATGAACACCTTTACATGCACAAACTGGAAAATCTAGGGAAGATGGATAAATTTCTGGAAGTATACAACTCTCCTAGATTAAATCTTATCAGACCAGTAACAAGGAGTGAGATTGAAACAGTAATAAAAAAAATTGCCAGCAAAAAGAAGTCCAGGGCCAGGTGGATTCATAGCTGAATTCTATCAGGCATTCGAAGAAGAATTGGTACCAATCGTACTGAAATGATCCCAAAAGATAGAGAAAGAGGGAATCCTCCCTAAATCATTCTATGAAGCCAGTATCACCCTAATACCAAAACCAGGAAAGGACATAACAAAAAAAACTACAGACCAATATCCTTGATGAACACAGATGCGAAAATCCTCAACAAAATACTAGCTAACTGAATCTGACAGCATATCAGAAAGATAATCCACCATGATCAAGTGGGTTTTATACTGGGGATGTAGGTCAACATATGCAAGTTTAACACACACAAGTCAATAAATGTGATACACCACATAAACAGAATGAGAAACAAAAATTATATGATCATTCCAATAGATGCAGAAAAAGCATTTGACAAAATCTGACATCACTTTATGATTAAAACTCTCAGCAAAATCGGCATAGAAGGGACATACTTCAAGGTAATAAAAGCTACCTATGACAAACCCACAGCCAACATTTTACTGAATGAGGAAAAGTTGAAAGCATTCCCCTTGAGAACTGGAACAAGACAAGGATGCTCACTCTCACCACTTCTATTCAATGTAGTACTGGAAGTCCTAGCCCGAGTAATCAGATGAGAGAAAGAAATAAAGGGCATCCAAATTGGTAAAGAAGTCAAACTGTCACTGTTCACCGATGATATGATCGTATACATAGAAAACCCTAAAGACTCCTCCAAAAAGCTCCTAGACCTGATAAATGAATTCGGCAAAGTTTCAGGATACAAAATCAATGTACACAAATCAGTAGCAGTGCTATACACTAACCACGACCAAGATGAGAATCAAATCAAGAACTTGAATCCTTTTCTTTTGAGAGGGAGTCTTGCTCTGTCACCCAGGATGGAGTGCAGGTGTGATCTTGGCTCACTGCAACCTCCACCTCTGGAGTTCAAGCGATTCTCCTGCCTCAGCCTCCTGGGTAGCTGGGATTACAGACATGCACCACCACACCTGGCTAATTTTTTGTATTTTTAGTAGAGACGGGGTTTCACCATGTTGGCCAGGCTGGTCTCGAACTCCTGACCTCAAGTGATCCACCAACCTTGGCCTCCCAAAGTGTTAGGATTACAGGCGTTAGCCACCGTGCCCAGCCGTCAAGAACTAACACCTTTTATAACAGCTGCAAAAACAAAAAACAAAAAATTTATGAATATACCTAACCAAGGAGGTGAAGGATCTCTACAAGGAAAACACTCCTCCTCTACAAGGAAAACTACAAAACTCTGCTGAAATAAATCATAGACAGCACAAACAAATGGAAACAAATCCCATGCTCGTGGATAGTTAGAATTAGTGTTGCAAAAATGGCTGTAACTGCCAAAAACCATCTACAAATGCAAAATTAACCATTTTAAAGCATTCATTGGCATTTGATAACTTTACAATGTTATGCAACCACCACCTCTTTCTAGTTCCAGAACATTTTAATCACCCCAATAGAGATCCTGTACCAATTAAGCAATCATCCCAACTCCCCCCAGGCCCTTAGCCCTTGGAAAACATCAGCCTGTTTTCGGTCTCTATGGACTTATTCAGGATATTTCATATAAATGGAATAATATACCTATACTATGTGACCTTTTATGACTGGCTTCTTTCCCTGAGCACAATGTTTTCTTTTTTTTTTTTTTTATTATACTTTAGGTTTTAGGGTACATGTGCACAATGTGCAGGTTTGTTACATATGTATCCATGTGCCATGTTGATTTCCTGCACCCATTAACTCGTCATTTAGCATTAGGTATATTTCCTAATGCTGTCCCTCCCCCCTCCCCCCACCCCACAACAGTCCCCAGAGTGTGATGTTCCCCTTCCTGTGTCCATGAGTTCTCATTGTTCAATTCCCACCTATGAGTGAGAACATGCGGTGTTTGGTTTTTTGTCCTTGCGATAGTTTACTGAGAATAATGTTTTCCAATTTCATCCATGTCCCTACAAAGGACACGAACTCATCATTTTTTATGGCTGCATAGTATTCCATGGTGTATATGTGCCACATTTTCTTAATCCAGTCTATTGTTGTTGGACATTTGGGTTGGTTCCAAGTCTTTGCTATTGTGAATAGTGCCACAATAAACATACGTGAGAGCACAATGTTTTCAAGGTTCATCTATGTTGTAGCATGGATCAGAACTTCATTCCTTTTCATGGCTGAGTAATATTTCATTGTATGAAGAGAACACATTTTGTTTATCCATTCATCAGTTGATGGACATTTGGGTTATTTCCACCTTTTGGCTTTTGTGGATAGTGTTGCTTAAAGGGCATTTTTGATATTACCTTTTAACTTGATTTCACCTGTGGAGGGAAGCAAGACATTTAGAATGAGCAAACAGATTTATCTTGTACCCTATACCTTCCTACACCTTGGTCTGGCCACTTCCACCTCTCAGATTTGGGGCATTTTCTGTGTAATGAATGCTAGATGCCACTGATAAAGACTTTGCTCTCTGGTTCTCTAAGTTCAATGCTGGAGACTGTTGATGTTGCAAAGGGTGTTCATGGTAATGTCTATTGCCAGTTCCTAAGTACCTCCCACTTTGGCTCCCATCAACTTCAGTAAGATTTTTCTCCTTAACCTTTCCTTGATCTAACCTTTTCCTGAGTCTGTTTAATTAACTTCCCAGCTTTCCTGTTGATCAGACATTTTTCATGACAGGAAGCTCCTCTCCTGTCTGTCTCATCCCCAGGGATCCAGCTGCCAGGAATCTCTTTTTGTCACTCATCACTATCTTCAGACGTGCTCTGCCAAATCTTCTCTCTTGTTGGATGACATCTCAGGTGGATCTTACCGTCCATTTCAGGTATAATATTAGGATAATCTCTTATTTTCTTTTTAAGATGGAGTCTGGCTGTGTCACCCAGGCTGGAGTACAGTGGTGTGACCTTGGCTCACTCCAACCTCTGCCTCCCAGGTTCAAGTGATTCTCCTGCTTCAGCCTCCTGAGTAGCTGGGATTACAGGCGCCTGCCAACACACCTGGCTAAGTTTTGTATTTTTACTAGAGATGTGTTTCATCATGTTGACCAGGCTGTTCTTGAACTTCTGACCTCAAATGATTGACCTGCCTTAGCCTCCCAAATTGCTGGGATTACAGGCGTGAGCCACTGTGCCTGGCCAATCTCTTATTTTCAAGAGTTAAAAAATAGTCCAGACCAATCTAAGTCAAAATTCCTATTTTGTGTCCAAGTCAGTCTTTCTTCTTCCCCAGCTCAGGATGGCTCCCGCTCAAGATACCCTCATCTCTTGGCTAATTCAAACCCACATTCTCTTGGTTTACTTCCTCTCTCTGATTATTCTCAATCTCCTTTAGGAGTCCCTCCTCCAATCTGTAGAGACATGAGACCTCCAGTGTGTACTTGTCAGAACTTGGTACTGAGCCCCCAGCTTTTGTTTCTCTCTCCCAGGTGACTTGGCCACTCCTCTGGATTTGTATTGTCCATGGTTCCCATACTGTTGTGCAGAGCCCACATCTCCCCCCAGGGGCCTGCGATGTCTATCCATCTGTTTCCTTTTCACTTACACTCAGTTGTCTCAAAAGCATCTCTAATGTAACATGCCTCAAACCTAATTTTTGATTTATCTCCGTTTTTATATATAAATATCGGTCTTTCCCATCTCAGGAAATATTATCACTATGTGTCCTTTTGCTAAAAGCAGAAACTGAGAAGACGTGGTTACAATAAATGGGCAGAAATATCTAATAGGAACTAAACGGGAAGTTGAGAAGGAAAAGGCATATGCTATTTTAGGTGTTAACTATGGATCTTCTAGAACATTCCAAGAAAGGAGAATAGAGGATGTTCTTATGCCCCCAAAGGCTAAAATGTATCTGCCCTTGAGGTTTTTTTTCCCCTCAGATCATTTATAGATTATTATTAGAGTATAAAGGAAAGAGAGCAAATAATGAAGACAACAAAGATTCAGAGGATGCTGAGACAAAGACGTTATACTGAGAGATGTAAAATAAAATGAAGCCAGAGGTTTTGCTCGTGGTGCTTGAATTTTATAGGTAATTAATTGTGAAAAGTTTAAGCAATCCCCTTGTAGAGGTAACACACTATGTGCTTCCTGTTTTGTAAGGAAAAAAAGAGGACATGAAAAGAAGGATTTGGTGGTTCCACGTACTGTTGCATACATGTCACAAAACTTTGAAATTTCACTTTAACTTGTAGCAACAATTCCTGGAGAATAAGGCTATAAGGAAGGAAGACCCTGAATACATTAGGATTAAAAGTGGGCGGGGAGGAGTTTCAGTGAGGGAGGTGGATGGAGATGGGACGGATCCGGTCGCGTCAAAGATTATTAAATATGTCTGTGTTGCATAGCCTTCCCACCTCTAAGGTTCTTCCTCCTCTGGGCCTGCTTTGTACTTGAACTTGGCCTGTGACAGCATTTGTCATGGTATTATCTGTGATCACTTACTCACTGGATTGAAACCTCTTAATGGCGAGAGTCACGTCTTTCATACGCCATTGTGTCTCAGTACCCTGCACAGCCCCACGGATTTAGTCGGTTTCTATGAATATTTGTTGAATGAATGAAATGGTAGTTTAACAACTATTAAATACTTACTAATGTTCAGCGGTAAGAATAATGAAAAATAAACTTAGCATAGGCTTTCTTTGGAGGAGTTAACCATTTCACTGGAGGAGACAAACAACAACAACAACAAAAACAAGTTAAGTTTTAAAAGTTCTGTAACAATACAGGCCTATCTTTAATTAAATACTAAATCTATGAAGGTGGCCTGGCACGGTGACTCACGCCTGTAATCTCAGCACTTTGGGAGGCCGAGGTGAATGGATCACCTGAGGTTGGGAGTTTGAGACCAGCCTGGCCAACATAGTGAAACTCCGTCTCTACTAAAAATGCAAAATTTAGCCAGGCATGGTGGTGCATGCCTGTAATCCCAGCTACTCGGGAGGCTGAGGCAGGAGAATCTCCTGAACCCAGGAGGCGAAGTTTGCAGTGAGCTGCGATCACACCACTGCACTCCAGCCTGGGCGACAGAGTAAGACTCTGTCTCAAATAAACAACCAACCAACCAACCAAACCTAAATATATGAAGGTGACAAAATACATTCAACAAGATTTCAGAGAAGAGAATGTTCACCGTACGTGAGCATTGTCAGGGCGAGAATGGGTGCGGAACTGGAAGATCGGGTGGAGTGTGGACGGATGCAGTCAGGCTCCATTGTGCAGAGCCCGAAGTGTTTGGACTGGACTCTTAGATGAAGAGGATTTGGGGGGAATTCTCAAAGTGCTACCTTTAGGAAGATGAGTCTGCTATTTGTGCATGAGTGGAAAGATCATCGGGAATGCCGACTGTTTGAGTGGGTGCAGGGGTCCAAGTGTGGGGGCCAGCGAGGGGCCGGCTGAACTCGAGAGGGAGGCAGGGTGGGAGGACCTAAGAGAAACACAGCGGGAGCTCTGAGCTGCTTTGAGGGGAGTAAAGAAAGAACAGGGGCCAGAGACGGGGCCAGAGAGGCTGTAGGGGGAGTGAGTAGGCTGCCCACGGAGCTAGAGAAAGGGAGGTGGGAGGAAATGCTGGCGGGGCTCTGATGATTGTGGTGGGACATAATTGAGTCGGGGTCATCTCGGAGGGGAAGCGAGTGAGGCAGGAAGACTCGGTGTCCTGGAAACTCGGAGGGGAGACTTTGGGACGCATGAATGGGGTGTCCATCAGCTCAGATGCTTGGGGAACTACAGAGGAATGAAGACTGAAACATGGGGATTGAATTTGGTAGGAAAAAGGTTGAGAACTCTTAGGGGTGCAGAGTCAGTAGCGTGCTGGGTGTAGGGCCGGCGTTGGCACAGGGAGGTTGGCCGACAGGGTGTGAGGGAGGAGGCCGAGGTCAAAGGAGGCTCCAAGCCCTCTGCCCTCCATTGCCGCAGGAACCGTGGATAACCTGGACACGAAATAGAAACACGACACGAATTTAGAGAAAGACTAAAATGAAAAGAAAATATGTAAGATGGGCGGGCATCATCCGATCTCCACAGATCATGGTATGTGGCAGGCACTCGGTATTCAACAACTCAGGGAGGCATCCTTGGGTGTTTGGAATCAGCTGCTCTCTTCCCCTTGTTTGGTGCCTGGATTTCCTGGAGCCAAGCTTGCTCTTCAAAAGAGAAGTGGGAAGCTCACTCACAGGGAGGAGGGGAAGACAAGGCTTCCCTGAACCGTGTGCATCTGCCCCAGAGTGAGGAGGCTACGGGCGCCCAGGTCCTGCTCCCTTGGGAGGCGGAGGTGAGCCTGGGTGTGGCCGCTATCTCGCTTCTCCTGTGTGCCTCGCCTTACCCTGTGGTCCCCAGCTGTTTGCCACCCTCTCCCGCCACCTGTTTCATCCTTTCACCTTTTCTCCTCCTTACTTTGAGTAAACTCCAGTTTACTCCTATTTTCTCAGTATTGACTGACTTAAAACTTGAGTCTAATTCTTCTGTGCACAGTAATGGCTTTGGAGTAATAGAAGAGATGATACAGGCTTTCAGATACATGGCAAATAGACACAGCTTCTGGAATCCAAAGTCAGTGAAAACTAGCATATATAATATTTGCAGGGCTAGAGTAATAAGAATATAAAGTCACTTGGGAAAAAGTGATGAAGAATAGAAAGAAAATCATTACAACGAAATGGGGCCTATAAAGGCAGTCAATCTGAACAAACTTATCAATCTCAATTTCTTGTCCAAATGGGCATGAGTACTAGAAATTGGTGGTGTTATTTTTTGTAAAGCTGTTTTATTCTTACTTTGTGGAAGAACGAATCCATGGTGAGAAAGAGAGGTGTCTGCCTCCTTATAAAATGTAGAAATAGTGAACTCTGAGCTTTTCTTTGTCAGTAATTTCGAGAGAGGCTTGTAACAATCTTGTGACCTTGAGATGGGAATGGAAAAGTCTCTGCATCCTGAAATTCTGAAAACATGAGCAGCAGTTCTTCAGCTGGATCCCTCACGTGTTCAACCATTTGCTATATTGCCTTTTGGATTTCAGACTTTTTTCTTTTAATCTGAAAGTATATGAGATTTGAGAAGATGTTGTTTATTTCTGTTTTTTCTTCATGTTCCTTTACCTGTTTTTTTTCTATACTGTATCTTTTTTTTTCTTTTTCTGGTGTTCTGAAGTGCCTTGAATTGAACCCAAATGAAGAGACTTAGGATCCTATTTGGTAAAGAGAAAACAAAATCTGTTTTTTAATGCTTGGTGTTATTTTAGAATCGCGTCTTTTCCGAGACACAGTAGCCATGGGAAACATTGTGGCAATAGCAAGGCTGGTCATAATAAGCACATTGAGTAGTGATTTTCTATCTGATAGATGACTTAATAGTAATTACACTGAAGTTGCCATGTAATTAGATGTTTATTTGCCATGTAACTTTTATATTTCATCAAAATGATGTGATTTAAACAGCAAAGATAATTATCCCTTGATTATGAGGCTGTGACCTTGAACTCTACCTTAATTAGTTCTAGGTTCTGAGGTAATTACATTGTTGAACCAGATCTTGCTGGGATTAGAGGGCAACTAACTGCATGTAAATCAGTGCTCACGTCCTTGGGAGGAATGATAGAGAATTGTGCACCGTCTGTCCACTGAGTCGCGGATGA